>NC_135235.1:578137865-578449948 GCF_051348905.1 Ranitomeya variabilis | reverse complement strand
TATCCAACCCCCAGTTTTACCAGAGTGTGAGGAGTGGCCTAATACATAGAACCCTTTGCTCCCCCTGGTGGCCGGAGTGTGAAGTGTAATGTGTGACTGTGATACCTGGTCAGGTGAACTCCTTTAGTGCCATCATGTTATGGACCTGGTGGTTAGGAGCACCCGGAATGACCTGATGAGTAAACTAGTAATCGGAACAAGCTCTGGGAAAGTGGGAACTCTGCTGACCGCAAACCCTACTCCTATCACACACACTAGAAATAGCCGTGGAGCGTACGTAACTCTCCCTAGACGCCTTTTCACAGCCTAAGAGCTAACTACCCCTAAAGATAGAAATAGAAGCCTACTCTTGCCTCAGAGAAATTCCCCAAAGGTAAAGGCAGCCCCCCACATATATTGACTGTGAGTTAAGAGGAAAGTCACAAACACAGGAATGAAACAGGTTTTAGCAAAGGAGGCCAGACTTCACTAAATAGTCAGAGGATAGAAAAGGAAACTATGCGGTCAGCACAAAAAACTACAAAAACCACACAGAGTATGCAAAAAGACCCCCACACCGACTCACGGTGTGGAGGTGCAACACTGCACCCCCAGAGCTTCCAGCTAGCAAGGAAATATCAAGATAGCAAGCTGGACTAGAAATTAGCAGTACTAAGAAATATATTCAGGCAGCAGTAACAACAAATTAACTAGCAGGGACTTAGCTTCTGCTGGAGTAGACAGGTCCTCAGAGAAGTCCAAGAGAGATCTGAACCAATACTGAAACATTGACAGCTGGCATGAAGTAACGATCTGAGTAGAGTTAAATAGGGAAGCCAGCATAACAATAAATGAGGGCAGCAGAGAAAGCAAACCTCAGAGACCAGCAGTTCCGCTCAAAGCCACCAGAGGGAGTCCAAGAGCAGAACTAACCAAAGTACCATTCATGACCACAGGAGGGAGTCCGAGAAATGGAATTCACAACAGCCATCAGACGTACCATCACTCCCCTTAGTGGCGGAGCGTCAGTACTGCAACGACCAGGACTCTGGGGCGCTGCACTACTGTAGTGCTATGGTCGGTGCCCCTGCATGGTGTCTAATTCTCCCTCCATGCAGGGACGTCGGCTTACTCACCGTCCTGGCCCCACGGTCTGGCCTCTGATGTGATCCCTGCTTCCTGGTCTGTGTGTATGCGCCGCACAGTGCACGCACGCACGCACGCTCCCCTGTTCTTAAAGGGGCAGGGCACATATAGTAAAATGCCCTCAGCCTATTACTGAGAGGCATTTAGCATAATGTGTTCACCTGCTAGATTGCTGTCAGCCAATTGCTGGGAGTCATGCAGTATAAAAGATTCCCTTTCCCTCAGGGGGTCGCAAAGCAATGAGTTAAGTCATTAGATAGGGTGGTGTTCTACTAGTGCAGTTGTGAGGTCCCCTGGTCACAATGCAGCCTGGTACTGAACCAGATTCCCTGGCCCGATGCAGCCAGCGTACTGAACGTTGTCCCCTGGTCCTGGTGAGGCTAGTCCTGTTCCCGAAGTCCCCTGGTCCTGGTGTGGCCAGTTCCTGAATGTCATCCCTTGGTCCTTGTACGGCCAGTACTGAATCTGTAGTCCTCTGGTCCCGGTGTGGCGAGTGACTGAATGTTGTCTGCTGGTCCTGTTCGGCCAGTCTTGAATCCCAAGTCCCCTGGTCCCAGTGCGGCCTGTCCTTTTCCCAAAGTCCCTTAGTCCCAGTGCGGCCAGTGCCTGAACATTGTTCTCCAGTCCATATGCGGCCAATCCATCATCCAGTATCCCAGATCAGTGTGTCTAAACATAGCCTTAGTCCATGTCAGCAGCTGCAGTACCAGGATCTTCCTTGGAGTGGTACCTGGTGGCTGTAACAACTCTGCTGGCATCACAGTATGGCCTCTCATCTCTCACACTATTTTACCCACTGCTCCAGGTCATGATGTGGTTTCTGTTTCTTGCCAGCTCCATATTCTGTGCCTCTGCTCTCTGCATGCTTCCTGGCTGTGTGCATAGGGGGGCGGCGCCTGAACTCTCTGGTTCTTATAGGAATCAGGTGCACCTGTCTAATCTGTTTCTGACCAATTACCAAGAGGCCTCCAGTATTTAGTGAAGCTCCACCCAGTGGACTGGGCCTGTGCAATGTGTTAGCTCAGTTTGTGTTTAGCTTCTAAGTTGCCAGGCGTTGCTCTGTGTTACTCCCTCTCTAGAGGCTCTTCTCCTTGCCTTGCCTTGATCTTGTTTGTCTGCCCTCCAGGAGGCAGAATATTCTGGTCCCTGTGTCTTTGTTCTTGTACCTTGTCTTGTTCCATTACCTTGTCTGAACTTTGTCCTACCTCTGTCTCCTTGTCTGTGGCTTCTCTCCCTGCTGTGTCTTTCCTTGTTTCCTCTCTGTTTGCTTATGCTCCGCACTCTTGCGGCTCTTGTGACTTTACCTGTGCTCCGCTCTCTTGCAGCTTTACCTCTGCTCCGCACTTCTGCGGTTCTACTCCGTTCTACTTTGCTCTGCTCCTGCTACTGCAGATATCTCTTGCTGCAGCTCCTCTCCACATTCCTTGTGGTTCCGCTCTGTTTAGCTTCTGCTGCTGCAGTAATCTCTTGCTGCCGCTCCTCTCCGCATTCCTTGCGGTTCCGGTCTGCTTAGCTTTTGTTGCTGCGCTATCTCTTGCTGCTTTACCGCTCCTATCTGCAGCCTTGCGGTTCTCTTCCTGTGTGAACAGGTCCCAACCTGTTCCTTCATTCTCCTTTCCTTCTGGCTTGTTTCTGTACCTGCATCTCCTGTGTGAACAGGTCCCAACCTGTTCCTTCATACTTCATTCCTTTCTGCTTGTTTCCTTACCTGCATCTCCTGTGTGAACAGGTCCGTACCTGTTCCTTCATACTACATATCCGTACCTGCACCTCCTGTGTGAACAGGTCCCTACCTGTTCCTTCATACACCACACCAACCAGCCCTGTGTCTCTGCTGTGCCTGCCAGCCTTGTGTCTCTGCCGTGCCTGCCAGCCCTGTGTCTCTGCTGTGCCTGCACGCCCTGTGTCTCTGCCGTGCCTGCATGCCATGTGTCTCTGCCGTGTCTGCCAGCCCTGTGTCTCTGCCATGCCTGCCATCCCTGTGTCTCTATGCCGTGTCTGCCAGCCCTGTGTCTCTGTCGTTCCTGCCAGTCCTGTGTCTCTGAAAGCTCTGTGTCCCAGCCGTGCCAGCCTACTCATCTGAGTTTCATCTGTGCTCATCTGCTAGTCCTACCTGATGCCCGCACCAATCCTGGTGTTCCTGTTTCCCAAGTGGGATCAGCAGCCACAGCCAGACACCACCCTGGAGTAGCACCTGGCAGCTGCCTACTGCACAAGCCTGACATCACCATCAGAGGCTCCATTGAAGACCAAGGCAGCTGTCATAGTCACGCCCCTTCCAGGGTAGTCTGGTTTGTGGCACAGTGGGGCCACAAACCCCCCGAGCTCACGCCCACCAGTCAGGGCGTGAGCGTGACAGTGGCTACCTGCAGCCCAGTCTGTCTCCACCATCAGGAGCTCCAGGAAACACCTGATAGCCGCTTATCTATGCCCCTTCCTAGACAGGCCCAGTCCTTTTTGAGATGTGCCCTTCATACCTGTTTGCTAAACCTGGAACTAATACACCAAGCTGATAGACAGCCACGAGCCACAATTCATGGGACCACAAGCCACATGTGACTCCTGGGCTACAGGTTGGGGACCCCTGCTCTGGAATATCATGACCTCTTTAATTTTAGAATTGGTAGTGATCCATGATCAGTTGGCCTTAATAATGTAAATAGGGAAAATATGATGTTTAGGTGGATTAAAAGTATTCAGGATCTCCATTTAGGTCCAGCTGCTTGTGTTTCCCTCCCTGACTAATGCTCGGCTGCTATTGCAAAATATGGGTCACTCCAAGTTGAGACCCTATTTATCAGTCAATTAGTCACTTATAGCATAACCTATGTCAAAGGATCTGTCATTGTAATACCCCTTTAAGTCTATCAGGTTGCGGCATCAATGTTATATTTTCTGTTTTAGGTGAAGGAGCTTGAAGCTCAGGTGAGGCACCTTCAAAAGATGTTACCAGACAGACAACCGGAGCAACCAAACCAGCTTTGATGATACGTCCTCATTACAAGGACACAGAGGACTCCAAAAGCAAAAATGAATAGCAATAAGGATGACTGCGTGGTGGTGGTGCAGACCACCAGAACTTATACTGCTGTACATTCAGGCCTTCCTCTACCTGACTGTTCAAGGACTCAGTACACAGCCGAGATCCACCTGTAATATTAGTCCTCACATAAGATAATGATGTCCCCATTATTCCTCCTTCTCCAGCCCCTTGTGTATCCCGCAGGTTTACCAGTTAGATTAGGATAGGCCATCAGTAGCCGATCTGTGGGGTCAGAATCCCAACTCGCCTGCTGATCAGCTAATTGAAGAGACTGTAGTGCTTCCCTTAATACCCTGTACCCTTCTCAATGGCTGTGCCTGGTGTTGCACCATAGCTCCATTCACATCAATAGGACAGATTTTTGGTAAGATATAATGCCAGGTACAGGTACTATGAAAAACACCGATCTGTGCTTGCTAAAGAATGGAGGGCACACTACTTCAATCTGTACATTAACAAGAATAAGAGCCACTCTGATCTGATGATGATGGTCAATCATAAGGATAGGTCATCAATGTTCCATTCCTGAAAAAAAAAATAATTTTTTTTTATTTACAGTTAGATTTAACACTGATTTAGGTATAAGACACAAGTGGTCTTAGGAAATTACATTTGCTGTACAAGAGCCTGCCTCTGTATTCTGCACAGACTTGTTTTAGTTCCTTCCTGCTCAGGCAGCAGGAAAACAGAGAGGAATATGCCAGAAATTACACCAGGTTGTCATATTTCTTGGACTCCTTGTCTTCTTAGAACCTGTCAGCACCCCCATAGGGAAATTAAAGCATTGCACAGATCTCATCTCAGATCTCATCTCATATGATGAGATTTTGTAGTAGCTCTCTTCAATGGCTAGAGATGAAGGTGCTAAATAACAGACCCTACAAACTCAGGATTCACTAGGTGATTCATATATATATAGGACACAGCGCATCTGTGCACATAACCTAAACTCTGGAGCTTTTGCTGACCTTTGGCATTCCCATAGGCCTCCATTCACCAGAGGCCAAAAGTTTGATCCTTCCACCTCTGTTTGGCCAGTATGCAGCCATCGTTTTATTTTTTTTTCAGAAATCAATAGTATACAAGGAAATAAGAAATTTGGTAATTTCTCTTTTTAGAGAAATGTCTTCATTCTCCTCAAGATCTGACCATCTATTCTGAAAACTATCAATTCACTGGTAAAATCTGTCTTCAGTGAAAACAGACTTTCCTATTCCTGAGATAGGAGATGATAGTTGGTGCTTATAGAGTTCTATGGAGAACTGTCATTTCCAGAGAACTTACAGCAGAATGTTTGTGTCTGCCCCTCGCTCCTCCCTCCTCCTCCCCTATGCATAGAATTTTACGAGCACCAACTCTCATCTCTTATGTCAGTAATGTGGAAATCTGTATTCACTGAATATAGATTTTACCCCTGAACTGAGTCAAAAATCAGTCAGGGAAAGAAAGAAGCAGATTTCTCTGATAAGATATATAACAATGCTGCTTATTTTCATGTATACTATTGATTTGTTAAATAAAAATTAATAAGATGGTTATTCTTTAACTATATAGGAAAGCGTAGCAGATCTTTCTTTCCATTACTGTGGGCCGCTATAAAAAAAAATTATATGATGTTGTATTAATTATTTTTAAATAGGTCCCTATGGTGGACTATGGCTACGGTTGGGCGATTTCCCCTTAGCATATGTGCCCAACAGTGGCCATAAGTGCAGTGTCCCAAACTTTACCTATCACTAGGACACTTGGCCTAAAAGAAGCCTCCTTAATATCTACTATATATCCACACTCTTGATTCATAGATATATACGATACGGTATCATGTTGAATAAGCAGTTGTGTAACGAATCGGCAGATATTAGTATGTAACATTGTCGTATTGGATCTAATTGTATGAAAACGTATTTTCTAATTGATTCCTATAGGAAGGAATAAAACTGTGACTTCTGGTTGTCTTTGTTCTATCAGTTTATTATAGATATTGTTATTTTAGCTGTAACCATAAATATACAAATATAACTACTACAATTCTTCCCATTATTCTGCCCGTAATAGAATACCAATAGTCCGATCATTCTGAGTGCGATAAGATATATGTAGTCATTAAATATATGACTTTTACCTGCATTACTAACATATACTGTAGACCATACTTATGAATTTGAGGTTCTTAGCACACATTTTGATCAAATTGGGTGAGCCCATCTGCCAGCAACAAGGCAATCTCATCTGTTGGAAATCTGCTCTTAAAGTGACTCTATCAGCAGTTTTATGCTATTTAAGGCTTCTTTCACACTTCAGTTGTTTGGCGTCAGTCTGCTCCGACATAGTGATGGATCGACGGATCCGTCACAATTGTTGAGAAAACGGTTGTAACGGATCCGGTTTTTTGACGGATCCGTTACTTGGGAGTTGTCTGGGAAAAGTATCTACTTTTTGGAGCATGCTCAATTGAAAAAGCGGATTGGGACGACGGATCCGCCGAAATGATGGATCGTGATGGATCCGTCGCCCATAGGCGGCCATTCTATGGAATGGCGGACGCGATGGATCCGTCGCGAACCGCCATTTCGGCGCAGACAAAAAACGTTATAATGTCCGTCAATGTCTAGATGACGTCCGCCAAATCTCGACGGATCCGTCACATGGCGGATGGAACGGACGACCATCCGCCACAATCCGTCGCTAATGCAAGTCTATGGGAAAATAGCGGATCCGCCAAAAAAAAAATGGTGGATCCGCTATTTGACGAAAATGGCGGTTTCAGACTGACGCCAAAAGACTGAAGTGTGAAAGAGGCCTAATCTGATGACAGCACGAAGTAGAGGGTAAAACACAGATTTCAGCAATGTGTTACACGTCAGGTTGTGTGCAGTTTACTTAAAGTGAAGGTTTTATCACTTGTTGATTACCCTTACCTGGACTACAGCAGCTTCACAGTAGTTTGCGAAACCAGTATAACTCCACCCCCTCCTCTGATTAGCAGCTCGCTGTCAATAGACAATGCACATAGAGAATGTAGTGTGGGCGAGGTTAGCTTTCTCAGCTCTGCTGCATTCTACATGTAAGAACTCTGATTATGCCAGAACTGCTGCACCCAGTAAACTAAGTGATACATCGTTGAATTCACAGTATCTTTCTGTACATCATGCTGCTCTTAGATGAGAAAAAAAATAATGATGTTTCTCAACAACATAACTATCGCTAACAGATATCACTCACAGATGTTGTTCTAATTGCGGACTTATTGTAACCCAGTCGTTACTACATCATACAATGGGGGGTGTGGAAACCACAAAACGACCAAACAAAATATTATAAAAAAAAAATCTTTATTTTAGTACAAAACACACAATCTAAAAATATCAATACAGGACAATAATGAAACACAGTGAGAAGTTAATGCAGGCCACGAACAAAATACTACCGTGCAAGACATAAAACATGCAGACCAAAAGGATAGTCCCATATAAGTCTCTGTTGTTAGTATGAGGGATCTATACAGAAAGGCAGACTGGACAAATGTATGCATATGGGTATGGCCTATGCTCATAGGTATATTATGTGCCTCTATCCACAAGAGACCAATTCACCATATTATTGCCACACTGGGCTAAATCTATACCCACCCTTGTAGTAGTCCCCGTGTGCACTATCAACTAGGCTAGAAAAAATCTATGCTGGAGGTATCAACCACTCTACATGCCTACCGCAATGCCACCACCCCAAAACATGCCCATATACCGATGTCCTTAGTCCATAGGACCATTCACCTAATGGGATTACAAATACCCATTGTTAGCATCAATTCCGGAGTGGTAACTACCACTCTCCATATTACCTTCTAGGATGGCGCTGAGATGTATATCTATCCACGGTCTGCACGTCTACCCGACGCGCGTTTCGGAGATGAACTCCTTCGTCAGGGGGCGTATCAGATGACCAAAGTGCCGGGTTTAAGTACCGTCCTGCCAGAAGTCGCGGTGACGCGCACCAGAAGTGACGCAAGCGCTGCCACGGCAACCTGCGACTCTCAGCGGCGGTGGCGTCATGCTTGGGCGCCGCCTAACCATGGCAACCGCCTCAGCATAAAGACGCCACACGCCGACCGGAGTGGTTGGGCCATGCGCGCATGCGTACAGGCAGCGTCACCGCCAGTTCCAAATGCAGGAGGGAGACATTATAACCATCTTATAACAGGAAGCCAAACAGCTGCCAAAGAAACGGAAATTCACACACTCAAAACGATACCAAGATGCTTCAAGTCACATCACAATTGTGACAGTAGTGTCTTGCGTATTAAGGGAATAGATATGATTGAGGTAGGCATAAGATTGGTAGATCTGAAGCCTCTGTCACTCCAGCTCTATTCCCCATCCAGCACCACCTGCTTCTTCATGAGTGACAGTCTCTGTGTTGTGTGGCTTCAGGCAAAGGAGCTGTCAGTCAATCAGAAGGAGGCGGCGCTTGGCAGGGAATAGAGCTGGAGTGACAGATAGCTATTCAGCCTCATTTGCATATCAATTCAAGCACTGATTTCTCAGTAATGGAGGAACATATTGGCCATGTAAAGGTATCACTGGACTTGTCTTTGTTGACAGATTCCCTTTAAAATGCCAATCCTACTCTATTTAAAAACAGTCTTGGACAGTTTGGAGATGTGCTCAGCCAAATATGGAGTCAGTCACTTTACCTTCAAATATACACTGCAAAAAACACCTCCTTCCAAAATGAAAGGACAAGTGGGATCCATCTAGAGTCTAGACACTGCTATAAATTAAAACAGCCATGGACAGCTGGAAGACATGCTCCATCAATTACAAACATCTTCTTCAGATGGGAACCCAAGCTGTCAGACTTGCTTCTCCTGGGCCTAGGTCTGCAAACAAATTTAAAGGGAAGGTAGGACCTAGCTCTGCAACTGCCTTGGACAAAAAGGAGGAATGCTCAGATGAATATGGAAGAAGTCACTTGCCCCCCAAATGTACACTACAAAAAATGACTTTCCCATCTAAAGAAGAAAAACTTGCCGATAGTTGGGCTCACACAATTTGTTTAAAATGTGGTTTAAGAATTTAACAAGAATAAATAAAGGCTACATATCAGTTATGCAATTAATTTATTCAATATTTGCATATAGCTTAGAGCATAGTTTAATTTATTGGTATGCTTTAGCAATGTAGCCACAGTGACTTGCACCTGCACATTTATATCATTTTTCTAGGAGGTGATTGTCAACCTCATTTTTTGTTGTTTACGTTTGAGGGGTAAGTGACTGCTTCCAAATTCCACTGAGCCAGGGGTGTACATAGAAATCCTGGGGCCCAGTAGCGTAGCTACGGGGGAAGGGGGGCAGAGGGGGCGGTCGGGGTACGCTATTGTAAGTGTATCGGCACGCCCATACAGTTACACTCCGTGGCTGAGCAGGGAGACATGATCTCCCTGCCCTGCCACCCGGGGTCCTGCCACCAGAGGTCCAGTGCCAGCAGTGGGCCCACCTGCCCATCATTGCAAGCTCAGCTGTATCGGCTGGATGCCAATACAGCTGACCACATTGATAAGAGTGGAAGCATTACGATCCCTCTCCCATCATCCCCCTATCAGCGTCTGATGTCACTGATGCAGACAGTGAAGTGAAGTGGGCGCGTGCAGGCGCTAGGAGCAGCGGAGGAACCAGGAGGAGAGGTATTTATTGTTTTTATGGGGGTGCATTATACTATAGAGTCTCCCTATGGAGGAGTGCATTATACTATAGAGTCTGCTTATGGGGGTGCATTATACTATAGAGACTGCCTATGGGGGGAATTATACTATAGAGTCTGCCTATGGGGGGCAGAATTATAATATAGAAGCTGCCTATGGGGGTGTATTATACTATAGAATCTGCCTATGGGGGTGCATTATACTATAGAGTCTCCTTATGGGGGAGTGCATTATCTATATATATAATTGTCTAAGGGTTTAATTGTCTGTCTGTCCTGGAAATCCCGCGTCTCTGATTGGTCAGCGACGGGCACAGTCTCTGATTGGTCGAGGCCAACCGGCCTCGACCAATCAGCGATGGGCATTGTCCTCCACTGCTGTCAAGTGCCGCCATTGTGTTGTCTAAGGGTCTAATTGCCGGCCTCGACCAATCAGCAATGGGCACAGTCTGCCGCGAATTCTGGAATCATCATTGTCCTCCACTGCTGTCGAGTGCCGCCATTGTGTAGGGTGTGTGCCTGCATCTCCCTGTATGGGCGGCATCTCCCTGTGTTTCTATCTTAGAATGGGTCGTAAACGAAAATACGCCAATCAGGATGACAGAAAAGCAGCAGCAGCAGCAAGAAAACGACAACATCGGGAACAGGAGACACCACAACAAACTGCCGCCAGACAAGCCCAGGATGTGGAATCTCACAGACAACGTCGCCAACAGGAGACACCACAACAAACTGTTGTACGACAGGAACAACATGATCGCCAAATTCATAAAAAACGAATGCTCTACCAACTAAGGCACGACCAGGACAATATTCAACAACTTGCACATTACGTAACAGACAATGAAAGTACAATTCATGAATACTACTGTGGGAATATGAATGCAGTTTGCTCTAAATGCGACTCTCTGAATTTCATTGATGAAAAACCATCTGACAATCAGTTTACTCAATGCTGCCAAAAAGGAAAAGTTATGCTACCGAGACCTCCCTACTCAGATCTGTTTGAGCAGTTAATGAAAGGAATGCGTCATCACAAGTCCTGCGCGCCTGCGCGGAAAGGACCTGCCGTGACGTCACGGTCATGTGACCGCAACACGGTCATGTGACCGCGACGTCATCACAGGTCCTGCGCGACAAGGACCTGCCGTGACGTCACGGTCATGTGACCGCGACGTCGTCACGTGACCGCGACGTCATCACACCCTGGGACTGGAAGCTGCCGCCTGCACCCCACACAGGCAACAGAGCTACAACGCGCCTGCGGAAGGTGAGTATATGTTTATTTTTTATTTTTTAACCTGTCATACATGGCTGGGCAATATACTACGTAGCTGGGCAATATACTATGTGGCTCTGTGCTGTATACTACGTCACTGGGCAATATACTACGTCACTGGGCAATATACTACGTAACTGGCCAATATACTACGTCACTGGGCAATATACTATGTGGCTGGGCAATATACTATGTGGGCTGTGCAATATACTACGTGGCTCTGTGCTGTATACTACGTCACTGGGCAATACACTACGTCACTGGGCAATATACTATGTAACTGGCCAATATTCTACGTAACTGGGCAATATACTATGTGGCTCTGTGCTGTATACTACGTCACTGGGCAATATACTACGTGGCTGGGCAATATACTACGTGGGCTGTGCAATATACTACGTGGACATACATATTCTAGAATACCCGATGCGTTAGAATCGGGCCACCATCTAGTACTATAGAGTCTGCTTATGGGGGTGCATTATACTATAGAGATTGCCTATTGGGGCATTATACTATAGAGTCTGCCTATTGGGGCTGCATTATACTATAGAAGCTGCCTATGGGGGGTGTATTATACTATAGAGTCTGCCTGTGGGTGGTACATTATACCATAGTCTGCCTATGGGGAGTGCAGTATACTATAGAGTCTGCCTATGGAGAGTGCATTATACTAAATAGAGTCTGCCTATGGGGGTGCATTATACTATATAAAGTCTGCCTATGCGGAGTGCATTATTCTAAATAGAGTCTGCCTATGGCGGTGCATTATACAATATAGACTCTGCCTATGGGAGGGTGCATTATACAATATAGAGTCTGCCTATGGGGGGTGCACTATACTATATAGAGTCTGCCTATGAGGGGTGCATTATACTATATAGAGTCTGCCTATGGAGGCTGCATTATACTACATAGAGTCTGCCTATGGGGGTGCATTATACTATATAGAGTCTATATAGAGTCTGCATATAGGGGTGCATTATATCTAGAGCAGTGTTTCCCAAACTCCAGTCCTGACGGACCCCAACAGATCATGTTTTCAGGATTTCCTTAGTATTGCACAGGTGATGGAAGTATCAGGAGTTCTCTCACTTGTGCAGCACTATGGAAATCCTGAAAATATGACCTGTTGGGTTCTTGAGGACTGGAGTTTGGGAAGTACTGATCTACAGTCTGCCTATGGGGGGTGCATTATACTATATAGAGTCTGCCTATGGGGGGTGCAATATACTATATAGAGTGTGCCTATGGGGGCGCATTATACAATATAGAGTATGCCCATGGGGAATGCATTATACTATAGAGGCCTATTAGTAGTTCATTATACTATATAGATAACTATCTGGTGCATTATTATGGAGGCTATCTAGGGGCCCATCATACAGTGTTGGAGCCATTAAACAGTTTGGGGGCTACTAAGCGGTCAGTATACTGCATGGGTGGTACTATACAGTGAAGGGTCATTATACTGAGCTGTACAGGATGGAGACTAGGGACATTATTAAATATAAAGTGGGCACTTATTGTTATAGGGGAACTCAGGTTACTGTGACTGTCAAAGGGGCACACAGGGCATTATTACTTTCTAGGTTTCTAGGGGGGGAAACGTGGGCACTGTTTTCTAGGGCGCTTGCACCCGGTATTACTACATTCTAGAGGGTTGCTTTAGAATTTAGAAGGCACAGAGAACCACACAGCAGGTGCAGTAATAGGGACACATACGGCAGCAGCGGCTCAGTATTGGGATATCAGGGGCAGTAATAGGGACACATACGGCAGCAGCGGCTCAGTATTGGGATATTAGCAGGATGAGGAGTTTGTGCAGATTGGGAATAGATGGTGATGGGGCTGGAATGTGAGAAGTGAAACGTGTCTTTGTTGTATTCTCTGCAGCCGAGTCATGGCTGGAAGAACTTGTCATGTCAGTCTGGGCCAGATGGAAAAGACGAGAAAAATGGACGATTCCATCAGAAAGAACGTTAGTGGTAAGTCATTATCTGTACCTGTGCTGTGAACTCTAGCTACGCCTCTGGTTTATCAGTTTAGTTTTTTTGTAGTATATACCTTGATAAAACCCTCTATCACCACAATGCTGCATAGATCAGACATTGCAGAGAATCAAATGAAAGTCAATGCATTCCTACAGTGCTTGGGTCACTCTGTGACAGCTCCATGACTTCTAAGATAGCGACGTTTTCTGGTTAGAAGAAAAAGCCGTTTTACTGCTTTATCTCTACAGAAAAGTTAACGAGGCGCTATTCCCATATGTATGATCATTATGGATGTGGCAGTGCTGAGTTTCTCATTTAGCACATTTCATGTGTAACATTTTTACTCTTACTAGAACCACAATGGCAAACTCAGCTCTGCTACCTCTGTGTACAATAGGTGACATTTCACCCAAGAAGGAGGAATCACAGACTGTTGGTATTTTTTCCATTACTGTCTTTGCTCTGGCATTAGCCCCTCTTTTGTGCAGAATTACTGGTCAGACCACATTCCTTCAGTTTGATCTTCCTGGTGTTAAATGGGAGTTTTACTTTTGTTTATAAAGGTTCAGGTGATCAGGAAGTGAAGGAGATGAAAAATCCCGCACAGATCAGGAGGGAGCATGCTGGCAGGAGGCTGACCCGCACCTGCACTGGCACACACCTTACCCAAGCATGGAGGGCTTTTGTAGGAACTATATGAAGTGTATGGTGTGTCTATGGGATAAAATCTGGCCTCCTCCAGTGATTGCGGTGGCAGCATCTGTGCCCACCATAGATCGTCCCATCTCCAGCGGGATGCCAAGAGTGGACATTGTCGTTGTGCTCTACGATTTTGTTGCAAGAGACGACCAAGAACTGAGCGTGAAAACTGGTGAGGAACTTTGCATGATCAGAGATGAGGGAGACTATATCTTGGCCAGGAAGCTAAAAGGAACCATGGAGATGGGACTAGTACCAGCAAATTATACATCGGCGCTAAGTTTCACCCCTAGCTCCAACACAAACCAAGTGGAGTTTGACTTTCCTGGTCAACCCAACATCTATGACAAAGACGGATACTCCAGTCTGAGCAATGAGGCGTAAGTATCAAGATGACTACTCAATGTCTGCAAAAAGCTATTCCACAAGCCGCCGTCACTTGGCTGTTCATCCTGGTCTTTCTGGTTCATGAATGTAATGCCAGAGCTGTAGTAAAGACTGACACACAGGGGGAGCAGTAAGGGAGAGTTTGTAGGGGGAGCTGTACAAAGATGGTCACCTCTCTCAGTGTCGTCACACTTCTTATTCTCGTCTCATCGTAAGATCTAATATCTTCTAACTCTGCCCATGGGACTTTACATTAGCTTTGGAAACACCATCGTGTGAAGAAATGACGGCCGCTAAACTCTTCCTTTCACTCTCTATGTTGTGTTACACCGTCAGGCAATGTTCACACAGACAGCTAACGGCAGTGCAATATAACGGAGACGGGGGTTGGGATTCAGTGTTGAATTTGCTGTGAAAAAGGGGAAATCTGCAAAAGTCAGCAGAATTGGTGCAGTAGGTATTACTAAGGCATTAAGGGGTGTGAACTTAAAGGGTTTGCCCAGGTTTATCACAAAAGTCTGCAGACACTCTATGTGACTGCAGATTTGTGAATCCTCACAGCGAGCACTGGGAAGCATTTTCTGGTGCTGGCGGTGAGAATACGCAATCATGTGACTGCAAGTATGCGATATGCATACCCACGGCCACATTCTGACTAGACGTGAGCTGCCTCGCTGAGTGAAACCACTCACATCTAGTCTGAATGTGGCATATATATCGCATATGCACAGTCTCACCACCGGCACCGGTCACATAGAGACTCTGCAGAATTTTGTGAAAAGCCTGGACATCTTCTTTGGGCCACGTTCACACGTTGAGTATTTGCTGAGTTTTTTACCTCAGCATTTGTAAGTCAAAACAGGAGTGGAACAATCAGAGGAAAAGTATAATAGAAACACGTCACCACTACCTAGTCCTGGTTTTGGCTTTCAAATACTGAGGTAAAATAATCACCAAACACGTGGTTTTAAAGGGAGCATGAATCGGAGCCTGCCTGTACAATTATGGCCTTGTAGGTTTTATTATAAAATGCTGCAATTTTTCTGAAAAAAAAACATACTTTAAAAAGCCAGGGATCATGTGTCTCGGCTGACTAGTCCAATGCGGTTACCGGTTACTTCTCCAGCCTCAATTCCCTGTCAGTCGATCTAATCTAGATGGGGTGAATCACTGGGGAACGCATTAGACTAGTCAACAGACCCTGTCAGTCATGGGAATGGAGGTGGGGTGAAGACGCCGGGGACTAGTCAGCCGAGACACATAAGTCGCCGGATCTTATAAGTATGTTTTCTCGGAAACTTTTCCCTGTACCATTTAATAATAAAACCTACATGGCACCAATCACACAGGCAGAGGCAGGCTCTGATTCATGTTGCCCATGGCTCGGGCACCATGTGTTTGATGCCAGGTGGCAGATTATCTCCCCTGGAAACAAAACTATCAGGTGCCAAAATTCTGCATATTTGATTCTTGTTCTTCCTCCGTCATCTGCTGGGGGAATAGTCGGTAACCAATCCTAGTTCAATGGGTTTAGCCAACATATAGTAATATTACTACCGCTACTACTAATAATAATGATATTACCACTAATAGTAATAATATTAGTAATAGTGATACTACCACTACTACTAATAGTAATCATAAGTATGACTACTAGTAATAATAGAAGCAATAGAAATTAGCATTAGTTGCTAATACTAATACTACTAGTAATTTATTAATAATAATAATAATAATAATAATAATATTACTACTAGTGATAGTGATACTGCTAATAACAGTAATAATGATAACTATAGTGATAATCCTACTAATAGTAACAATAATTATAGATATACTACTGCTACTAATATTAATAGTGATGCTACCACTACTACTACTACCTACTACTACTACTGATAATAATAGTGACGCTACTAATATTAATACTACTACTAATATTAATAGTGATGCTACAAGTAGTAATATTAATAATACTACTACTCATATTGGTAATAGTGAAATAACCCATACTACTGGTAGTAGTAATAATAATAACAATAAAAAGTCATACAAATATTAATAAGAATAATAGTAAAACTACTACTTTTAATAGAAATTTGTAATATAATACTACTACGGATATGTTCACATTTTCGTTTGTATTTCTGTTTTTCTGATTTATTTGAAGAGCAGAAAAGCAGAAATAAAACTTTCTGTCACATGACTTATTAATTTGAATTGGTTTTTTGGATCCCAAACATAGATGTGAGCATAACACAAGACTGCCACAATTAGTAATATTAATACCAGTAATAATACTACCATTTAGCCTCTCAACTGCATAAACCATAAAATCATTATAAACCACATATAATAAACCACATGCGTAATGTATGGCTAGGATGAAACCACAGCACCAGGCCCGACTGCGGGTCTCCGGACCTGAATTACCTGAACCTGTGAAGCAGTTAGTTCAGGTCAGGAGTAGCGATGAGCGATTATACTCATTGCTCAGGTTTTCCCGAGCATGCTTAGGTGATCTCCGAGTATTTGCTAGTGCTTGCAGATTTAGTTTTCATCGCCTCAGCTGCATTATTTAAAGCTGCTAGCCAGACTGAATACATGTGGGAATTCCCTAAGGGCTCCTTCTCACTTGCGTGAAATACGGCCGAGTCTCGCAGGCTAAAACCCGGCTCTGCCGCCGGCATTGGGAGCGGAGCATGCAGCTTCATGTATTGCTGTACGGCCGCATGCTCCGCTCTGGAGTGCCAGCGGCAGAGCCCGGTTTTAACCTGCGAGACTCAGCCGTATTTCACGCAAGTGAGAAGGAGCCTTAGGCCATGTTCACACTTTGCGGTTTTTACCGCGGATCCACGGCGATTTTGATGCTGCGGGTCCGCAGCAGTTTCCATTGCGTTTACATTAACATGTAAACCCTATGGAAACCGCAAACCGCAGTGCACATGCTGCGGGAAAAACCGCGCAGAAACGCAGCGGTTTACAACCCGCAGCATGTCACTTCTTTGTGCAGAATCGCAGCGATTGGGCTGTGCCCACGATGCGGGAAGTAAGCGGATAATGTGCGGGTGCTACCCGGGGTGGAGGAGAGGAGACTCTCCTCCAGGCCCTGGGAAGCATAAATAGTGTAAAAAAAAGAATTAAAATAAAAAATGATGCTATACTCACCTCTCAGCGCTGCACGCGGCCGTCCGGTCTCAGTTGCTGTGTGAGCAGGGCCTGAGATGACGTCGCGGTCACATGACCGTGATGTCACGAAGGTCCTTCTCGGCACAGCATCTTTGGAACCGGAGCTCCGCGTGCAGCACCGAGGAGATCGGGACGTCAGAGGGTGAGTATAACCAATTTTTATTATTTTTAACATTACTATTGATGCTGCATATTGCTGCATATGCAGCATCAATAGTATAGGAGTAATCCCGCAGCGGAAATCGCAAAACAAACCGCGATAAATCTGCAGGGATAACCGCAGCGGTTTTGCCCTGCAGATTTATCAATTCCGCTGCGGGAGAACCCGCAGAGCACGCCGCAAAGTGTGCAGCACACAGCCTTAGCAAACAGGCTTTCCTCACATGTATTCAGCCTGGTTAGCAGTCGTAAATCATGCAGCTGAGGCAATGAAAACTAAATCTCCGAACACTAAGGCCGGCGTCACACTGGCGAGTTTTACGGACGTAAGAGCGCAGAAACTACGTCCGTAAAACTCGCATAACATACGGCACAATTATTCTCAATGGGGCTGCTCCTATTAGCCGTATATTACGGTTCAGTATTATACGGCTTTCTACGGCCGTACAAAATCGCAGCATGCTGCGTTTGTCAGCGTACTGCGCAAAAAAATCGCCAATGAAAGTCTATGGGGGCGAGAAAAATACGGATTCCACACGGACCAGCAGTGTGACTTGCGAGAAATACGCAGCGGTGTTAGTGAAAAGTCGGTAATTCAATTGCCGGCTTTTCATTTCTCCTGCACAAACCCGACAGGATATGAGACATGGTTTACATACAGTAAACCATCTCATATCCCCCTTTTTTTTGCATATTCCACACTACTAATGTTAGTAGTGTGTATGTGCAAAATTTCAGCGCTGTAGCTGCTGAAATAAAGGGTTAAATGGCGGAAAAAATTGGCGTGGGCTCCCCCGCAATTTTCTCCGCCAGAGCGGTAAAGCCAGTGACTGAGGGTAGATATTAATAGCCAGGAGAGGGTCCATGGTTATTGGCCCCCCCGTGGCTAAAAACATCTGCCCCCAGCCACCCCAGAAAAGGCACATCTGGAAGATGCGCCTATTCTGGCACTTGGCCACTCTCTTCCCACTCCCTGTAGCGGTGGGATATGGGGTAATGAAGGGTTAATGCCACCTTGCTATTGGAAGGTGACATTAAGCCAGATTAATGATGGAGAGGCGTCAATTATGACACCTATCCATTATTAATCCAATTGTAGGAAAGGGTTAAAAAAAACACACACACATGATTGAAAAGTATTTTAATGAAATAAACACAGCGGTTGTTGTAATAATTTATTGTTCTCTCAAATCCATTTGCAGTCCCTCGCTTGGCAACATAATAAACGCACAAGATACATACCTTCTGATGTACTGTCAGGTCCAACGATGTAATCCATCTGAAGGGGTTAACTAATATTACAAGCAGGAGCCCTGCTATAATGCAGCTGTGCTCCGTGCTTGTAATTCCCCTGCGAATGAATGAAATGTAGGTCATTGACCTACATTTCATTCATTCGCGGTGAGGCGCCCTCTGGTGGATGTTCTCATGAACTGCAGCCTGGGAACTTTTTCCCACGCTCCAGGTCATATGAGGACATCCACCAGGGGGCGCATCACCGCGACTGAAGGAAATGTAGGTCAATGACCTACATTTCATTCATTCGCAGGGGAATTACAAGCACGGAGCACAGCTGCATTATAGCAGGGCTCCTGCTTGTAATATTAGTTAACCCCTTCAGATGGATTACATCGTTGGACCTGACAGTACATCAGAAGGTATGTATCTTGTGCGTTTATTATGTTGCCAAGCGAGGGACTGCAAATGGATTTGAGAGAACAATAAATTATTACAACAACCGCTGTGTTTATTTCATTAAAATACTTTTCAATCATGTGTGTGTGTGTTTTTTAACCCTTTCCTACAATTGGATTAATAATGGATAGGTGTCATAATTGACGCCTCTCCATCATTAATCTGGCTTAATGTCACCTTCCAATAGCAAGGTGGCATTAACCCTTCATTACCCCATATCCCACCGCTACAGGGAGTGGGAAGAGAGTGGCCAAGTGCCAGAATAGGCGCATCTTCCAGATGTGCCTTTTCTGGGGTGGCTGGGGGCAGATGTTTTTAGCCACGGGGGGGCCAATAACCATGGACCCTCTCCTGGCTATTAATATCTGCCCTCAGTCACTGGCTTTACCGCTCTGGCGGAGAAAATTGCGCGGGAGCCCACGCCAATTTTTTCCGCCATTTAACCCTTTATTTTAGCAGCTACAGCGCTGAAATTTTGCACATACACACTACTAACATTAGTAGTGTGGAATATGCAAAAAAAAAGGGGATATGAGATGGTTTACTATATGTAAACCATGTCTCATATCCTGTCGGGTTTGTGCAGGAGAAATGAAAAGCCGGCAATTGAATTAGCGGCTGTTCACAGATATCGCGCTGAATGAAATCTAAATACAGAATATATATATATGTGTCTCAATGACATATATATATATATATATATACTATATATATGTTTTAATGAACATTTGAGCACATAAATCCATTAGATGTCGGTTTTGCAAGCCTGCGAGAAAATATCGCAGTACGGATGCCATACGGATTACATACGGAGGATGCCATGCGCAAAATACGCTGACACACCCTGCCTACGGATCACTATTTTGGGAACATTTCACCGTATTTCGGCCGTATTACGGCCGTAAAATACGGACCGTATTGTCTTACGCCGAGTGTGACGCCGGCCTAACAAACACTCGGAGACCACCCGAGCGTGCTCGGGAAAACCCGAGTAACGAGTATACTCGCTCATCACTAGTCATTAGACTCACAGTCGGTCCGTGCATTGCTGCCCAACAATGGACTGAGAAACAAAGATGTGTGCACTGTGTGTAACAAGGTGGCACGGGGTGGTAGTCGTGGGCGAGTTCTTTAAGCAACAGTCAGTGAGCACCCCGGTACCTTGTACATGAAAAGATGAATAAAGTCCCTTGTACTGCATGTGCAGCATGCACCACAGCACACTCACAGGCAATGTCAGATTCCCCTCAGCTGCTGCTATGTCGGCTCCGCATTCAGGAGCTCCGCACATCACTTCTGAGGTGAGGTCTTTTTCCAACAGCTTAACTTTACTAGACAGCAGCGTATACATCACATAAGCAGCACAAGTCAACACAGAGACATCTTCTTAAATGCATTCTTCACACAGACAACACAAGTTAAAAACAGAGACATCTTATCTTTCCCTGCCATCCGGACAGACTCGGTTCTTCCTGTCAACTCTCTCTATTTCCTTGCAACCTCTGTCTATATCCTTGCAGCCTCTGTCTATATCCTTGCAGCCTCTGTCTCACTCTTGGTCAATCTCTGACCCACTATTGGATAATCCCTGTCCCTCTTCTGGACAATCTCTGTCCCACTCGTGCTCCAGGCCCACCAGCTTCCTACCAGTCCCAGTTCCGGTTCCAATTGGGAAAGATGTCAGGATTGCCGTCTCAGCTTAGACCCCAGATCCTCTTTGGGTTGGCTTCTATTTTTGCTGGTGACTGCCTGCATGACTCCCAGCCTGGGGTCCCTTCCTGCCATAGCAGCTCTATCCCCACGGCTAACCAACTGTTCACTCTCACTGCTGCAACTTGCCCTTGGGCAAGCTGCCCAGGCATCTGACAGAACCAGGAAGTATCTATCCTATATCCCCCTGCTCTGTGCTGCTCTGCTGTGACTCCTCCCATCTGCTTAACCCCTATGCTGCCTGTATGTAACTAACACTTCTATCTATTCTATGCTCTATCTCTACTGTGCCCCCTCTATTCTAATCCTCCTATGGTCCTGCACTACTTACTAATCTATCCCTAAGCTAAAGCACATTACATTACATTACAATATGTGACAAATGACAAATGAATTACAATGCACACAATAGCAAAACATTAGTAAAACATCAGGATGCAGCATGTGACACAGGTGAACAGCATTAAGGGGAGAAAAGGTACATGAGGGTCTCCGCCACCTCCTTACACAGTGCACCCACCCAATCAGTGCAAGTCAATGACTATTGGCCTTTTCAAAGTGCAAACTGCTTAGCAGATCCTTGTATTTGCACCCTCGTCTCGCATTCTGAGGGTGCAGCTTTGACATAAGTGCTGCTATGTCCACCTATTAGTTTTTATGATATAATGTAAGAGTGGAGGATTGTTCTGCTGCGTTCTTACCCCTGAAGACAACAATCACGCCATGTGTGTAGTGTCAAGCGGTTTTACATGTTAGGATGACTGGACGGTGGACTGATGAGGGACTTCCAGAGACTGTGCTCATGGACTGATGAGCCATTGATGTGTGGATGAACAGTAGTTCTGTGGTTCTAACCAAGAGGACCAACTAATTAAAGTATTGTGCAAGAGAAAGACTTGGTAAGTGCCAAAGGACTACTGGGTAGTTGTTATTATATTGGCCTACAGACCCAAGGAACTTGAGCTCTTTTGTTCCTGCGTCAGTGCATCTCTGGCAATGGACACTATATGGCCCTGAATAGATTTGTTTTTTATTTATTTTATGCGAGTTAGGTGCTTGATGTTGTCTTCCAATATCTAGAATGGTCGAGGACGAGGATGATGAAAGAGGGAAGGAATGTAAGAGTGGTAGACTGTTCTGCTGCATTCCTGTCCCTGAAGACAACAATCGAGCCATGTGTGCAGTGTCGTGCGGTTTTACATGTAACGATGTGTGTCTTGTATATTGTGCAAGGCTATGCGCACACGTTGTGGTTTTTACCGCGGAACTGCAGCGTTTCTGCAGCTGCGGGTCCGCAGCAGTTTCCATTGCGTTTACAGTACAATGTAAACCTATGGGAAACCGCAATCCGCTGTGCACATGCTGCGGGAAAAACCGCGCAGAAACGCAGTGGTTTACATTCCGCAGCATGTCACTTCTTTTGTGCAGAATCGCGGCTATTCTGCACACATAGGAATGCATTGATCCGCTTCCCGCATGGGGCTGTGCCCACGATGCGGGAAGTAAGCGGATAATGTGCAGATGGTACCCGGGGTGGAGGAGAGGAGACTCTCCTCCAGGCCCTGGGAACCATATTTGTGTAAAAAAAAAAGAATTAAAATAAAAAATAATGATATACTCACCTCTCAGCGCTGCACGCGGCCGTCCGGTTTGCAGGGTTGCTGTGCGAGCAGGGCCTGCGATGACGTCGCGGTCACATGACCGTGACGTCGCGGTCACATGACCGTGACGTCACGAAGGTCCTTCTCGCACAGCATCTTTGGAACCGGACCGCCGCGTGCAGCGCCGAGGAGATCGGAACGTCAGAGGGTGAGTATAACCATTTTTTTAAATTATTTTTAACATTACTATTGATGCTGCATATTGCTGCATATGCAGCATCAATAGTATAGGAGTAAACCCGCAGCGGAAACCGCAAGACAAACCGCGATAAATCTGCAGGGATAACCGCAGCGGTTTTGCCCTGCAGATTTATCAAATCCGCTGCGGGAGAACCTGCAGAGGACCCAACCTACGTGTGCACATAGCCTTATGGTAATTTACAGCATATAAGTAATGTAAAGTGTTGATGTGCAAAGAGAGTAGTGTATAGTGCAGGGTAAGCACAGGATTAGACATAGCCTAGGACTAGATAATGAGAAGATACAGTTAATGTATACAACTAGCCCACAGTAGGTAGGACTAGTTTTAGTAAAAAGGGGGAATTTCCTGGTACTAGGGCAGATAGGGCAGTACAGTAATAAGGTTAAGTTCAAGTGCAGTGGGCTGCTAGGGTCAACATATACCAATCAATAGAGGCAGTAGGTGACTGTACTGGAATCCCGATCGGATGCTCCTGTCACGTCCAGAGCCCAATGTCCGGCATAGGAGCTGTCAGGCACATTGTGTCCTCTGGCGCACAGGGAAAGATGAACAGGAATTCATGAAGATGGGAGGTTATGGATCCCAGGTGCACTGCTGAAGTGGACAGGCAATTCCTGAGGATGACGGAGTCAGTGGGATTAAGGGTAGTCCAGAACGAATGAGTGGTAGGACTGAAGATGTGTTGTATTAAGGAAGCAAGAACTGAAGTGTTGTGCCCGATTCCACCTGTTACAACCTGATGAACTTGTATGCGGCAGCTCCTGAGGATGGATGTCTGTAGACAGTGGAGGCCTGTAGCCTACAAGTGAATGTGATGCACGCTTCACCTGATAGCACACTGGGACTGGGACACTGTTTTCCTGTAAAGTGGCAGAGCGTAACCGGACAGCAGCTCGGTCACGACTCATGACTACCGCTCTCGGTCACTTTAGAATGGGATAGTTAAAGGATTTGAGCATTAATGCAGATGATGATTTGGATCCTCCATTCAAGATCTGTTTGAATAGGTTTAAATGCTCGTGTGTAGGACAAGAAGTGTCATGGGGATACTGGAGTAAGAGAGACGCAGACCACAGTCAAGTTTGAGCCAAGTGTTTATAATAAAGGCTTGTCCCTTTTATTTAGATTGTTAAGCAGCCCCTCCAATGAGACACTGTATAGTAGAACTTTTGTGTAATTTCTTGCCATTTGCATACTGTGAGGTTTCGGTATAGAGTAAGCCCAGAAACTCCTGGAAAACTCCTTTTAAGGGTTATTCCCTTCTTCATAGATATTGTGGGATAGTGCTCATAAATACAAGGAATTTTGAAATTTACTAATTATTAAACCTTGAATCTATTAACACCTTTCTTATTTTACTCACAGCTCGTTGCCTTGGAGACCGACCACCGCTGCTAGACAGCAGAACCTGGACAGTGCTTACAAGCTCTTTTCTACGGAGATGAGCTTATTAGCACTGTTTTGAAGCTGGCTTGTACCACTGGAGCGCACTAGCATGCTATTATCTTATAATCCTAGCCAGCTTCAGTGCAGTGCTTAGAATCTAAAGAGCAGAGGTGGTCGGTCTCCTAAGCAACAAACTAAAAGTATTAATATCTCAAGAACGGATACAAATTTGACCATGTAGTAAATCACAAATTGCTTGTTTTTACAAGTACTATCCAAAAATATGAATCTATTAAGATAAACTCTTTAAAGTTTCTACGGGCATCCTGATATGGATTTTCAAAGTAAGTATACCAGCCTCCTCAGGTCTAAGAGATTTATTTAGTAATAGGGTGCAGATTGCATTGTGAAATCTTGATGACAGATTCATTTTATTGATAACAGAACATGGTGATACTATCCAACCTGGCATGAGTTGCACCTAATCTGCGACTCAACACTTTTTTATGGGAAGAAGTGTAAAGTGGAGTTGCTGCCCACACCCTCTTGAAGAGATATGTATTGTGAATATAATGGATTGTACTGTTATGAATGTGATTTTATCTGTTTAGTAATTTGCTTGCATTTAGTTGGAGACTAGATAAACTTAATAGTTGGGACTAGCCCAGAATGGGAGGGACTATATGGGAAGACAGAAGTCGACTTCCTGTTAGTGACTTAGAGGGTAAGGGAAGCAGCGAAGACAGACCTAAGGTCTGACAGTTGGCAGACTGACATGTTATAGTGTGTTGTGTGTGACGAGGGAAGACCACAGGACTTTCCTAAGAGCCAAGGAGATGTGAAGAGATATCTGTCATGTGATCAATGCACAGATATTTCATTGTATCTTCTCTAACTAAAAATTACGACCCAGCAGCAAAATGATATTGTGAGAACTTCCTCTTATCGTGCTATAAATCGCACACAGATGAATTATTCCCTAATCCTCATTCTCTCCCAACTTCTCTTTTCTCACAGCTGGTACATAGAAGTTTCCAGTAGACAAGAAGCAGAGAGATTGCTGCTGTGCCCACCTAATGCCCACGGCTCCTACCTGGTCCGACCCAGTGATACTAATCCTGGACTCTTCTCGTTATCAGGTAAATGTATGAAGAAGAGCTGAGAGGAGCAATATCTTCTGAGAGCAGATGGCTTTAGGCCTTGCTTAGATGTCTGATTTTCACGTCTCTGAGGGTCCACAAAAAGAAAAAAATGGAAACGTCACTTTGTGATACATGTCATGGATCAAACGTGCCAATGCAAGCCAATGGATCAATGAAAAAAAATGTGTAGCACATGGATATCATATCATCCGTGCGTCATCCGTGTGCTGTCTGGGAGAGGACAACTACCATTTTAAGATGTAAAGATGTAATTTTACATTAAAAAGGTTTCCACTTCCCCCAGAAATACTGTTATATATGTTCATCATACGATTCCAGAGAACTTTTTAATAGATTCTTATTTCCAAAGGTGCCTAGATCTTCAGCTATTAGCTACATTTTCTGAGAGCTCCACATTTGGCCCTGTGCACATTAGTTTCCTGTTCCAGAAATTTATATGAAGGGGCACGGATGACTTTCTCATTGCAATAGCCAAGCCAGACCCTTTTCTCTGAAAAGGGGGCTGGCTTGGCTTGTAACCAAAACTCTGATGACTGACACAGTTTGGTTTTCCTGTGTCCATCACAAAGCTGGAAGTGGTGGAGCTGCTGAACCCAAGACCGAGGTTGTTTACTGAACATCGGGGCACCTTTAAAAATGAAAGTTTATAAGTTACTGAAAAACATATGATTATGAACATCAAAAAGTACCATAAAACCTCCTATAGCCAAGAAAAACATGTATGCCACTATACTCTTTTCTTCACAAACTAATCTTCTGTCTGTCTACTATCTGATCAGTTTCTTCAGTGTTTTATGGCTTTGTCCTCCTATCTTTATTTCTAATCTGTGATGTCTTCTCCAGATTCACCACAAAATGGCTGCTGCGTTTACTGCCTCAACTTTTATGCAGGCTACCATAGTTCCTCCTGATTGGCTGTGCTATACCATGTGATCTGGTAGCTACCAGACATTATGAGGAAATCCAAACAAAGTTATTTGATCAATTCTCTGGCTGATGTCATCTTCAGCCGTGCACAAAATGGCAACGACCAATCAACGTGATTCAACAAATTCCTTAAAAAATTGATATGAATTCGATTCACTCATCAATAGTATTATCCCGAGAGGTTTAGGATGATGACGGGATTCCCATGTAAAATTCTTACTGGTATAAGGGGATGATAGACAGCTCCATTTCTCTAATACAGTGCAGGAAGTTGTATAAAATTGCCTTTGCCTGCACTGCCACTAGGGGGAGATCACTGCATTGAACTCAATGGGACCTGCATAGTGAATTTCCTCTAGAGGCAGCTGCAAGCAAAAAGAATATTTCAATATTAAAGGTGTTGTTAAGCCTGCAGTCACTCTATGTCACTGCAGACTTGTGAATCCTCAGATTGTGCACACTGTGAGGATTCTGCGATCGCGGCACTGGGAGTGGTGGGCGTGTCACTGAAAGTATATGATTTGCATACATTTGGTCATGTACCGACTAGATGTGTACCGACTAGACGTGTACGGTCTCACTCATTGCAAATGCACCTCAATTCAAGGGCATTCAGCTAGGCCAGACATATCTACTCAGAACGCGGAGGGAAGTATGGAAATTGCATACTTGCAGTCACATGACCCCCGGCTCCCTGCACCGGCCCCGGAGACCCCTTACAGGGCTCAGTGCACGCGATGAAGCGACTTGCCTCTTTTGGCTCACATAGGATTGCCTACAATGTCACCAACCAGGTTTTCAACCTTTGCAACAAGAGCTTAAGAAAAGAGCCTGAAGGGGTTATTTATCAACTGTCGCTTCCGCATTGGAAGGCAAACGGCGCTGCCGGGGATGTGCGTTGGCCACTTGCCAGGTATTGTGCCCTGTCACGTGCACGAAAAACCTGACAAATCATCCGGTACATGCCACCTCCTAATGCAGAAATGAGAGGCGCAGGGTAACCCACTTAAACGGGTATTCTCACCTCCAATATCCTATCACAATACGTAGTAGGTGTAATAATAATGTTAGCAAATACCTCCAATTAAAAAAGTAGTATAGTTTTTTGGATTCGCTATGTCTCTTTCCTCATGTGCAGGCATTGCAGGACCTTAGGTATCCATGGTTACGACCATTAGCAACTAGCTGTCACTATATCAGTGGATGTAAACATGGATACCTAAGGTCCCGCAATGCCTGCACATGAGGAAAAGGGCATAGCGAATAAAAAAATATATACTAGATTTCTAATTGGAGGTATTTGCTGCTATTATTATTATTATTAATAATAATAATAATCTATATATACAATTGTCTAAGGGGTACTTCTGTCTGTTTGTCTGTAACTAATTTCGGTAACAGAAATCCCGCGTCGCTGATTGGTCACGGCCGGCCGGGCGCGACCAATCAGCGACAGGCTTAAGGACGGGTGAAATATGCTAATTTATTGAGACAGGTTTTTTGGGTTTTCAGGAGTTGTATGCCAAAATCATCAGTATTAAAACAATAAAAGACCTGACAAATTTCAGTTGGTGGATAATGAATCTATAATATATGAAAGTTTAATTGTAATCATTACATTATGGTAAATAATGAAATTTAACACTATATGCTAATTTTTTGAGAAGGACCTGTATATACTACGTGGCTGTGCTATATAATACGTATCTGTACTATATACTACATGGCTGTCTGTGTTATATACTACGTGGCAGTGTTATATACTACGTGGCTGTCTGTTATATACTACGTGGCTGTGCTATATACTACGTGG
This sequence comes from Ranitomeya variabilis, assembly GCF_051348905.1. Classification (NCBI taxonomy): domain Eukaryota; kingdom Metazoa; phylum Chordata; class Amphibia; order Anura; family Dendrobatidae; genus Ranitomeya; species Ranitomeya variabilis. Next base: position 578,421,814 of record NC_135235.1, on the reverse strand, counting down.
CTGTCTCTGTTATATGAATACCCGATGCGTTAGAATCGGGCCACCATCTAGTAATAATAATAAACCTATTACATATTACATAGGATCTTGGAGAAGGGAATACCCCTTTAAGTTTGGGAAAAGATCACAATGCCGGCTTATCTTACACTAAAATATTTTTTATTCTAAGAAAAACACAACACGAATGCCCTCAAGTTAAAATTTTTGGAGTGTTATTTTTGGAGTGTTTTAGATGGAGCCGGTTCCTAACGACATTCTTCTTGTTTGTTCTCAGTTCGCAATGAGAATAAGGTCACTCATTTCCGCATCAACATGGACTCCAATGGAGAATTTTACCTGCAGAACGGCAGGAGCTTCAAGACCATCCAGGAACTTATCGTCTTCCATAAAACAAACTGGAAGCTTCTGAAAAGTCCCTTGCTGCAGCCCTGTGTGGCGGAGGTAACACATATAATGCTCTGTATATATATTGTGTATATATATATATATATATATATATATAAATATATATATATATATATTTTTTTTTAAGGTGTATACACGGGAGAAAATAGCGAGCACAATGCACAGCACTATAGCATACTGACCATCAGCACGGGGTGTGCCGCATATATCAGTGTAGCTGTGTTTGTCTAAGGTGCAAACAACTAATGTTCTACACATGGAAAGTCTAATATTCAGATAAGGAGGATAAGACCAGATCCAGCCTGGTAGGACAATTCAGCCACGTAAATATTCTGGGGGGGCAGTACTATGGTAGTTATATTCTTGTACATAGGGGCAGTATTATAGTAGTTATATTCTTGTGCATAAGGGCAGTATTGTAGTAGTTATATTCTTGTACATAGGGCAGTATTATAGTAGTTATAGTCTTGTACATAGATGCAGTATTATAGTAGTTATATTCTTGTGCATAAGGGCAAGTATTATAGTAGCTATATTCTTGTGCATAAGGGCAGTATTATAGTAGTTATATTCTTGTACGTAGGGGGCAGTATTATAGTAGTTATATTCTTGTACATAGGGGCAGTATTATAGTAGTTATATTCTTGTACATAGGGGGCAGTATTATAGTAGTTATAGTCTTGTACATATGGGCAGTATTATAGTAGTTATATTCTTATGCATAAGGGCAGTATTATAGTAGTTATATTCTTTTGCATAAGGGTAGCATTATAATAGTTATATTCTTGTACATAGGGGCAGTATTATCGTAGTTATATTCTTGTACATAGGGGCAGTATTATAGTAGTTATATTCTTGTACATAGGGGCAGTATTATAGTAGTTATATTCTTGTACATAGGGGCAGTATTATCTACTATATAATTGTCTAAGGGGTACTTCCGTCTTTCTGTCTGTCTGTCCTTCTGTCTGTCTGTCACGGATATTCATTGGTTGTGGCCTCTGTCTGTCATGGAATCCAAGTCGCTGATTGGTCGTGGCAAAACAGCCACAACCAATCAGCGACGGGCACAGTCCGGCGGAAAAATGGCCGCTTCTTCCTCCCCGCAGTCAGTGCCCGCTCCGTACTCCCCTCCACTCTGCCCTCACACAGGGTTAATGGCAGCGGTAACGGATCTAGTTATGACGCGGTGTAATGCACTCCGTTACCGCTGCTATTAACCCTGTGTGACCTACTTTTTACTATTCATGCTGCCTATGCAGCATGAATAGTAAAACGATCTAATGTTAGAAATAATTAAAAAAATAAAAAATCATTATATACTCACTGTCCGTCGGCCCCTGGATCGACAACAGGTCTTTCCCGCTCGCGACGCACCGGTAACCAGTCCATGCTGCGATCTCGCGAGATGATGACATAGCGGTCTCGCGAGACCGCTACGTCATCATCTCGCGACACCGCAATGCACTCTTGAGACCGGAGCGCACGAGCAGCGTCGGTAACCGCTTCGCTTGGATCCGGGGGCTCCGGAAGGTGAGTATATAACGATTTTTTATTTTATTTCTTTTTTTTAACAGGGATATGATGCCCACATTGCTATATACTACGTGGGCTGGGCAATATACTACATGGGCTGGGCAATATACTATGTGGCTGGGCAATATACTACATGGGCTGGGCAATATACTACGTGACTGGGCAATATACTACATGGGCTGGGCAATATACAACGTGGCTGGGCAATATACTACATGGGCTGCGCAATATACTACGTGGGCTGCGCAATGTACTGCTTGGGCTGCGCAATGTACTGCGTGGGTGCGCAATGTACTGCGTTGGCTGTGCAATGTACTGCGTGGGATGCGCAATGTACTGCGTGGGATGCGCAATGTACTGCGTGGGATGCGCAATGTACTGCGTGGGCTGCGCAATGTACTGCGTGGCTGTACTATACACTACGCATAGATATTCTAGAATACCCGATGCGTTAGAATCGGGCCACCATCTAGTAGTAGTTATAGTCTTGTACATAGGGGCAGTATTATAGTATTTATATTCTTGTACATAGGAGCAGTATTATAGTAGTTATATTCTTGTACATAGGGGCAGTATATAGTAGTTATATTCTTGTACATAGGGGGCAGTATTATAGTAGTTATATTCTTGTACATAGGAGCAGTATTATAGTAGTTATATTCTTGTACATAGGAGCAGTATTATAGTAGTTATATTCTTGTACATAGGGGGCAGTATTATAGTAGTTATATTCTTGTATATAGGAGGCAGTATTATAGTAGTTATATTCTTGTACATAGGAGCAGTATTATAGTAGTTATATTCTTGTACATAGGGGCAGTATTATAGTAGTTATATTCTTGTATAAAGGAGGCAGTATTATAGTAGTTATATTCTTGTGCATAATGGCAGTATTATAGTAGTTATATTCTGGTACAGAGGAGCAGTATTACAGTAGTTATATTCTTGTACATAGAAGCAGTATTATAGAAGTTATTTTGTTGGCCATGTAGTAAGTAGTATAATAGTTCTATTTGTGGTCAGAGATCGTTATTACAGTAGTTATAGAATTTAATGCAAAATTATTACCAGCTGGGATATAAATTATATTAATTCTTTTTTTTTTTTAAAGCATAGAAGATAATATGTGGCTAATTTCTGTTCTTTCTACATCAATATGCTTTTAACAAATACTGTGATTGCTGCAGTTAATAAACTTGCACACAATGTTATCTGATTAGCTATAGAGAACACCTGCTGTCTTTACTGGATTGCAGCACCACCTAGAGGCTAATTTAAAGTTACATGATTAGAAAGACTGGAAGATACATTAATTAGTAACCAGATCCTGCTGAATCTTCCAGTTTTTTAGTAAATGTGCTCATGTAGGGGGAAGTGACCGTCCTAGCTCAGGACAATGCTGCATGTGATGGGGAAATAATGTTATGTTGTGAAGAGGAGGGAAGTACCTGACAATCTAATTTCATGTGATAATGAGCAGGGTCAACAGCAGCACAGAGTATTTCAGTAGATGTATGAGTTAGCTTTTGTGAGGGACAGAGTTATTATTGCACAAAGTATTATATATCCTAAGGGATATAGGCAATGTAGGGATATATTGACTGCTGGGCTTAGCTTCTCTCAGTCTTGGATCTTGCCTTGTAATTTTGCATTCACTTTATCCTCTAGATTGACCTCAGTGAAACCTGGGAGAGGTCACATTCCGAGTTCCAGCTGGTCCGGAAGTTGGGGCAAGGATTTTTTGGAGAAGTTTATGAAGGTATCTGGAACGACACGGTGAAAGTAGCCATAAAGACTTTCAAGCAAGGTTAGTCTTTTGGAAAAATATGGAATTCCAACAATAAGGTGAAAGTCTGGAGGTATTCTCCTTATAGGATGGTCTTCCTCTTGCAGATGACCTCAACAGAAGTGACTTCGAGAAGGAGATAAATGCTCTGAAGAATCTGTGCCACAGGAACCTCATCCAGTTGATGGCTGTGTGCTCGATAGGAGAACCTGTCTACATTGTCACTGAGCTTATGGTCAAAGGAAACCTAAATGACTACTTGAAAGGTAAGTCTACAGAATTAGGTCTTCAAGACTAACGGAGGATTATAAAACACAAATAGGATCCGGTATAATCAGGAATGGACTATCCAAACTTCATTTACTGCTCAATGGCCCTGTGGCAGGTCAGCGCACTTAGCTGTTCTTCAAGGTAGACACAGGCACACATGGGTTAAAGTCTCTGGGTGGTATATTGTATCAGAAACCCCAAAATGGTAACAGAAAAACAGCCTTTCTGGTTCAAAAGGAAATAAAAAGTTCATAAGCAGTCCTGCCCAGCACTTCTGGGCCCACACATATGGCAGCTCCCACAGGCTTCAGCCTAGGGCTTGCTTGCCTCTACACAACACAGACCACAGAAAAAAAAATGGCTGGACATTTATTTCCCCAGCCACACTCTTGAGGTGGAGATATGGTGAGTATGCTTCCTGCCCATCTCTTACCTACTCACCTAAAAACCCGAACATAACAGGGCCGCTTAACTGCTTCCGCACCTAGCATGCTGAAAAGATACTTATGGGTTTCTAGATCACGTAGGAAAGCAGTCTCCGTAACACATATCTCCCCTCACATATCGTGCCAGTGACCCTGTCACAGGTCCATACTGACATGGTAGTCCTCTATGTGCCACCAAAGTTCTTATTCTACCTTAGGGTCCTACCATTAAAAAAAAACTGATGGAAGAATAAAGCTCTCTATTACATTTGTGGAGTGAAAACAGTCAGAAGATGCTGTTGACAGATCTAGTATTTATTCTCTTAGAATCTGAATTTCTTAGTGACACTTTATTGTCGGCCAGGACGTTAACTAATGGCAGTTTTAGCTATTCCTAGATATTGCTTTTTAGAGTATTTCTATCATCAGGTGCTAGTGACAACTGGCTATTTATGCAGTCAGGACTAGAAGAGGACTGAAATTCAGATGGACCATCACGCTATGATATACAGGACAGATACCTTGTCCTGATGGTTCCTCTTTGGAACCATACAGACAGTCAACAAGCTGCTGTTGACAGATCTGTGCGGTCTTTTCACTGCCCAACAAGTATTATTTGAATTTTAGGTATGACCACCCCTATTTAATTTCTCATAATAAGTACATTTGTTGTCACACAGAATTATTAGAAGTAAATATAGCAAAATGGCTGAACAAAATTTTAAAGGGGTATTCCATTTTCCAAAAAGTGGTCCACAAACGTTCGGATACTTGTAGGAAGCCAAACATTGAAAGCACTAACTGTCCTTAAGCATCAGCTTTCTGCCTTTGCTCTGGTAGGTATAAGCTTTCTGACAGCATTGTTGTTGTCACTACTACTACTCACATCACCGCTGCAGCCAATCACTGAGCTCAGCTGCTATGCTAATGTAGAAGGCACAAACTGCCAAGCTCATTGATTGGCTGCAGTGGTGATGTGTGCTGTAGTTGTGCCAAACACTGGTACTGTAGCAAGAGTAGGGAGATTTTTTTTTACAAGTATCCAATAATTTGGGGACTACCGTTTTGAAAGTTGGAAACGATTTTAATAACTTGATAGAAGAGGGCGGCTCACGGACATTGTAGATTTGATTCTGAGACTATAATAGAGATGAGCCACATTCTGTCTCAACAGGAACTGAAGGTTATCGGCTTAAAAATGCCAACTTGACTCATATGATATGTCAGGTGGCGGATGGTATGGAGTATCTGGAGAAGAAACATGTTGTCCACAGGGATCTGGCCACAAGAAATGTTCTCGTTGGAGAAAACCTGGTCTGCAAGATTGCTGATTTTGGATTGGCTCGGCTTCTTAAGGTTATTCATAGTCCGTTTTACTACCATTGTGTTCTGTTGACGGGCTGTTTGGACTGTTTGGCATAGAAAATTAGCGGTCCTACAAAAAAAGGCAGAGCTTAATTGTTTAGTACATGTCAGTCAGAATCCCATCCTGTCATATCATTGAATGCCATAATTCTGTCTGTCTACAGCCACCACTAGGGGGAGTACACTGCAGACAGATTAGCACAGCTTCCTTTTTTTTCTTCATTGAGGCAATGAGCTCCCCCAGACACAGCGTAATCATTTAACTTTATGAATTGGTGAAGGGAAGAAAATGATTTTCAGCTCTATACCTGAAAAATGGAACTCTACCTATCAAAGTCCAACAGGGCAGAAAAAAATGAAAAAATAAAGTACTTACTGTGAAAATCAATCATCAACAAAATCCCTTCATTTTCTATCACTAGGTGGAGCTATAGGGCCTTTACCTGCATATACAAATATGAAGGGATATCTGTTAGGCCGGGGTCACACTTGCAAGTGCAATGTGAGAAACTCACGCGAGTCTCTCGCATCAATACCCGGCACTGCCACTGGCGGTTCGGACCGGAACGTTCAGCTGCATAGAAATACATGCAGCGACACACTCTGGTCCCGAGTGCCTTAGGCCACGTTCACACCTTCAGTATTTGGTCAGTATTTTACCTCAGTATCTGTAAGCCAAAACCAGGAGTGGGTGATAAATACAGAAGTGGTGCACGTTTCTATTATACTTTTCCTCTGATTGTTCCACTCCAGGTTTTGGCTTACAAATACTGAGGTAAAATACTGACCAAATACTGAATGTGTGAACGTGGCCTAAGAACAACAGTGCGGCTTAAACTGTACAAGTAAATGAATTCTTTAAGAAAATCTTAAAAATGTGTAAAAAAATGTTGGTCTTCAATTTATTCTAGGATGATTGTTACTCTCCAGAAAACAATCGCACCATCCCAATAAGGTGGACAGCGCCCGAAGCTTTAACGTACTGCAAATATTCCACCAAGTCAGACGTATGGTCATTTGGGATTGTGATGTATGAAATATACACATTGGGAGATATGCCCTATAAAGGTAATATACAGTAATGAGCAAAGGTTTTAGGGGGGTGTAGAGAAATGCTGCAAAGAAAAATGCTTCCAAAATAGAACTAATAATAGATTATTTTTATTAATTAACAAAATGCAAAGTGAATGAATGAAAGAGAAATCTAACATCACATCAATTTTTGGTGTGACCGCTTTTTGCCTTCAAACAGCATCTATTCTTCTAGATACACATCATGGTTGCCAATGTGACCTTTTATTTTTTTTCCGGACGACTTATCAAAACATCACAGTCAAACCATACTTTTTTCGGACACATTGGAAAGCTATTACACAAAATCAATAAAATTGTAAGTGATACATGTCTACAGTCCATAATTCTCATATGAAGACATCAGCTGCATTCACTCTAAAACTATGATAATTAAAGTCAAAATTATCTGTATGAATTTCTTCAGCTTCAAATAGTGCATTTTTTTATAAATGGGGCAAAAAGTACCCTATTTTTACAGACTGTCCTAGAATTTCTGGACGGTTGGCAACCCTGGTACACATACTTTCAGTTTTTGAAGGAGCTCAGCGGGGAGGTTGTTCTAAACATCTTGGGTACTAACCACAGATATGTGGATCTCGCTTGTGCAAATCCTTCGGTCTCCTCATGTAATCCCAGACAGACTGGATGATGTGAGATCAGGGCTCTGTGGGGCCTTGTCATCATTTTCAGGACTCATTGTTCTTCTTTATGCTAAAGATTGTTCTTAATCACATTGGTTGTATGTTTGGGGACGTTGTCCTGCTGCAGAATAAATTGCATAGTTGTACATGATCGATAAGTATCTCCCTGTATTTCTCAGCACTGAGGACACTTAGCAATATAGTCAGCTAAAAGAACTTAGTGTAGCAGGTAAAAGATTCTTCCCTTCAAAATCGAAACATGTCCAGCAACGCCATTAGCTCAGATATGGTATCAATCAGTTCCTGTAAACAGCTACACCCAGCTACTGTGCGAGCAGGTTGCGGAATGCAGTAACGGACCGGAGGCAGAGCAAGGGTTAACAATAGTTTACTTGTAAAGGGGTTTACTCCACACAGGGAGAGGAAGGGGTAAACAGGAATATAGCGGGTGTTATGAACACAGGGTGAGTTAAACAACAACACAAAGCAATGTAGCAGTTCTTTAAGGGTTAACTTATCAGTCCAGTGGCTTCCTGACTGTAGAGTCCTTGGTTCAAATGGTGGCGCCAATGCAGTTAGCGTGAGGTGAGTTCGGTGTTCTCCTGAAGGCGTTGATGATCCGGATTCCGGCGGTGACGGTGGGTCCTTGTCGTCTTGGACGGGGTCTTGAACAGGGTCTTGAATCCAGGGTTCGTGGTGCAATATGAAGTGCAATCTCCAACTCCGTCTGAGCTTAATGAGGTTTGACAGATCTAAAAGGGTGAGATGGGGCACAGTTCCCGGTGAGTCACCCGGTCCTTCCTAAGCGGCACGCGCGCATCACTTACTGGCCCAGAGAGTTTGGCATCGTCAGCTGGGGCAGCCAATGGGCACACGTCACGTCTCTTGTCATATTCTCTATATCTGGTTGAAGGGAATCTATCTGCGCTGTCACGATGCTCAGAGGACAGAGCTCCATCTGTTCCCTGCTGCGCGCTACTTGTTCCTGCCAGGAGTGACTGCTTCCGCCGGTGCTCTGTCCTTTTTAGCTTAGCCACGCCCCCTGCTCTCAAGTGCAAAGGTAGGTCTGAGTTTCTAAACTGTCCCCCGGACAACAGAGGAGACAGCCTTGCCAGTTCCTGACCCGGTGCAAGAGAGAGGTACCCCCGCTCCGGTCCTTCTTCTTAGAACTGTTTGGAGATGTCTGACCAGATGGAAACAAGTCCAAGGGACTCAATTAAGCATAAAAATATAGGAATTGGGGTGCAAAAAATTGTCAGAAGGTGTTCTAGAATGATGAGTCAAAATGTGAAATATTTGGCTGTAACAGATGGCAGATTGTTCACTGATGGGCTGGAAAGTGGTATAATAATGAACAGTGAAGCATAGTGGAGGGTCCTTGCAAGTTTGGGGCTGTATGTGAGCAGATGGAGTTGGGAATTTGGTCAAAATTATTGGTGTCCTCAATGCTGTGAAATTCTCCATCTTTGAACCAAAAAAGTATGCTGTGCTACTTATACACAAGATATAATTAGACATACTTTCCAAACAGTTCAACCTTTGCCTTGTGAGTCCACAGAGTATTCTCCCAAAAGTCTTGAAGATCATCAAAATGTTTTCTGGCAAAACTGAGACTAGCCTTTATATCCTTATTGCTGGGCAGTGGTTTTTGTCTTGTAACTTTGCCTTGCAGGCCACTTTTGCTAAGTCTGTTACTTATGATGGAGTCATGAGCACTGACCTCAACTGAAGCAAGGGAGGCCTGCAGTTCTTTGTATGTTGTTGTGTGGTCTTTTATGACCTCTTGGATGAGTCGTCACTGCACTCTTGGGGTAATTTTGGTCAGTTGGCCACTCCTGGGAAGGTTCACTACTGTTCCTTGTTTTTGCCATGTGTGGATAATGGCTTTCACTGTGGTTCGCTGGAGTCCCAACGCTTTAGAAATGGCTTTATAACCTTTTCCAGACTGATAGAGCTCAATTACTTTGCTTCTCATTTGTTCAAATTTGTTCAAAGAATTTCTTTGGATTGCGGCGTGATGTATAGCTTTTAAGGATCCTTTGGTCTACTTCACATTGTCAGGCAGGTCCTATTTAAGTGATTTCTTGATTAAGAACAGGCTTGGTAGTAATCAGGCCTGTGTGCAGCTAGGGAATTTGAACTCAGCTTTCCAAAGATGTGATAAACCACAGTTAATTTATGTTTAAGGAGGGGGGCAATCACTTTTTCACACAGGGTCCTGTAGGATTGGATTTCCCTTTCCCTTAATAATAAAGACCTACATTTAAAAACTGTATTTTGTGTTTACTTGTGTTGTCTTTGTCTAATATTTAAATTTGTTTGGTGATCTGAAACATTTTAGCGTGACAAATGTACAAAAGAATAGGAAATCAGGAAGGGGCAAACACTTTTTCACACAACTGTATTTCTTATGTTTTATTTCAAGCACATATGATGCATCTTATAAAAACCTTACTTTACTATTATGTGCTCTTGTGAGGGATTCCATTTGAGACTGCAAATTTTGTAAATAAACCTAATTTTGAATGTGGATTGAATAAATTTGACTACAACTGTCCATCTTCTCAATGTGGATCTAAGGAACAATCCAATGGCTTCTTCCTCCCCTGATCAATGTATGTTTCTCTTTGATAGGAATGAACAACCGAGAGGTAATCTCACAAGTCACTCATGGCTACAGGCTACGACAGCCTCGACTTTGCACTATGGAGATGTACAACCTAATGCTGCTTTGCTGGATGGACAAACCGCAGGATCGGCCAAGTTTCCAGGAGGTGGTAGAGAAATTAACTGACATTGAGAGATCAGTCCGATAAAGAACAACTCCCAAATAATGGGTAATCTGGAGAAAGTCAATATTAGTGAAGAACTATGAAAACTATGAATAATTGGAGTCATAACCTCTGTGCCACATTACATCAGACTCTGCCAGGACTTTACACTATATTATGAAAGATATTAGAGAAAACTTTCTAATAAGTTCTAATTCTAATAATGTGACCACAGAATAAAGACTGCGGAGGAAATGGTTACATGTGTGGCCGCTAGTCCCCTCCGCTATATATCTGAGGAAACAAAACAATCTCTGAAGACAATGAGAAACTTTTCTATTATTTTATAAAAAATCAACAACATTCTGGAAATGTGATAATAATTAAGAATAAGAAACATCTCAAAAATACTTTACACTTTCTTTATGTATCACTGCTGTCGTATAAACAGGTTTATTTATTGACAGGCACTTTGTATGAGTTTCTAAACTGAGAGGGAAAGAGAACTGACAATAGATAGAAAACAGTTGATGCTGTTCGAAATACAGTAATACAACTTTACTGTAAAACATAATACTATAATAGTGCCCTCCAGGTACAAGCATATTTCTATTATAATACTGCCCCTTAGGTACAAGAATGTAACTACTATAATACTGCCCACTATGTACAATAATTTAGCTACTACAATACTGCTCCTGTGTAAAAGAATCTAACTACCATAATACTGCCCCTATGCACAAGAGTATAACTGCTGTAATACTGCCCCTATATACAAAAATATAACTACTATAATACTGCCGCTATGTACAAGAATATAACTACTATAATGCGGCCCATACAGTATGTACAAGAATATAACTACTATAATATTGCCCCTATGTACAAGAATATAACTGCTATAATACTGCCCCTATGTACAAGAATATATCTACTATTATACTGCCCATATGTACAAGAATATAACTACTATAATACTGCTCCCTATATACAAAGAATATAAATACTATAATATTGCCATCTATGTACAAGAATATAACTACTATAATACTGCCACCTATGTACAATAATATAACTTCTATAATACTGCCCCCATGTATAAGAATATAACTACTATAATCCTCCCCCATGTATAATAATATAACTAATATAACACTGCTCCTATATACCAGAATATAACTACTATAATACTGACCCCTATGTACAAGAATATAACTGCTATAGTACTGCTCCCTATGTACAAGAATATAACTGCTATAATACTGAATAAAAGGGGAGAAGCCAGCGCTGCTTATGGTCAGAACGCAATACAAAAAGTGCACATGCACATATTAATTTATAGCTGTATATCAAAATGAGACATTTAGCAAACAATTGATCAATTCTTTGAGCCACCCCGCCATGCCAAGGCATTCTCAAATGGGGCAGTCCTACTCTATGATTTTTATATTCGCAGTGCCATTACGGCCTCCTAAATGTATTAAAAGCGGGACCCTATTGGATGCAAACTGTACCTGTAGCGTTTCAGAATCACTCCCATGGCGCCAGAAAGAGTACGCGCAAATAAAAGTCGACCAGGTCCAAACATAGACATTTCAGATCTGACCTCCACACTGCCTGACCAGCACCACAGATAAAGAGTGAGACAGGCCCAGACACAGGAGCATAAATCAAACAGAGCCTGGAGCTCTGTCTCACCCTTCATCTGTGGTGCTGGGTTGGCAGTGTCCGGTCTTGGACCTGGTCAGCCTTTATCTGCACTCACCCTTCCTAGCGCCATGGGAGTGATTCAGAAACGCTTCAGGTACAGTTTGCATTTAATGTGGTCTTTTTTGTAATACATTTAGGAGGCACAGTGAATATAAAAATCGTAGAGTAGGACTGCCCCATTATGAGAATGCCTTGACGTGGCGGGGTAGCTCAAAGAATTGATCAATTATTTGCTAAATGTCTCATTTTTGAAATACAGTTAGAAATCAATATGTGCATGGGCACTTTATGTATTGTGTTCTGACCATAAGCAGCGCTGGCTTCTCCCCCCATTTCTCCTACTATAATACTCACCCTAAGTACAAGAATATAACTACTATAATACTGCCTCCATGAATAGGAATGTCACAACTATAATACTGCCCCTGTGTGTAAGAATATAACTACTATAATGCTGTCCTTTCTGTACAAAATATACTTGCCTTATAACCGCACCTTAAAAGCAAAAATGATGTTAAGAACAGGTTGAAGGTTGAGGAATTTTTATTTCTGACTTGAATAACTGAAATTCCAATAATTGGGTTCACTTATTTTCAGCATCTTATATAGATTAGTGTTTAGAGACTGATAAATCTTGTAAGAAACTGACTGAAGATCACTTTTGTCTATACTACACAGGAGACTTTCCGATCACTAGTAATACATGCAGGAAAAGGTGCCAGCAAATATGAAGTAAATTATATGCATGAAATATTGCAACCGTATTGTAACTTGAAGCTTGTGGGTCACACTGAAATATCTCCAGCAGAGATCCGAAATATCACAGATGTTTAATAGTATCAGTTGTGTAGTGTATGTCAAAGTGACCTTTTGGGCCCACCACCACCTGATGTCATCGCTATTCGCATCCCGGTGAACACATTGGTGGAGGTGGAGCCACCAGCCCCTTCTTCCACCAAACAGCATTTGAGACAGCAGACGCGATGACGTCATTTCATCGTGTCACCTGTGCATTGTAGAGAGTCATTGCACTGGAGACAGGAGCAGAGTGCCAATGGAACGGGAGCAAGGTAAGTATGTGGTGTTTTTTTCATGTGTATGGGATATTTGTATGTACATAGGAGGCTATGTGGGGCTCATACTTTATATATGGAGGCTATGTAGGGCTCATACTATATATATGGAGGCTATATGGGCTGATGCTGTATATTGGAGGCTATGTGGGGCTCACACTGTATATAAGGAGGCTATGTGAGGCTCATACTGTATATATGGAGGAAATGTGGGGCTGATGTTGTATATTGGAAGCAATATGGTTCTCACGCTATATATAGGGAGGCTATGTGGGGCCCATACTGTATATATGGAGGCTATGTGGGGTTCATACTGTGTATATGGAGGCTATGTGGGGCCCATACTGTATATATGGAGGCTATGTGGGGACTTATGCTGTATATTGGAGGCTATGTGGGGTTCACGCTGTATATTGGAGGCTATGTGGGGCTCACGCTGCATATTGGAGGCCATGTGGGACTCACGCTGTATATAGGGAGGCCATGTGGGGCTCACGCTGTGCTGTATATAGGAGGCCATGTGGGGCTCATGCTGTATATAGGAGGCCATGTGTGGGCTCATGCTGTATTTGTGAGGCCATATGGGGGCTCACACTGTTTACAGGAGGCCATGTGGGGGCTCATGATGTATATGGAAGGCTATGTGGGTGCTCGCGCTGTATATAGGGAGGCAATGTTGGGCTCACATTGCATATAGGAGGCTATGTGAGGGCTCACGTTGCATATGAGAGGCTATCTGGGGCTTACGCTACATATATGAAGCTATGTGGTAGCTCACACTGTATATAAGTAGGTTATGTTGGGCTCATGCTGCATATAGGAGGCTAAATGAGGGCTAACTCTGTATATAGGATGCTATGTGAGGGTGCATAATGTATATAGAGGCTATGTGGGGGCTCATACTGTACATCACAGGCTATATGGGGGCTCATACTGCATATAGTGGGCTGTCTGGTGGCTCATACGACATATAGAGGGCTGTGTAGGGGCTCATACGGCATATACGTAGATGGCTGTGTAGGGGCTTTTATGGAATTTAGGAGGATGTCAACATATATAATATAATTCTGCTCAATATTAAATTATACAATTAATTTGAATATAAATAATTATTTTTAATGTTAATATTAATATTGTGCAGAATTAGATTTTGCCTATTGGTTCGGCCTCCACAACAGTCACGGTCTCTCATGAGGCCCCTCAGGAAAATTAATTGCAATTTCTTCTAGCAAATTCTTATATTTATTTTAAATTCTTGCTCTTTAACTTCTATCTAATGCAACTGTGCATTATGATGAGCTATTGCTCAGCAAAGAGCCCATAAATGTCTCTCACACAGGGTTCCGTTCTGTTTGGGTCCACTAATTGCTCCTATTTCTTTAAACTCTTCACGACCTTGGACACATCATACATCCAGGACGTCATCCAGGACGGTAGGTACTTACCGACCTTGGAGGTATGGATACATTCAAGCAATTTTGCGTGCACAGTAGCTGTATGTGCACGATCGCCACCGGGTGTCCAGCTGATATGACATCTGACACCCGGCACTCACTGCCAGGAGTGGTGCCCGCACCGCTTCTGGCAGTTTAACCCGCTAAATTCTGCGATGGATATGGATTGCAATGTTTAAAAGGCAGGTAGAGAGAGGGGACCATATTTGCCCTCTGATCGGCACCCCCGCAACGTCATTTCAATGGTAACCCTATGTCGTCATGATGACATCCGGGTCACCAGAGCTAGCAAACTTACTTGTTACACAGTGCTCAGAGCATGGTGTATCAAGCTTGTATGTTAGTGCAGCACTGACATTTTATAAATCATAGCAATGCTCATGCAGTCTTGCGGAATAAACCCTACAGCTACAGAAAAAGCCAATTTTAACAGATTTTTCATTAATATGTAAAGGAAACTGCATGAGAGCATGCTCTTAGAGAATGCGCACACCATGTCTTTTTTAAGTGGATTCCACTCTGAAAACCTCCCGGGGTGCTTGGGAGCGCTCCTGTGTGTGGGAGAGCCAGCAAAGATTGAGAAGCATTGTTCGGTCAATAGCCATCTAATGTTTATGGCCGGCTTTGTAGAGTGTTTCCCCTTTTAGCATAAAAACATGTTGAGAAAATCTTCCTAATATATCAGATAATAGCACTCCTTAAAAAGCGCTAAACCTTCACTGAGAATGAAGTTTAGTCTTTTGAGTGTCTTTTAGCCTCTTCAGGTTTCCAAAGATGCAAAGCTGATAAAAGAAGCAACCTGACCATTCCTTAGGTTGCTTCCACATTGAAGATGCTTTAGGCATTTTGTCAGCATCTTTGTCTGAAAAACTGGTAGTGGCTTCTTCATTGTTGAATGGGGTTTAAAAAAAATGACACAGAAAATTGGTAGAAAAACACAAAAAAAAACCAGTCGAGAGTCAAGAATGGTGAAAATCACTCAGGGAATATCTAAAAAAAAGACTCTTCAAGAAAAAAACTGCCGGCGACCCTATTCAAAAAGTTGGTTCACGTGCCTGAAAAAGATGTTGAGTGCACAAACTCTTAAGGCCTCTATACACACTATTTTAATGTCAGCCGAACCCGCCAATATCATCAGGTTCATCCGACAGTCCAGTGTGCTGGCAAATTGATCAACAGGAAAGATCGTTCATCGGACTGCCGATCACATTGTTCTCCTGGAGATAAGACGCCAACCGATGTGTCAGTCGGTGGCTTTCTCATAGAGAAAATAGGAGCGCTCAGCCAAACAAGTGCTTCTATGTTTGGGAAATTGCAAAAATAGGGCGAGGAGCAAAAATAGCTCAAGGATATGGTCTTCTGTGGTTGATAAATATCAGAAATCGTATCAAAGTGTGCTGACCTGATCCAGGGTTGAAAGGCTGCTGCAGATCCACGGGTGATTTCACCAGAGCAAATAAAACATGGAACGTTTGTGGCCCATATCACGCTGCCAGCTTGTGAAGAAACGTTGGACGCCAGAAGTATGATCAAATAACGATTTCTTCTATTTTTTTACACGTTTCAAAGTGTAATCCACTTCTTCTTGAGGAAATAAAAAAGAAAACATATACGTATACAGGGTATTCCAGGGTTTATATAGAGGTGAGGGTGCCAAAAAAGGTCACATGACTGTGTGATGAGTCAGAGTTCATAGCGTAGGCACATGATGTGGTTCAAGTAAAGAAAATATATATAGATTTTGTATATAATCAAAAAGCAAATAATTGAAAAACTGCACACACATATGATTAAAAACAATAAACAGAAAATGTCCAAAGATATACACATAAGGCCTCTTTCACACTTCCGTCTTTTAGCTCCCGTCGAAATCCGTCGATTTTTGAAAAAACAGGATCCATCAAATTTTTCTTCTGGATCCTGTTTTTTCCCATAGACTTGTATTAGCGATGGATTGTGATGGATGGCCGTCCGTTTCATCCGTAGTGCACTGGATCCGTTGGAAAATTGCTGTCCGTCCTCCTCGGGTGGAGACAACGCACAGAGGAACGTTTTTTTCTGCACGTCGGAAAATCGCTCAGCGACGGGTCCTGCGCTGCCCGTCGTCGGCTATAATGGAAGCCTATGGACGCAGGATCCGTCGCTGACCGTCAAAAGCAGGAATCCAGCGACGTATCCCATTTCTGTATTCTGAGCATGCCTGGAAGGATTTTCTAGTCAGGGGAATCTCTCTCTCTCTCTCTCTCTCTCTCTCTCTCTCTCTCTCTCTCTCTCTCTCAGAAGCCTAATATACTGTTGATAACAATGGGAAAAAAGGAGAAAGAATAGAAAGAAAATATATATGTGTGTGTAATGTGGACAAGAGATGGCCACAGGACGAGGGGCACAGCAACAATCAGCAGACACACACAAAGACTAGATAATCTTAATATATACTTACCTTGTAATGTCTTCACATCCTGTTCCGTCCAG
Source organism: Ranitomeya variabilis (assembly GCF_051348905.1). NCBI lineage: Eukaryota > Metazoa > Chordata > Amphibia > Anura > Dendrobatidae > Ranitomeya > Ranitomeya variabilis. The sequence goes on along the minus strand of NC_135235.1, from coordinate 578,404,832 downwards.
ATGTGTACGGATCCCAGAATTCCAAACGGCAGAAGTTCACCGACCGCCATATTGGGACACCCAAGTGATGGGTGTCTAAATATGGAAACTGCTGGTGGTACCAGCCTCTTGCGTGCTACCACCAGCGGAACACCGTCACACCACACACACACTGTACGCACCACACACACACTGTATATGCCGTACGCACCACACACACACACTGCATATACTGTACGCACCACACACACACACACACTGTATACGCGGTACGCAGCCTCTTGCGGGGTACCACCAGCGGAACACCGTCGCGAACATGCCGGGATCAGCCGAATGGTTCACTGACCGTCTGATTTACTGCGCCTGCGTGAATTCCGTGCAGGCGCAGTGAATCATTCGGCTGATCCCGGCAGCAGATGCACGACGTGTCTACAGACAGAGGAAGCCGGTCACATTAACCCCTTAACAACCTTTGACGCATACGCTGCGTCATGAAAGTCGGTGCCAAAACGACCTATGACGCAGCGTATGCGTCATGGAATGATCGCGTCCCTGCAGATCGGGTGAAGGGGTTAACTCCGATTTTACCCGATCTGCAGAGACAGGGGGAGTGGTGCTTCAGCCCAGGGGGGGTGGCTTCACCCCCCCGTGGCTACGATCGCTCTGATTGGCTGTTGAAAGTGAAACTGCCAATCAGAGCGATTTGTAATATTTCACCTAAAAAACTGGTGAAATATTACAATCCAGCCATGGCCGATGCTGCAATATCATCGGCCATGGCTGGAAATACTCAGGTGCCCCCCCCCCACACCCACCGATCGCCCCCCCAGTCCTCCGTTATGGGGTCCGGTCCCCTCCGTCCGCCTGCCGGCTCCCCCGTCCTCCTGTCCGCTCCCTCCTTGCTCAGATCCCCCCCCCCTGTGCTCCGATCACCCCCCCTGTGCTCCGATCCACCCCCCCACCACCCCTTCATACTTACCGATCCTCCCGGTGTCCGGCCGTCTCCTCGCTTGGCGCCGCCATCTTGGAAAATGGCGGGCGCATGCTCAGTGCGCCCGCCGAATCTGCCAGTCGGCAGATTCCTTACAAGTACATTTTGATCGCTGTGGTAGGTTCTATCACAGCGATCAAAATAAAAAAAATAATAAATAACCCCCCCCCCCTTTATCACCCCCATAGGGACAATAATAAAATAAAGAAATTTTTTTTTTCTTTTTCCACTAGGGTTAGGGTTAGAACTAGGGTTAGAACTAGGGGTAGGGTTAGGGGTAGGGTTAGGGTTACGGGTAGGGTTAGGGGTAGGGTTATGGCATGTGCACACAGAGCGGATCGGCCGCGGATCCGCAGCGGATACGCAGCGGATCGGCCGCGGATCCACAGCGGATCGGCCGCGGATCCGCAGCGGATCGGCGGCGGATCCGCAGCGGATCGGCCGCGGATGCGCAGCGGATCGGCCGCGGATCCGCAGCGGATTGGCCGCGGATCCGCAGCGGATTGGCCGCTGCGAATTCGAAGCAGTTTTCCATCAGGTTTACAGTACCATGTACACCTAAGGAAAACCAAATCCGCTGTGCCCATGGTGCGGAAAATTCAGTGCAGAAACGCTGCGTTGTATTTTCCGCAGAATGTCAATTCTTTGTGCGGATTCCGCAGCGTTTTACACCTGTTCCTCAATAGGAATCCGCAGGTGAAATCCGCACAAAAAAACACTGGAAATCTGCTGTAAATCCGCAGGTAAAACGCAGTGCCTTTTACCTGCAGATTTTTCAAAAATCGTGCGGAAAAATCTCACACGAATCCGCAACGTGGGCACATAGCCTTAGGGTTAGGGTTGGAATTAGAGTTAGGGTTGGAATTAGGGCTAGGGTTTGAAATAGGTTTAAGATTAGGCTTGTGGTTAGGGTTACGGATAGGGTTAGGGGTGTGTTGGGGTTACAGTTGTGGTTAGGGTTAGGATTAGGGTTACGGTTGGGATTAGGGTTAGGATTAGGGTTGGAATTAGGGTTACGGGTGTGTTGCGGTTAGGGTTGTGGTTAGGGGTGTGTTGGGGTTAGGGTTGTGATTAGGGTTATGGCTAGAGTTGGGATTAGGATTAGGGGTGTGTTGGGGTTAGTGTTGAAGTTAGAATTGAGGGGTTTCCACTGTTTAGGCACATCAGGGGTCTCCAAACGCAACATGGCGCCACCATTGATTCCAGCCAATCTTGCGTTCAAAAAGTCAAATGGTGCTCCCGCCCTTCCAAGCCCCGACGTGCGCCCAAACAGTGGTTTACCCCCACATTTGGGGTACCAGCGTACTCAGGACAAACTGGGCAACAACTGTTGGGGTCCAATTTCTCCTGTTACCCTTGCAAAAATAAAAAATTACTTGCTAAAACATAATTTTTGAGGAAAGAACAATTATTTTTTATTTTCACGGCTCTGCGTTATAAACTTCTGTGAAGCACTTGGGGGTTGAAAGTGCTCACCACACATCTAGATTAGTTCCTTGGGGGTCTAGTTTCCAAAATGGGGTCACTTGTGGGGTGTTTCTACTGTTTAGGCACATCAGGGGCTCTGCAAATGCAATGTGACGCCCGCAGACCATTCCATCAAAGTCTGCATTTCAAATGTCACTACTTCCCTTCCGAGCCCTGACGTGTGCCCAAACAGTGGTTTACCCCCACATATGGGGTATCAGCGTACTCACAACAAACTGGGCAACAAATATTGGGGTCCAAATTCTCCTGCTACCCTTGTGAAAATAAAAAATTGCTTGCTAAAACATCTTTTTTGAGGAAAGAAAAATTATTTTTTATTTTCACGGCTCTGCGTTGTAAACTTCTGTGAAGCACTTGGGGATTGAAAGTGCTCACCACACATCTAGATTAGTTCCTTGGGGGGTCTAGTTTCCAAAATGGGGTCACTTGTGGGGGGTTTCTATCAGCGTACTCAGGAGAAACTGGACAACAACTTTTGGGGTCCAATTTCTCCTGTTACTCTTGCAAAAATAAAAAATTCTGGGCTAAAAAAATATTTTTGAGGAAAGGAAACACATTTATTATTTTCACGGCTCTGCGTTATAAACTTCTGTGAAGCACTTGGGGGTTCAAAGTGCTCACCACACATCTAGATAAGTTCCCTTGGGGGTCTAGTTTCCAAAATGGAGTCACTTGTGGGGAGTTCCTACTGTTTAGGCACATCAGGGGCTCTGCAAACGCAACCTGACGCCCGCAGAGCATTCCATCAAAGTCTGCATTTCAAAACGTCACTACTTCCCTTCCGAACCCCGACGTGTGCCAAAACAATGGTTTACCCCCACATATGGGGTATCAGCGTACTCAGGAGAAACTGGACAACAACTTTTGGGGTCCAATTTCTCCTGTTACCCTTGGGAAAATAAAAAATTGTGGGTTAAAAAATCATTTTTGAGAAAAGAAAAATTATTTTTTATTTTCATGGCTCTGCGTTATAAACTTCTGTGAAGCACTTGGGGGTTCAAAGTGCTCACCACACATCTAGATTAGTTCCTTTGGAGGTCTAGTTTCCAAAATGGGGTTACTTGTGCTGGAGCTCCAATGTTTAGGCACACAGGGGCTCTCCAAACGCGACATGGTGTCCGCTAATGATTGGAGCTAATTTTCCATTCAAAAAGCCAAATGGCGTGCCTTCCCTTCCGAGCCCTGCCGTGCGCCCAAACAGTGGTTTACCCCCACATATGGGGTATCATCGTACTCAGGACAAACTGGACAACAACATTTGGGGTCCAATTTCTCCTATTATCCTTGGGAAAATAAAAAATTCTGGGCTAAAAATAATTTTTGAGGAAAGAAAAATTATTTTTTTATTTTCACGGCTCTGCGTTATAAACTTCTGTGAAGCACCTGGGGGTTGTAAGTGCTCACTATGCATCTAGATAAGTTCCTTGGGGGGTCTAGTTTCCAAAATGGGGTCACTTGTAGGGGAGCTCCAATGTTTAGGCACACGGGCTCTCCAAACGCGACATGGTGTCCGCTAACGATTTGAGCTAATTTTCCATTCAAAAAGTCAAATGGCACGCCTCCCCTTCCGAGCCTTGCCGTGCACCCAAACAGTGGTTTACCCCCACATATGAGGTATCGGCATACTCAGGAGAAATTGCCCAACAAATTTTAGGATCCATTTTATCCTGTTGCCCATGTGAAAATGAAAGAATTGAGGCTAAAAGAAATTTTGTGTGAAAAAAAAGTACTTTTTCATTTTTGCGGATCAATTTGTGAAGCACCTGGGGGTTTAAAGTGCTCACTATGCCTCTAGATGAGTTCCTTGGGGGGTCTAGTTTCCAAAATGGGGTCACTTGTGGAGGAGCTCCAATGTTTAGGCACACAGGGGCTTTCCAAACGCGACATGGTGTCCGCTAACGATGGAGATAATTTTTCATTCAAAAAGTCAAATGGCGCTCCTTCCCTTCCGAGCCTTACCATGTGCCCAAACAGTGGTTTACCCCCACATGTGAGGTATTGGTGTACTCAGGAGAAATTGCCCAACAAAATTTAGGATCCATTTTATCCTGTTGCCCATGTGAAAATGAAAAAATTGAGGCTAAAATAATTTTTTGTGAAAAAAAAGTACTTTTTCATTTTTACGGATCAATTTGTGAAGCACCTGGGGGTTTAAAGTGCTCACTATGCTTCTAGATAAGTTCCTTGGGGGGTCTAGTTTCCAAAATGGGGTCACTTGTGGGGGAGCTCCAATGTTTAGGCACACGGAGGCTCTCCAAACGTGACATGGTGTCCGCTAAAGATTGGAGCCAATTTTTCATTCAAAAAGTCAAATGGCGCTCCTTCCCTTCCGAGCCCTGCCGTGCGCCCAAACAGTGGTTTACCCCCACATATGAGGTATCAGCGTACTCAGGACAAATTGGACAACAACGTCCGTGGTCCAGTTTCTCCTTTTACCGCTGGGAAAATAAAAAAATTGTTGCTAAAAGATCATTTTTGTGACTAAAAAGTTAAATGTTCATTTTTTACTTCCATGTTGCTTCTGCTGCTGTGAAACACCTGAAGGGTTAATAAACTTCTTGAATGTGGTTTTGAGCACCTTGAGGGGTGCAGTTTTTAGAATGGTGTCACTTTTGGGTATTTTCAGCCATATAGAACCCTCAAAATGACTTCAAATGTGAGGTGGTCCCTAAAAAAAATGGTTTTGTAAATTTTGTTGTAAAAATGAGAAATCACTGGTCAAATTTTAACCCTTATAACTTCCTAGCAAAAAAAAAAATTGTTTCCAAAATTGTGCTGATGTAAAGTAGACATGTGGGAAACGTTATTTATTAACTATTTTGTGTCACATAACTCTCTGGTTTAACAGAATAAAAATTCAAAATGTGAAAATTGCGAAATTTTCAAATTTTTTGCCAAATTTCCATTTTTTTCACAAATAAACTCAGAAATTATCGACCTAAATTTACCACTAACATGAAGCCCAATATGTCACGAAAAAACAATCTCAGAATCGCTAGGATCCGTTGAAGCGTTCCGGAGTTATTACCTCATAAAGGGACACTGGTCAGAATTGCAAAAAACGGCAAGGTCATTAAGGCCAAAATAGGCTGGGTCATGAAGGGGTTAAAAGGGTTTTCCCACAAACGAAAGTTCATTTTAAAAAATTGTCTGTGTCTGACCGTGTACGGAGCACATGGGGTACGCAGGTCAAAGAAGAGATGACATGAGAGGGGAAGGCAGGAGATGGGGGAGAGAGAAAGCGCACAGGGGTGAGAGACAGGGCACAGGGGGAAACAGCTCAACCGGGACAGCACATGAGGGAAGAATACAGCACAGGAAGGAGAGAGACAGCAGACAAGGGGGATAGCACATGGGGTAGACAGGTCAAAGAAGAGAGCCCAGACGGGAGAAGTCAGCACATGGGGAAAGAGAGAGTGGATAGGTGGGTGAGCACAAGGGGGGGAGATTCTCAACGCTGCAAAGCCTGCCCCCATCGTGACATTACTGTCCTCCCGATGCGATAGCATTGGGCCTCCATTTAGTATAGCATAAATATCTACTAACCAGTTTATAAAAACAAAGGAAATGAAGGTAGGTAAAGAGTGTATACGTAACAAACACGATGACAGCAGTTACTCTAAATAACTCTGACTAAGAGTATACTAGGTGCAGTTAACAGAATTAACAGTTATGTGTGAGCAAAATACAACGTGATTAACCCTTTCCATGCATAAATCCATAAAATTACCATGAGCCAGTACTTTAGTAATCACCTCTTACAGACACTTTTCTCCTAACTAGACCTCTAGAAAGTTATTAATATATGCACACTTATATTCAGATGTAAGTTGGCACGGGTACGTCCTGAGAGGAAAGTAGAAGCATCCTTGCTGGGATGAGTTAGTCTACGTTCACATTAGCGTTCGGCGCCGCAGCAGCGCCGCATGCGTCATGCGCCCCTATATTTAACATGGGGGCGCATGGACATGCGTTGTGCTGCGTTTTGCGACGCATGCGGTTTTTTTGGCCGCAAGCGTTGGGCGCAGAGAACGCAGCAAGTTGCATTTTTTTTGCGTCCAACTTTCGGCAAAAAAGGACGCATGCGTCGCAAAACGCAGCGTTTTAGTGTGCGTTTTGTTGCGTTTTTGTTTGCGTTGTGCGTTGCGTCGCCGACGCTGCGGCGCACAACGCAAGTGTGAACGTAGCCTAAATAATCCGAAACACTGACTTGAAGCTTTTAGAGCATGCCGATCTCTCCAATGCAAGGCTTCTCTAAATCCTTAGAAATAAGGCCTCACGTGGCCTAGCCCAAGATGCTGTGTCCTTGGTTGTCCTCACAGAGTAGGCTCATGTCAAGCTGACCCAGAGTCACCAAACACAGATCCAGAGTCACACAGATCCAGAGTCACCAAACACAGATCCAGAGTCACACAGATCCAGAGTCGCACCGCTCTATCCAAACCTTTTTGCAACAATGCACAGCTTCAATCTCTCCTTGAACTCCTCTAGAAACTCTGCCAAACTCCAGTGATGCAACTCTGGCCTCTCTGCTGCCCTTTACTGGCCAGATATTAAATTACATCACAAGTCTATAGAGTAAACTGTGATTAACCCTTACATGTGCATATACTGTATATGCACTTTATTAAGGGTATGAATTTAGGTATATATGCCTGGATCTTTTTTCCATAGCCTTATATTGTATGCCCCCCATTGCTTACATGCTTAAATTGCTGCCCGCCTGTTCTTCTCCATATGACTTTGTTATTCAGTATGGACTTAATTGTTATATGTATTGGTCGTAATTTAGTATTTTGTTTCAATAAAGACTTTTTTCTATATTTTCTGGCTTTGTTGGATCTGTAATTGAATGTGCTTTGGCAGTACATCCATGCTATTATTAGGATATTTAAAACTCTCTGTGGTTCTTATGAGTTTTCTATGAGATTAGAGAGGATCCTTGATGTATACTATGTATTTTGCTATGTCATATTGGTTCCGGTATGTTTTCAATCTTTATACTCTATCTGGCTGCTTGTACCCTACAGGGAGTGATCATTATTTGGTTCTCCCCTTGTCTATATTTAATCCCGCTGGTTCAGCTTTTTGCTTGAAGTTTTTTGGTGTTGTGCCTGTGGGCTCTGGTCTACTCATGATCTCCCAGGCGGTATATCAGACATCAACCTATACAATTGACTTTTCATATCATCAATTGTCTTGATTTTGTGGGCTCAATGCCCTTCTCCTTTTCTTTATTTCATTACACCAAACACTATTAACTGAACTTTTTATGTGGTGACTTGGGTGCACATTGAACTAGGGAAAGGAGGAGTTTGGAAGGGCTTGCAGCCTCATTATGGGCATATATGTGTTTTTTTTTGGTTTTAATGATTTTAGCATCATATTGTTGTGTATGTCAATAAAGATTTATTATTTTATGCATTTTTCTGAGTGATCTTTGTGGCATTCTATGCCTCTCTCTTTGTTGGTCTTTTAACAGATGTGGGCTCAGCGACGAAGCCCACAGCAAAAGTAGCTACATGTCTAAGGTGGTAAAGGGGTTAATGCATACAAAAAAAGTAAATGATTCTACTAACCTTTCCTCCACTTCCCTGCCACGCGGCATCTTCTGAGCCCGGTAACTAATTTCAGGGTGCAATTGACGGGAGCGCATGACATCACTGCTATGCGCCCCCAGTCACAGGCAAACCAACGTCAGCTGCTGGCCTCTGATAGGCCAGCAGCGTGTATTGCAGCGCACGGACCCAACGGGACTGGGTGCCACAATACACTTCAGCTGAATGGGCATCTGAGGACACACATCCAGGTGAAGTTTGTGCTGGCCCCTAACCTGCACGGGCCTGGTAGCGGTTGCGACCTCTCCAAATGAGATCTTTATGCCCCTGTGTATATGACTGACTTTAGAGAGTTTTAGCGCAAACACATGTTAAGAAAATCTTTTTAATATAACAGAAAATAGCACTTGTCTGATAGGAGCCAGGACCTTTTCTGATACTTAGAGAAGGGATTGTGATGCTCGGTCTTCTGGCTGTTCTTATTAAAGACTACCATTGTCTAGAATCTCCTCCACAATGCTGTATTTTCCTGCCACTTGTCTGACTGGTTAGGCCGCCCTGGGATTTCTATTCTACTAGCATTACACTTCCTGCTACTAAAGTATGTGTGCTGGTTTACCTGATTACTCTCTTCCCGTAAAAGCACAAAACATCATGAGACTCGAGGAATTCAAAATGTCTGAAAAATAAGGGAACAATAACCGGTAAAACATGTATGAACTTTAACAGGTAGGTCAACTTTTAAACTATTTTATAACTTTTACATATACTGTAGGATTAATCTACATAAAAAGTTGATTCACTGTGTACAAAATAATTACTAATCCTGTACTGATCCAGAGTTACCGACTGTATATCTTTTATTATAAAAATGAAAAACATAACAATAAAAATAACAGAAACATAACAAAAATATCAACCAGAAAATACTCAATATTATGAACATTGGTCCAGCCACTCATTCTGAGAGAGGCCTGTAATTGGCATCATAGAAGTACCAACCACCAGAGTTTGAGACCAAATACCAAGGAATTGATGGCACAGGTTATATGTTTTAAAATTACTTTATTTAAGCTGGTAATAGCATTTTTCATGTGCACATGTTGGACAATATATAAAAAAGTTGATAAAAACAATATAATAGGTGAAATAAAAATAGATTATTCACCAGTATATACAAACAATAGGCATAGGGTGTACCACATAAGGAAGGGTTAAACTCAGGACTCTCATTCAGGACTATCAACTATTGTGTGTCACAAGTGATAGAAAAAGTAATAAAATAAATAATATTTTAGAAATAATTAAAATATTGAGCTTTAAGATATATTACCCACAGTACAAAACACGGGTCATAAACCTGTGCAACAGTGCTATGTGCAATGTGCAAAAACCTTGAACAAAATAAAGTGCTGAGTGCAAAAATCCGATAGTCCAAAGATATATGGGAGTACCTGTACCTTTAATGGCGTCACCAGGATCCAAACAATGCGCACCCCAACGCACGTTTCGGATTTAGAATCCTTCGTCAGGGGGTAGACCACATAGGTAGACCACAACTATGAGAGTCAAAATGAGAAAACAAATACTATTTGTATTAATAATGGATAGGTGTCATGATTGACGCCTCTCCATTATTAACCTGGCTTAATGTCACCTTACAACAGCAAGGTGACATTAACCCTTCATTACCCCATATCCCACCGCTACAGGGGAGTGGGAAGAGAGAGGCTAAGTGCCAGAATAGGCGCATCTTACAGATGTGCCTTTTCTGGGGTGGCTGGGGGCAGGTGTTTTTAGCCGGGGGGGGGCCAATAACCATGGTCCCTCTCTAGGCTATTAATATCTGCCCTCAGTCACTGGCTTTCCCACTCTGGCGGAGAAAATTGCGCGGGAGCCCACGCCAATTTTTTCCGGGATTTAACCCTTTAATTTAATAGCTAGAGCCCCCAAATTTTACACAAAGACACTTCTTACATTAGTAAAGAGGAATATGTAATACAAGAAAGGATATGAGATGGTTTACTGTGTGTAAACCATGTCTCATATCCTGTCGGGTTTGTGAAGGAGATAGGAAAAGCCGGCAATTGAATTACCGGCTTTTCTGATATATAGCGCTGAATTAAATATAAATATATATATATGTATATATATGTGTCTCACTGACATATATATATATATATATATATATATATATATATATATAGACTGTATATATGTTTTTAAGAATATTTGAGCCAATGGATCCATGATATGTCCATTTTGCAAGCCTGCAAGAAAAAACTTGCCGTACGGAAGCCATACGGATGCAATACGGATGACACACTGATAAATTTGTGCGTAAAAATCGCATCCTCGCATTGAATACGGAACAGTGTTTTGGGACAATTACTGCGTATTACGGCTGTAAAAAAAGGACCGTATTTACTTACGTCTAGTGTGACGCCGGCCTAAAAGACACCTGTCCACAACCTCAAACAATCACACTCCAAACTTCACTATGGTGAAGACCAAAGAGCTGTTGAAGGACACCAGAAACAAAATTGCAGCCCTGCAACAGACTGGGAAGACTGAATCTGCAATAGGCAAGCAGCTTGGTGTGATGAAATCAACTATGGGAGCAATAACAAGAAAATGGAAGACATACAAGACCACTGATAATCATCCTCGATCTGGGCTATGGCTCCACGCAAGATCTCACCCCTTGGGGTCAAAATGATCACAAGAATGGTGATCAAAAATTCCAGAACCAAACAGGGGGACCTAGTGAATGACTTGCATAGAGCTGGTACCACCGTAACAAAGGCTACCATCAGTAACACACTACACCGCTAGGGACTCAGATCCTGCAGTGTCAGATGTGTTCCCTGCTTAAGCCAGTACATGTCTGGGCCCGTCTGAAGTTTGCTAGAGAGCATTTGGATTACCCAGATGAGTATTGGGAGAAATTCATATGGTCTGATGAAACAAAGTAGAACTGTTTGGTAGAAACAAAACTTGTCGTGTTTGGAGGAGACAGAATGCTGAGTTGCATCCAAAGAACACCATACCTACTGTGAAGCATGGGGTTGGCAACATCATGCTTTGGGGCTGTTTCTCTGCAATGGGACAGGACAACTGATCCGTGTACATGAAAGAATGAATGGGGCCATGTATCGTCATCAATAGTAAAAGATCTAATGTTAAAAATAAAAAAAATAAAAAAATTGTGATATTCTCACCTTCTGGAGGCCCCTGCAGTCTTCCCGCTCCTTGCGATGCTCCCGTTCCCAGTAATGCCTTGCGGCAATGACCCCAGATGATGTAGCATCATGCGAGGCCGCTACGTCATCACAGGTTATTGCCGCAAGGCATTACTGGGAACAAAAGCATCGCGAGGAGCGGGAAGGCTGCGGGGGCCTCCGGAAGGTGAGAATATCACGATTTTTTATTTTAATTCTTTTTTTTTACAGGTATATAGTTCCCAGGGCCTGGAGGAGAGTCTCCTCTCCTCCACCCCGGGTACCAACCGCACATGATCCGCTTATTTTCCGCATTGTGGGCATAGCACCATGCGGGAAGTAAGCCGATCAATGCATTCCTATGTGTGCAGAATCACCGCGATTCCGCACAAAGAATGAACATGCTGCGTTTTTTCCGGAATGCGATTCTGCCGAGGAAAAAAACACAGCATGTGCACAAAAAATGCGGAATGCATTAAAAATGATGGGATGCTTATGTAAGCTTTTTTTAGCATTTTTTCGGTGGAAAAAACGCTAAAAAAACGCTAAAAATCCTGAACGTGTGCACATAGCCTAACAGCAGTGATAATTGTGAGCCGAGCATGACTGCTGAGGCTGTCACGTATGGTGAGGGGACAAGGCGCAATTGAGCAGAGGAGAACTGTACAGGTGCAGGATGCTGAGTGTGGTAGCGTCGGGAGAAGAGAAGGGGCAGAGGCAGGACAGAGGGCTGACAGAGGCTGCTTTATAGAGTAGAGAGACTAGCAGCAGCAAAGGGACCAGGGAGACAGAGCAGTGTGAGAGGGGAGCAGGAGACACATAGGCCTGTGAGGAGCTGGTGACTGTGGCAGATGGGGCAGACGGGCTATGACGTGACGGCTGTGGTGAGATGAGAGGGCAGAGCAGAAAGAAGAAGAGCAGTGAGAAGAGTGGAATATGAGGGAATGTGCTGGCATATATTTATGTGTGGGGGGAACATATGAACACCAGAAGTATATTCCTATAAATGTATTCAAATACACACATTATGAGACATATACCAGGTGAAAGGCATTATATACAGCTCTGGCAAAAATTAAGAGACCGCCACAACAAAACCCTGTCATGGGCAGCCCAATCTCCAGACCTGAACTCCATCAAACAAATAACCGCTTAAATTTTTGTACCTAGAGTGACATAAGGTCACCCAAAAGCAGTGTGAAAGCAGTGTGAAAGACTGGTGAAAAGCATGTGGAGCGCCCCCACACCGCCGCAGGGCCGAGGGGTACCCGGTACCGGGCCTCTGAGTCTCAGTTCAGGAGTGGTCACGGTGGCTAGACCCGGTCCGTGGCCCTGTCTGTCAGTGGGGGACGTCCGGTGCAATAAGTGGTGGTGTAGCGGTGCAGTTGTGGGGTGCAGGTCGCGGTAAATAACGAGGACACCAGGTTGCAGTCTCTTTACCTCTTTACTGAAGATCTCTGAGTCCTCAGTCCAGAATACGGCTCACCAGGCTGCGCAAGTCCGGCCGGTCCAATGACACTTCCAGAGTTCTCTTCACAGGAGGAAATCTGTGCCTTCCCCCTAGCGCTATGTGTTGTAGTCCTTCCCTGCTGCGCTTACGGAAAGTACCCCACAACTGTTGTGTCTGTTTCTTAAGTTCCCTCACAACTCGACTAGATGATGTTCTGCTAATCCTCCGTCCCTCCCTGAGGTTCGGGTAGGAACGGCACCCGTTTGACGGGTAGGCCTGGAGTTCTTCCGGGACCCTAGAGACGCCCCTCTCCCACAATTGCCTCCCAAGACTTCATAGGTGATTTGAGTTAGACAGCCCGCCTGAGACTGACTGTCCTGCCGCTGTTTGGAGTATTGCTTGAAGCTGAATGTTATTCTACTCCCTCGGCGTTCCGGCCACCGGTAGTGCGCCTCAGTAGGATGTTGCTTCGGTCTTACAGCACGACTCCTACTGGTATTTCTCCTTTGCGTGATCCCGTTTCTCACTCAGCACAATCTATCTCTCTTCTAATCCTTTCTTGGGCACCGCCGCTACTCGGAGCAGGCACGGTCCCGTTACGTTCGTTCTCGTTGCCAAGCCTCTGTCAGGATCCCACCCCTGACAGAGACCCTACTGTATCTTCCCCTGCAACACCCTCTGCCACCAGGTGTTGCCTGGTTCCAACCCAGTCAGCTTTCTCTTCTAACTTCCTGCCTGACCCCCAGTTTACCCACTATGGTGGGGAGTGGCCTAATGAATAGCACCCTTAGCTCCCCCCGGAGGCCCGGCTGTGAAATGTATTGGTGTCTGTGATACCTGATCAGATGAACTCCTTCAGTGCCATCGGACGCACCATAGCTCCCCATAGTGGCGGAGCCACAGTACTGCAACGACCAGGACTCTGGGGCGCTGCACTCCCCCCTGGTTAAACACAGTACTCCGGGACTGGGAAGAAAACAACAATACAAGTTTAGCAAAAAGACATACAATTTTGTTGAGTGCAATAACAATAAGTATACTTGAACAGGCTTCCCTTTATGGGAGGTAAGGACACTTGAACGTTACAAACATGGTTAAATAACATAGCAACATGCTATAAATAACTCTTCTTACCCAACCGGGTATTCTACTAAGTGCAAAAATTGCTGAACAATACTTTAACGTTGCCTTTAAGGACATACACTCCGTATCCACTAAAGACCTTCCTATAATCACATTATAAGGTAATTTAACTTTTTCATTCTCCTTCTTTAAATCTGCAGGACCGCCTGTCCTATCGGCACCAGACCTACTGCCTCTCCTTTCTGTTACAGGACCGCCCCGTTCAGCCAGGGCCTACCGCCTTTTCAACTTCTATACACAGTATAGATCATAACATTACTTTCAGTTTTAGAAGCACTGAGCCATCTACGTATGGCTCCTAGGAGGACTCACTACCTAACCCCTACGGGTTCACTTTCTGTCCTCTGTAACACATTATTAACTCTTTCTTTACAATAAACTAACTTTCTATGGAGGACTCAGGGTTTACCTTCTATCCCCACTTTCTATCAACTTTATCAATCATCCCTTTTCTTCCGAGAAACATCATTATCATTTCTTCACAATTAACTGGTTGGATACATATAACTTTCTCATGTTCACATTATCATCACTTTCTTTCATCGAACATTATTGCTACCTGTCTTAAAGCAATATCACCGTTTAAGTGCAACAATTGAACATCCCCTTTAAGAAGGGACCAAGTCTCTATGAGGTAGCATTTCTTCTCAAGCTACCAGTCCTTACTCAGCAAAGGTTCCAGTGTGGTATCTTCACAAAGAGTCCTTCTTTAAGTAAAACCAGTAGGGAGCACCTTTAATAAGGTGCTAACTATATACAATAAGTTTGTATCATGCACTGTTCATGATTGCGGCAGTTCTTGCTAACAGGAAACAAAAAGTGGAAAAACAAACCAAACAATTGGGATCCCGGGTCAACAAAGGGATCCCTTCAAAAGTTAACCCTAGACGGGTTCAGCAGCAAAACAGGAACAAACAGTTAAAAGGAAGAACTATTTACATTGTCATGGTTTCGAGGTTTATTCTTGTTCTGGCGGTCTTGGTTCCGGGCCCCCGACTACTGTGGCATGGATACCAGCGGCAGGCCCCGCAGGGACCACCAGGTCACCCGGTGTCTGAATTTGAAGACTGACCCTGCTGGCGAGTTCGGGAGCTACTACAAAGCGCACAGTGGAGACAGTAACGAGATCTGGCAAATCTGGATCAACCATAATTGGGGCCACAGGTGACACTCTCTCAGGCTCACATCGCTGAACATTCCGGGCACGCCATCCTTGTGCGTTCTGGTGACGGGTGTACGTCACCTGATCCCCTTCCCGTAATGGTTCGCCATCCCGATCACAGCAGGGAGTTTCCACGTCGTAACTAGCAACAAAAACGCCAGTCGATAGACCCGGTTCCTGTATAGAGCCCCATCCTTTCCTGGGGTGGAAGGCCGACACAGTTCCCCGCCTTATCACGTCCTTCCCGCCATGTACAACCTTCTTGCGTTGCGTCTCCCGTTGTTCAACTTCACCTCGCTGTTTCCAGTGTTGGAGCACGCATTGATTGTACTGGTCCCAGGTAAGTATTGCGATGGTGAGACCATCCACCGGAACCCCATCCTGCTCAACCCAGGGGGTGTCCCACCGGAACATCACTCCGTCCGGGCCCACATCTATGGGCTCCCCCCACTTGGTTGGTAGTGGCGGTAATAACTTCCCCATTGCACTGGGGCCGAGGACCACTCGCTCGATTGTGAACGAAGGATTACTGTTGCGGGGAGGATCGGTCACGGGAGCAGTATCGAACGGGGAGGCAGGAGTGTCTTCCGTACCTGCACCTGATGTGATTCCACCGATGTCGATCCGGTCCGCTGACAAGAACGCTGGAGTCAGCTGCTGCTCGGACCGCGGCTCTTCCAATACGGTCCCCGAACGCGGCTCCGCTCGCTGTGGTTCCTCCTCCGCTGACTCCGAGGTCGGGATTGGTGGACAGCTCCGCTATCTGTTCCAGGGGCTTCGGATCCTCCGGCTGCAGGGGACACGGGTCTGCCCCTGATAAACGAGGGCAAACCGGGACTGTTCCTTCCCCGTTCCGGCACTCGCTGTTCTTCATCATGATCTGCTGATCGGTGGCAATGCATGCATCGGACTCCGCCATTTCTCCGGGGCCGAGCTTCTCCATCTCCTGCTTCCCGCCGTTGCAAATCAGGGGGTCGTCCTCTGCTTGAAGGCAGGTCCTCACTTTGCAGCCAGAAGCGCAGGGGGTGGTAGCCATTTCTCGTGCCACTCTGGTAGTCTCCTCCCATGGCACGCCCTCCTTCTTCTCTGGCGTAGCAATGGCGGCGGCTTTTGGCGGGAACTTCGCTGGGTCAATGGCAATACACAGTCTCTCAATAAAGTACAGTCCAAGCACAACAAATCACAGTTCCAAGGCACACATGACCTGATTCTTCAGGCTTAAGTAAATCCTGTTCGTGACGCCAAGTTGGAGCGCCCCCACACCGCCGCAGGGCCGAGGGGTACCCGGTACCGGGCCTCTGAGTCTCAGTTCAGGAGTGGTCACGGTGGCTAGACCCGGTCCGTGGCCCTGTCTGTCAGTGGGGGACGTCCGGTGCAATAAGTGGTGGTGTAGCGGTGCAGTTGTGGGGTGCAGGTCGCGGTAAATAACGAGGACACCAGGTTGCAGTCTCTTTACCTCTTTACTGAAGATCTCTGAGTCCTCAGTCCAGAATACGGCTCACCAGGCTGCGCAAGTCCGGCCGGTCCAATGACACTTCCAGAGTTCTCTTCACAGGAGGAAATCTGTGCCTTCCCCCTAGCGCTATGTGTTGTAGTCCTTCCCTGCTGCGCTTACGGAAAGTACCCCACAACTGTTGTGTCTGTTTCTTAAGTTCCCTCACAACTCGACTAGATGATGTTCTGCTAATCCTCCGTCCCTCCCTGAGGTTCGGGTAGGAACGGCACCCGTTTGACGGGTAGGCCTGGAGTTCTTCCGGGACCCTAGAGACGCCCCTCTCCCACAATTGCCTCCCAAGACTTCATAGGTGATTTGAGTTAGACAGCCCGCCTGAGACTGACTGTCCTGCCGCTGTTTGGAGTATTGCTTGAAGCTGAATGTTATTCTACTCCCTCGGCGTTCCGGCCACCGGTAGTGCGCCTCAGTAGGATGTTGCTTCGGTCTTACAGCACGACTCCTACTGGTATTTCTCCTTTGCGTGATCCCGTTTCTCACTCAGCACAATCTATCTCTCTTCTAATCCTTTCTTGGGCACCGCCGCTACCCGGAGCAGGCACGGTCCCGTTACGTTCGTTCTCGTTGCCAAGCCTCTGTCAGGATCCCACCCCTGACAGAGACCCTACTGTATCTTCCCCTGCAACACCCTCTGCCACCAGGTGTTGCCTGGTTCCAACCCAGTCAGCTTTCTCTTCTAACTTCCTGCCTGACCCCCAGTTTACCCACTATGGTGGGGAGTGGCCTAATGAATAGCACCCTTAGCTCCCCCCGGAGGCCCGGCTGTGAAATGTATTGGTGTCTGTGATACCTGATCAGATGAACTCCTTCAGTGCCATCGGACGCACCATAGCTCCCCATAGTGGCGGAGCCACAGTACTGCAACGACCAGGACTCTGGGGCGCTGCACATGCCAAGACACATGAAAGCTGTGAATAAAAATCATGGTTATTCCACAAAATATTGATTTCTGAACTCTTCCTGAGTTAAAACATTAGTATTGTTGTTTCTAAATGATTATGAACTTGTTTTCTTTGCATTATTTGTGGTCTGAAAGCACTGGGGTTTTTTTATGTTGACCATTTCTCCTTTTCCCAAAAAAATACAAAATGTATTGCTTGGAAATTCAGAGACATGTTGTCAGAAGTTTATAGAATTTTCACATGTACAGCACCATGGAATTAATGGTGCTATATAAATAAATAATAATAATAATAATAGAATAAAAGAACAATTTACATTTTACTCAAAAATACACCTATAAAGAGAAAGATCAGACAAACTGAAAATTTTACAATGGTCCCTTAATCTTTGCCAGAGCTGTATATATATATATATATATATATATATATATATATATATATATATATATATATATATATATATATACACACAGTACAGACCAAAAGTTTGGACACACCTTCTCATTTAAATATTTTTCTGTATTGGCTATGAAAATTGTACATTCACACTGAAAGCATCAAAACTATGAATTAACACATGTGGAATTATATACTTAACAAAAAAGTGTGAAACAACTGAAATTATGTCTTATATTCTAGGTTCTTCAAAGTAGGCACCTTTTGCTTTGATGACTGCTTTGCACACTCTTGGCATTCTCTTGATAAGCTTCAAGAGGTAGTCACCGGGAATGGTCTTCCAACAATCTTGAAGAGTTCCCAGAGATGCTTAGCACTTGTTGGCCCTTTTGCCTTCACTCTGCGGTCCAGCCCACCCCAAACCATCTCGATTGGGTTCAGGTCTGGTGACTGTGGAGGCCAGGTCATCTGGCGTAGCACCCCATCACTCCCCTTCTTGGTCAAATAGCCCTTACACAGCCTGGAGGTGTGTTTGGGGTCAATGTCCTGTTGAAAAATAAGTGATGGTCCAACTATACGCAAACCGGATGGAATAGCATGCCGCTGCAAGATGCTGTGGTAGCCATGCTGGTTCATTATGCCTTCAATTTTGAATAAATCCCCAACAGTGTCACCAGCAAAGCACCCCCACACCATCACACCTCCTCCTCCATGCTTCACGGTGGGAACCAGGCATGTAGAGTCCATCCGTTCACCTTTTCTGCATCGCACAAAGACATGGTGGTTGGAATCAAAAATCTCAAATTTGGACTCATCAGACCAAAGCACAGATTTCCACTGGTCTAATGTCCATTCCTTGTGTTCTTTAGCCCAAACAAGTCTATTCTGCTTGTTGCCTGTCCTTAACAGTGGTTTCCTAGCAGCTATTTTACCATGAAGGCCTGCTGCACAAAGTCTCCTCTTAACAGTTGTTGTAGTTATGTGTCTGCTGCTAGAACTCTGTGTGGCATTGACCTGGTCTCTAATCTGTTAACCTGCGATTTCTGAGGCTGGTGACTCGGATAAACTTATCCTCAGAAGCAGAGGTGACTCTTGGTCTTCCTTTCCTGGGGCGGTCCTCATGTGAGCAAGTTTCTTTGTAGCGCTTGATGGTTTTTGCCACTGCACTTGGAGACACTTTCAAAGTTTTCCCAATTTTTCTGACTAACTGACCTTCATTCCTTAACCCGTTCAAGACATGCCCAGTACTAGTACGGTGCATGTCATGTCTCCCCCTTTGATGTGGGCTCCGGCGCTGAGCCCACATCAAAGTCGCGATATGTCAGCTGTTATGTACAGCTGACATGTGCGTGCAATAGCGGCAGGTAGAATCGCGATCCACCTGCCGCTATTAACCTGTTAAATGCCACTGTCAAACGCTGACAGCGGCAATTAACTACGATGAGCGCATCGCTGACCCCCGTCACATGATCGGGGGTCAGCGATATGTCAGGATGGTAACCATAGAGGTCCTTGAGACCTCTACGGTTACTGATGTCGGCCTGCTGTGAGCGCCACCCTGTGGTCGGCGCTCATAGCAAGCCTGCAATTCAGCTACCTAGCAGCGATCTGATGATCGCTGCTATGTAGCTGAGCCGATCGAGTTGTGCCAGCTTCTAGCCTCCCATGGAGGCTATTGAAGCATGGCAAAAGTTAAAAAAAGTTTTTAAAAATATGAAAAAAATAAAAAAATATAAAAGTTTAAATCACCCCCCTTTTGCCCCATCCAAAATAAAACAATTAAAAAAAATCAAACCTACACATTTTGGTATCTCCGCGTTCAGAATAGCCCAATCTATCAATAAAAAAAGCATTAACCTGATCGCTAAACAGCATAGCGAGAAAAAAATTTGAAACGCCAGAGTTACGTTTTTTTGGTCGCCGCATCATTGCATTAAAATGCAATAATGGGCGATCAAAAGAATGTATCTGTACAAAAGTGGTATCATTAAAAACGTCAGCTCGGCACGCAAAAAAAAAGCCCTCACCCGACCCAAGATCACGACAAATGGAGACGCTATGGGTATCGGAAAATAGCGTTGTCTTTTTTTTTTTTTTTTTTTTTTTTTGAATATTTGTCTGTGTCTTCACATGGCCTAGATTCATGTACATGTGCTGCTGTGTTTTTTTGTCTATATATATATATATATATATATATATATATATATATATATATATATAATATTCTGGGGCACTTCACCTCACAAGATCATTGGTTGATCTGTTATCAGCTATCTTTTATCTAATACCTGTGTGTAAGAGGGTGTCCCGTGGAATATTCCCCAGGGCTGTTTGACATTTGTGGCCTGAGACTGGCACATACTGCCCAAATGGAACCCATCGGAACCAATAAGAGAAGTGTTTCGAGAAGGGCGAGTCTACATAAGTAGCAGCGCTTTGTCCGTCTCCATGGGTGATCCGTGGGCGTTTGTGGATGCATAATGGTCATAGAATTTCTTGAAATCCCATCCATTATGCTGTAACAGCTGGCCATACACAGCGTCAAACCTGCAGCGATCACTGATTGTGTGCACATACCCTTATAGTGCATTGATAACAACTTTTGTACAATTGTATGTTGTGAATACCCTCATCCCATACAATTTACTTTCTGTTTAATCTCTCCCCTTACTATATCCGTGTTCGAAAAATAAATAGTTAAGTTGGTTACTTCCGCCTTGTCCTTGTCTGCATCCAGTGACCTGCTTTCATATGGTCAGCTTAAAGACGGCCATACACAGTAGATATCTGTCGATGCATCAGCTGATCATTCGGCTGACAGTCATCTTGGCAGTGTCTCTACTATACAGTAGGGCTTGATCGGCCAAGCTCTCCTGCGTTCTCTATGAGAAAGTTGGCAACTGGCACATTGGCAGGCAGCTTATCTCCAGGAGAACGATGAGTTTGGCAGTCTGAATTCGGACATGCATGATTGACATCTTCCCGACCATCAATCGGCCAACGTCTCCATACACGTTAGACTGTTGGCCGAACACATCAATATTGGCAGGTTTGGCCGACATTAGTCTAATGTGCATGGGGGCCTATGATCTGTGATATCTCTGCAATAACTACCAGAATCTGCCAAATACTTTCTTTCACTCCTAATAATGGACATCACACAAACTATTTCAGTACACAGCGTTTATTATAATTTAAGGTATAAAATATTCAGAATTATTCACAAAGTTGGAATATGGATATCGACTGCCCATGCCGCCCCTTTGC
This sequence comes from Ranitomeya variabilis, assembly GCF_051348905.1. NCBI lineage: Eukaryota > Metazoa > Chordata > Amphibia > Anura > Dendrobatidae > Ranitomeya > Ranitomeya variabilis. Next base: position 578,383,762 of record NC_135235.1, on the reverse strand, counting down.
AGCTCTGATGTCTATAGCTTAATGTTCAAATGCTGGAACATGAAACCTAAGAAGAGACCGTGGAAAGGAGAATATTCCAGCAATTAGAACAGGAATAAGGCAAACATTTGCCAAACGTTATGCACATACTGAATGACTTTGATCCATTATGTTCTCCTGGTTTGAAAAAATAATCTTATAATTACAGTCACTAAAAAGACCAGAAAAGAGTTATAGGTGTTGCAATAACAGACACAGTCTGTTGGCAAAAGTGGCGCTGTTTCTGTAAAAACAACCATTTTTCTCATTGTGGATAACTGTTGTGGCATGTCAAGGTAACAGAGGGAGATCCTGTGATAGTGAACCCTCCCTATTGGAAACCACCATGATATGAAGATACATTATGACCCTGATTCATCATTGCCTTAGTGCCTGTTTTATGCCAAGTTATGTGTGCCTTGCACCTTTTTTTTTGTTTTCACTCAATTTATTATTTTAGTTGCACCTTTTTTGAATTCTATTTACTTTTGGGCTTGCCTGTTTAGTTTTCCCGCTTAATGTGCAGAGTCTATCAATTCAGATGTTTTCGCCTGATTCATCATTGCTGACTTTTTAAAAAATTGTGTATGTCAGTATTTTAGAGCAATTTTTGTGACTTTTCTGCACAAAAAGTTGCAAGAATAGTTCAAAATGTGAAATATGGGCATTTTTTTAAATTTTCGCAACTAATATCACAAGACAAAAAAGGAACATGATTTAAAAAACCCACAAATGATGAATAAGAATAGAATATGATAACTATAATGATGACTAGATTACCAAAGTATAATTGGATTTTTTGTAAACCTTTAATCTCATGTACAGCACTATGGAATTAATGGTGCTATATAAATAAATAAATAATAATAATAATAATAATGGAATAGAACATACGGTAAATACAAAGTTGTGGGAACTTATTGCCATCCACAAAGGGAAGTTGCCAACCGCCTCTAAATTCCTGGACATTCATTATGAACAGGGGATGTGTAAAAAAAAAAAATAGATGCATCCTCAATCTTTTTGGTATTTTGATTGTAATTAGCACCATTTTACATTGAAGTGAAACTGACAGGAGATTCATGCCTGAACCTCAGGAGGCAAGAATCAGACAGTGGTTGCTTTATTGCAGTTGTGCATGTTTTATTTTGCAGCGATTCAGCAAAAGCATACAGTACATTGAAAAGTAGGACTAGTCCAAGACCGGTCCCTGATGGCTTCTCCCCTTCCTGCTCCCTATGATTGACAGGTTTCTTTCTCCGTGTGTTTTGTAAGAAAGCAGGAGGTAAGGTTATTGAGATGGATTTATTTTGATCAGATTTTGGGTCCGGGATTTAGGAGAGACCAAAAGAGCCTGGGCGGGAGAGGTTGCTCCCATACTCCTGTCCAGGTCTTCCAAGTCTAATATCAGGTAGCTGGGTTAGCTCAACACAGTGAGTTGAGCTGGAGCTGAAACAAGGTGTGCTTGTTGGTGAAAGATTTTAAAACTACTTGAGTAATTGATGAATCGAGCCCATAGTCTCCAGTAAGACCTTTCAAAGTTTGCTTTCTTTGAAAGTGAAAGGCCATAGAATCCCAGAGTAAAACACACATGACTGCAATAACATAACCGGTGTCTGATTCATGCTGCCCGTGGTCATGCATGAATCTTCTGTCAGGTTCTCTTTATATGGTGGAAATAAGTTGACATCACTATGTTAAGATTTACAGTATGTATTATTTGTATTTATCTTTTTCATTCCTTATAGTGTATTGTTCCTATTTGTGGAGGGTAACATAAGAAAATTGCCAAAATACAAAATCTTCCATAAATGTAAGACTTAATGTCTGCATCATTTTCATGGGAAGACAATGAATACCTATGAAGGGTCCCGATAGTAAGCCCTCCAGTAAGAACTACCAACATATCACCTAAAAAGTAACTAATTATGGGATACTTTAAAAAAAATGCAATCTTTATTGAAAAAATACACTAAAATACACTAAAATTGCAAAGGGTTAAATTTAGTAACTAGCTATAAGACAAGAATCTGCACATAAAAAAAGGACGGCCCCAAAGAAAAATACTTTATATGTGCAAAAATGCAGTAACAAATGCCAAGAAAAAAAACACCACGGTATTGATAAGAATAAATCATTAATGGAGAAAAGGCCAACGAGTGGCATAGAGATTGCATAATAAGAATACTTCATAGGAAAGGAGCAGGGGTGAAAAGTAGAAGAAATCTGATACAGCTAGCAATAAAAGGTATGTATAAGTGACTGGTCACATCTTTGACTGGCTATGGCACTAGTTTTTTTGCATGAATCTAGTATGTTTATAAATTCAGCACAACAAATTCACTAGTCCAGAATGGGAAATATGTCTACATATACAGTGGGGAAAAATTATTTAGTCAGTCACCAATTGTGCAAGTTCTCCCACTTAAAAAGATGAGAGAGGCCTGTAATTGACATCATAGGTAGACCACAACTATCAGAGTCAAAATGAGAAAACAAATCCAGAAAATCACGTTGTCTGATTTGTCAAGATTTATATTGCAAATTATGGTGGAAAATAAGTATTTGGTCACCTAAAAATATGCAAAATTTCTGGCTCTCACAGACCTGTAATTTCTTCTTTAAGAGGCTCCCGTATGAAGTTTGCTAGAGACCATTTGTGTCAGGACTCTGAACATTTTTATTACCTTTTTGCATTACTGCCCTTTTCCAAGATGGCGTCTTTGGTCTCATGTGCACTGTGTCTTCCTGCTATAAAACTCCACCCCAGCCTTCATTCTGTGCTAGAGTATTCTGCCTTGCATCCAGCTCCTGACCCTGGTGACTCCCTGGCTATATACCTGTGTGGTTATCCTGCTACTCTGCTCTGAGTTCCTGCTGCATACACCAGTTTCCAGTAATCCTCCTTCATCTGCTGCTCGTGTTTACTTCCATCTGCATTTGCTGGACACGTAAGCTGTTGCTGCTCTGCAAAAACTTGAGACTATTACCCAGGCCTCCCTGGTTGTGCTAAGATATTATTTGAACTGCCTTATAAGCATAGCTATCTGTGTTTGGACTAAAACAAGGACTTATTTGTGTCAAGTATCCTCAAGAATAATTGTGCTTCATAGACTTTCTGCGTGATTGCATTTTCCTCTGAAGTTCCCTATAGACTGCTAAGCTGCGTTTAATATTTACACCAAGTGTTGTGGACTTGAGTTTCTCTCTGCACCTGTTTGAATCACCGTGTGATAATATAGACTTTACCACTTATAAAACTGTGTCCTGTAGTTGTCTTGTTCCATGCAAAGAGTCTCCTTAGTTATCCCCTATAATTATTACAATTTGGATTATCCAGAAGAGTATTGGGATAATGTCATATGGTCTGATGATACCAAGGTAGAACTGTTTGGTGGAAACAAAACTCATCGTGTTTGGAGGAGACAGACTGTTGAGTTGCATCCAAAGAACACCATACCTACTGTGAATCATAGGGGTGGCAACATCATGCTTTGGGGCTGTTTCTCTGCAAAGAGACCAGGATGACTGATCCGTGTAAATGAAAGAATGAATAAGGTCAAGTATCGTGAGAATTTGAGTGCAAACTGCCTTCCATCAGCAAGGGCATTGAAGATTAAACGTGGATGGGTCTTTCAGCATGATAATGATCTCAAGCACACCACCAGGGCAACGAAGGAGTGGCTTCATAAGAAGCATATGAAGGTCCTGGAGTGGCCTAGCCAGTCCTCCAGTCTGCATGGAGGAATGGGCCAACATACCACCAACAGTGTATGCTGTTGTGAACTCTGTTTCCGGGCTCCCTCCTGTGGTCATGAGTGGTACTGTGTGAGTTCTCTCTTTGGGCTCCTCCTGGTGGCTCTTTTTGTTATTTTGCAGGTTTCTGGCAGGATCAGCTGTCTCGTCATCTGCTAGTTAGGTTTCCTATTTAATCCACCTGGTCCTTCATTCCTTGCCTGTTGCCGTTGTATTCAGTGCTATTCTGATTGCTCCTGTCTACATCCGTTATCAGTCTCTCCAAGAGAAGCTAAGTTCTGTTTGCTTATTTTTGCTCATCTGTGTTCAAGATGTTTCCTAGTATATGATGAGTTTTTGTCCAGCTTGCTAATATGTGATTTCCCTGCTTGCTGGTGCTCTGGGGTGCTGAGTTGCTCCCCCCACATCGTTAGTTGGTGTGGGGGTTCTCGCATTCTCTGCGTGGATATTTTTGCATAGGGTTTTTTACTGACCGCACAGATCCCTTGCTATTTTCTGCTATCTAGCGTTAGCGGGCCTCATTTGCTTAACCTGTTTCATCTCTGCGTTTGTCTTTTCCTCTTAACTCACCGTTATTATTTGTGGGGGGCATCTATATCTCTGGGGGATTTCTCTGAGGCAAGTGAGGTCTTTACTTTCTCTTTAGGGGTAGTCAGTTTCTCAGGCCGTGAAGAGACGTCTAGGATTTCAGGAAACGTTCCACGGCTGCCTATAGTGTGTGCGGTTAGGATCAGGTTTGCGGTTAGTCCAGTTACCACATCCCCAGAGCTCGTCCTATTATTTTCTACTTAGCTGGTTAGATTTGTGATCCTAAGCCACTAGGATCATAACAGTATGCCAACCTTGTGAAGACTTGCAGAAAACATTTGACCTCTGTTATTGCCAAAAAGGATATATAGCAAAATATTGAGATGAACTTTTGTTAATGACCAAATACTTATTTTCCACCATAATTTGCAAAATAAATCTTGCCAAATCAGACAAGGTGATTTTCTGGATTTGTTTTCTCATTTTGACTCTCATAGTTGATGATGATGTCAATTACTGGCCTCTCTCATCTTTTTAAGTGGGAGAACTTGCACAATTGGTGGCTGACTAAATACTTTTTTCCCCACTGTATATTGGATTACTTATCCTGTACTTAAATTGAATGACATCCTGTTTTATACTCCAGAGCTGCACTCACTATTCTGCTGGTGGAGTCACTCTGTACATGTAAGGCGGTGGCAGGTCCCCTCAGTTGCGCCCTCCTCTCCTTCCATGTCACCCCCCTGTGCACTGTATATAATATGCTATGTATTCTTAATGTATTGTGCTGTTTGCCTGGTCCTAATGTTTACTATGTTAATGTATGTAACTGTGTGTTAGAAGTAGGGAAAAAGTTAAGCAACTTAAGGGGCTGGGTCAGCAGCCTCCAGAGCAGACATGAAGTCTTGGCCTGCAAGCAGTAAAGTAGGCCCAGGTACGTCGTTCAGGGCAGATGTGTGCTACAGAAGGGGCATTGCCAGATTCCCGGATGGGAGAGATCTGCTGTCCTGGACCAAGGAGTTATACAGACTGAAGGCTTACAACACAGGCCCCCTGGACTTGGGAAGGGCCTTCGCTGAAGGGGTCTCAGGCACCCAGATGCCAGCAATTGGATGACTGCGAATCTCGGCCACTGTGGACGTTGTGGGTATGTCGGTGAAAGAATAGGAAGCCAGTGTTGAAATTTTCTTTTTGTCCATCCTTCATCGTTTGTTCAATAAAAGTTCCTTTTTCCCTGTTGGAGTACAGCTTCCTTTCGGACCCTTATTTGCCTGGACTGCTGTGACCAGAGGAAGAGAAGGTAACCTGTGGGGAAAAGCTGTGTTGGTCCCGTCTATCTATGTGTAGGGGCCTGGGGGTGCTCCCTGACCATTTGCTCAGTGGACTCTGTCCATGTACTATACCTGTAAACAACTCGCCAACAACTATCCCCCTGGTTGCCCTTGTTACATACATACATTACATTACTTATCCTGTACTGATCCTGAGTTACATTCTGTATTATACTCCAGAGCTGCACTCACTATTCTGCTGGTGGAGTCACTGTATACATACATTACATTACTTATCCTACACTGATCCTGAGTTACATCCTGTATTATACCCCAGAGCTGCACTCACTATACTGCTGGTGCTGTCACTGGGTACATACATTACTAATCCTGTACTGATCCTGAGTTACATCCTGTATTATACTCCAGAGCTGCACTCACTATTCTGCTGGTGGAGTCACGGTGTACTTACATTACTTATCCTGTACTGATCCTGAGTTACATCCTGTATTATACCCCAGAGCTGCACTCACTATTCTGCTGGTGCAGTCACTGTGTACATACATTACATTGCTTATCCTGTACTGATCCTGAGTTACATCCTGTATTATACTCCAGAGCTGCACTCACTATTCTACTGATGCAGTCACTGTGTACATACATTACATTACTTATCCTGTACTGATACTGAGTTACTGTCATGGTTTCATAACTGTCTGTGGCCTAGGAAAACTGAGTGACAGCTCAGCCGTCCTATGGAATCTGGAGTGTGATGGACTGCTGGCTGTGTGAGTGACAGTCCCGTCATCCAATCTAAACCTGTGGCGTGCTGGGCTGTCAGCAGTTTCATTGACAGTCCTGCTGATCTATCTGGTTTAGTCTGCTGGCGTTTCCTGAGGTGCCTCCCATCTTTAATGATTTGCAAGGTATTTAACTGGCTAGCTATTAGTAGTCATTGTCAGTTATACCTTTGCCTAAAGGTACCTTCACACTAAACAACTTTCCAACAAGAACGACAACGATCCGTGACGTTGCAGCATCCTGGATAGCGATCTCGTTGAGTTTGACACACAGCAGCAATCTGGATCCCGCTGTTATATCGCTGGTCGGAGCTAGAAGTCTGGAACTTTATTTGGTCGCTAGATCGGCGTGTATTGTCATGTTTGACAGCAAAAGCAACAATGTCAGCAATGTTTTTACATGGAGCGTGAACGATAAGTAAGTCGCCATTACGTCACTGGATCGCTCCTGCATCGTTCTGGAGTTGCTGTGTTTGACGTCTCTACAGTGACCTAACAGCGACGCTCCAGCGATCTAGTTTAGGTCGGATCGTTGTCTATATCGCTGGAGCGTCGCTTAGTGTAACGGTACCTTTAGTTGGATGTCTTTGCATAGCTCTGTGTCTCAGTTAGTTCCTCTGTCTTCACCACAACCTAGCACAGTGCTGTCGGAGCTTCCCTCATCCCCAAAAATAGCACTACAGTCCAGTAAGTGAAAATCCTGTACATCAACCCAATGCATCCTACTTATGCCACCATGGCTGTCACTTAGCTTCTCTGCTTGCCGGTGCCTCAGCACTCATTTTGTCTCATAATTCCCTATTCTGATCTGTTCCATTACCTCTTTGACGTCCAAACTCAGAACCGTCACTCTAGGCTTCCTGCCCCAGATCCAGTCTCTGGAAGATCACACACTCCTTCTATCACTTTTCCTTGCCTCTATTCTGGATTACGCTATCCATAGTCTCAGGGTACTGTCACACAGTACCATTTTGATCGCTACGACGGTACGATTCGTGACGTTCTAGCGATATCGTTACGATATCGCAGTGTCTGACACGCAGCAGCGATCAGGGATCCTGCTGAGAATCGTACGTCGTAGCAGATCGTGTGGAACTTTCTTTCGTCGCTTGATCACCCGCTGACATCGCTGGATCGTTGTGTGTGACAGCGATCCAGCGATGTGTTCGCTTGTAACCAGGGTAAACATCGGGTAACTAAGCGCAGGGCCGCGCTTAGTAACCCGATGTTTACCGTGGTTACCAGCGTAAACGTAAAAAAACAAACAGTACATACTTACATTCCGGTGTCTGTCCTCCAGCGTCTCAGCTTCTCTCCACTGTGTGAGCGTCTGCCAGCCGGAAAGCGAGCACAGCGGTGACGTCTGACGTCACCGCTGTGCTTGCCGGCTATGGCGCTTACACAGTGGAGAGAAGCAGAACGCCGGGGACAGACACCGGAATGTAAGTATGTACTGTTTGTTTTTTTTACGTTTACGCTGGTAACCACGGTAAACATCGGGTTACTAAGCGCGGCCCTGCGCTTAGCTACCCGATGTTTACCCTGGTTACCGGGGACTTCGGCATCGCTCCAGCGCCGTGATTGCAACGTGTGACCGCAGTCTACGACGCTGGAGCGATAATCATACGATCGCTGCGACGTCACGGATCGTGCCGTCGTAGCGATCAAAATGGTACTGTGTGACAGTACCCTCAGTCTCCTCTCACTTCAGAAACACCCACTTCACATGACTCTGCTGATTAGTCAGACCATAGGTCCGCTTCATTGCAGGCTAAACCCTATCTGACCTACCGACAGTTAAGGCCTGCGTCACACTGGCATATTGCATCCGATGCGAGACACTCAGACACTAATGACACTCGGCTCCTGCTCACAGCAGAGCAGGAGCCGAGTGTCTTGTGTCTGTGCTCCGAGTCTCTCGCACAGGGAGGATCGGAGCACAGCTGCGGAGGAGGCGGAGAAATGAATCTCTCCATCTCCTCCATTGCTGGGGTCTGCTTATAACGCACATCACTTGGATGATATCCAAGTGATGTGCGTTGCCTCACTCGCACCCATAGGCTTATATGGGTGCGAGTGAGCCGAGAGTTTTCCTCGGTCCGAGACAATCGCAGCATGCTGTGATTGTCTTGGACTGAGGAAAACGGCCGACAAAAAGTCGGCTGGTGGGAGCTGCCCCATAGCTTAACATTGGTCCGAGTGCAATGCGATTTTTTTATCGCATTGCACTCGGCCGATAAAACGCCAGTGTGACGCCGGCCTAACGCTCTTTGTTCCTTCACCTTAGCCCCTCCCACTCTGGGCTAGTCCCAACCATTAACATTAATTGTCTCTAATAACTAACTGTGGCTGTCAAAACACAACTCCATTACTATTGAGGTATATCACTAAATTCTTTGCACATCAAAATACATTGAAACAATACACGTGTCTTCAAGGGGGGATGTGGGTAGCACCTCCACCTCCTTACACATGGACCCAAGGATTTGCATTGGCGGGTTTGAACTGAGACTCATGATTTTGTCACTCAGTCTGCAAAAACACATAGACATGTGAACGGCCATATAGATTATAATAGGTACAAGTTCTATCTGTGAAAAACTGACATCTGAATGAGCCCTTGGCAGGCAGAACCTGCTGGCATAGCTCCACTGCACAAAGTGGGTACAGAAGTTGTCACTTAAGCATTTCCCAGACACAGAAGTGCCTGAATTCTACTTCTTGGAGCTTGATATAAGAAGACGACTCGTAGATTTATATTACTAAATGCTAATCTGGTGATGTGAAAGTCTCATGATTAAGTGCTGATTCTTGGGTTTTCCCTCCTCTTACATAAAAACAGGTGAACTTGCCTCACTTGTCTCCTCCCATGTGACAGAGGTGCTACTGCTAATAGTAAAAAGCAATGAGGAAGTAAAAGGTAATAATTCCAATGCCCGGACGCAGCAATCACTGCATTGTGACCTGTGATATTTACATATTTCATCCGACCTTCTTTCTTATGTGGTTCTTAAGCCTCCACACCCATCTTATAAGAATTCCCGGACCGGAAAGTCTTAGCCAGTAAACAGTCTCTTCTGACTTAGGTTGAGTGCATGTGAGGTAGTTGAATCCCCCGTACAACATGGGCGACCTCAACCAACCGACCAATAGGTATGTAAGTCAATGGGACTTTAAAGGTGCTGGCCGTCAGGAGCTGAGCTTCAAAGCTGGAGATCGTTTCCAAGCTCTGGACAGAAGTGGGGACTGGTGGATGGTGGAGAAGCTGAGAGCAGATGGCACCAAGACTGGCGAGAAGGGGTTCGTGCCATATAATTATATGGCAGAAGAAGGAACGGTGGAAGAACAGCCGTAAGTAGTTCAATATTACTTATACATGTAGCATCTTAGAGCAATTACGCTCGCACTTAGCTTGATACAACGGGGGAAATTATGAAGATTTGGGGGGGTTTTGTTACACACTGTGAGCCAAAATCTGCAACTTTTTGCTATGCCCACTGCTCTTGCCATGTCAGCATGATCTATGCCAAAAAAAAGATCTAATACAGACTTATTGTTTGCAAATTTTTAAAACTATGTAAAAAATGTGCAATTCTCACTTTAGCAGGGGGTAGAGTAAAAAGTGGAAAAACAGCTCTGGGCGGAGGTGACGCATCTGTAGATGTGCCAAATGGATCAACCATTGTGCAACACTTTGATAAGTTTGGCATAAATAATAGCAACGTAACCACCAACAAAACCCATAGTACATTGTAGGAGAGAGTAAATAACCAGACCGCTTCCATTAGATGGAACTGAACTGTGAACCTAAGGCCTCATTCAGATGTCAGTTTTCATGTATGAGTGTTATCAATTTTTTTTGCAACCGTACCCTTAACAGTCTATGGGGCTGCCCTCATTTCAGATTTTTTCTTCGAACCCAGTGGTCCATGCCAAAATTGCAGAAACATGTCTGATATTGATCTGAGTGTCAGCAATGCAGGTCTATGGGTCTGGGAAAAAATTTGATGCCATCCATGTGCTGTCCACTGATGGATAGGAGAAGGTGGAGAAACTTTGTTTTTTGCTTGTTTCCACATATGAGAAAAACTGACAACACTCGGACCTTACTCTGATCAATAATACTGATCCATTTTTCTTGGAAAATACTGACATCTGAATAAGCCCTAAGTGATTGGAGCCCACAGAGGTTTGTTAAACAAATGGAGATAATTTTTGCTTGGGTAAATAAATGGTCATCTTGTGAACTTTGGACCACAATCGTTCAGCTGTTCTAACCAATGAACAACCCAAACTCCTAATCTACGTTTGTCTATATCCAAGAGGTTTTTTTTAGCCTTGAGTTTGAGGCCATGTGCACACGTTCAGTATTTTTCGCGTTTTTTTTCGCGTTTTTTCGCTATAAAAATGTGATAAAAACGCGAAAAAAACTCTAAGGCCATGTGCACACGTTCAGGATTTCTTGCAGAAATTTCCTGAAGAAAACCGGAAATTTTCTGCAAGAAATCCGCATTTTTTTTTGCGTTTTTTTTCCGTTTTTTTTGCGTTTTTTTTAGCATTCTGCAAGCGTAATTAGCTTGTAGAATGCTAAAGTTTTCCAAGCGATCTGTAGCATCGCTTGGAAAACTGACTGAGAGGTTGGTCACACTTGTCAAACATAGCGTTTGACAAGTGTGACCAACTTTTTACTATAGATGCTGCTTATGCAGCATCTATAGTAAAAGAGAGAATGTTTAAAAATAATAAAAAAAATAAAAAAAATGGTTATACTCACCCAGACATCTCCTCAGCGGCGTCCGTTCCTCTTCCTATAGCTGCTGTGCGCGCAGGACCTTCCATGACGTCGCGGTCATGTGAGCGATCACGTGAGCGGTCACATGACCGCTCACGACCAATCACAAAACAGTGACGTCATCGGCAGGTCCTTCACCGCACACCAGCTACAGAAACCGAAGCGGCAGCATGCAGCTGAGAGGCGGGAAGACATCGAGGGTGAGTATAGGACTATTTTTTATTTTAATTATTTTTTTTTTGACCAATTATATGGTGCCCAGTGCGTGGAGGAGAGTCTCCTCTCCTCCACCCTGGGTACCAACCGCACATAATCTGCTTACTTCCCGCATGGTGTGCACAGCCCCGTGCGGGAAGTAAGCAGATCAATGGACTCCTAGGTGTGCGGAATCCCCGCAATTCCGCATCTTTAATGAACATGTTGCTTTTTTTTCCGCGATGCGATTTTTTCGCGGAAAAAAAGGCTACATTTGCACAAAAAATGCGGAATACACTGAAAATAATGGGAGGCATATGTGAGGCCATGTGCACACGTTCAGTATTTTTCGCGTTTTTTCGCTATAAAAACGTGATAAAAACGCGAAAAAAACTCTAACATATGCCTCCCACTATTTTCAGTGTATTCCGCATTTTTTGTGCAAATGTAGCCTTTTTTTCCGCAAAAAAATCGCATCGCGGAAAAAAAAGCAACATGTTCATTAAAGATGCGGAATTGCGGGGATTACGCACACCTAGGAGTCCATTGATCTGCTTACTTCCCGCACGGGGCTGTGCACACCATGCGGGAAGTAAGCAGATTATATGCGGTTGGTACCCAGGGTGGAGGAGAGGAGACTCTCCTCCACGCACTGGGCACCATATAATTGGTCAAAAAAAAAAAGAATTAAAATAAAAAATAGTCCTATACTCACCCTCGATGTCTTCCCGCCTCTCAGCTGCATGCTGCCGCTTCGGTTTCTGTAGCTGGTGTGCGGTGAAGGACCTGCCGATGACGTCACTGTCTTGTGATTGGTCGTGAGCGGTCATGTGACCGCTCACGTGACCGCTCACATGACCGCGACATCATGGAAGGTCCTGCGCGCACAGCAGCTATAGGAAGAGGAACGGACGCCGCTGAGGAGATGTCTGGGTGAGTATAACCATTTTTTTTATTTTTTTTATTATTTTTAAACATTCTATCTTTTACTATAGATGCTGCATAAGCTGCATCTATAGTAAAAAGTTGGTCACACTTGTCAAACGCTATGTTTGACAAGTGTGACCAACCTGTCAGTCAGTTTTCCAAGCGATGCTACAGATCGCTTGGAAAACTTTAGCATTCTACAAGCTAATTACGCTTGCAGAATGCTAAAAAAAACGCAAAAAAAACGGAAAAAAAACGCAAAAAAAAATGCGGATTTCTTGCAGAAAATTTCCGGTTTTCTTCAGGAAATTTCTGCAAGAAATCCTGAACGTGTGCACATGGCCTGAGGGTCAAAATGAGACTATTAGGATGTGTGCACACAGATTTATTTTTATTTGAGGTACTCAGAAACTATGAGTTTTTTTAGTGGAAACCTCTTCAGAAAATGCTACTCTGGGGTATATGCACACAGTGTTTTTAAGGTGAGTTTCCCAAGGAAAAAAACAATGCAAGAAAACACCGGTGGTCATTTTGATGAAGTTTCTTTGCTCTATACTTTCAAATACAGTGCCTTGCGAAAGTATTCAGCTCCCTGGAACTTTTCAACCTTTTCCCACATATCATGCTTCAAACATAAAAGATACCAAATGTAAATTTTTGGTGAAGAATCAACAATAAGTGGAACACAATTGGGAAGTTGAACAAAATTTATTGGTTGTTTTAAATTTTTGTGGAAATTCAAAAACTGAAAAGTGGGGCGTGCAATATTATTCGGCCCTTTTACTTTCAGTGCAGCAAACTCACTCCAGAAGTTCATTGTGGATCTCTGAATGATCCAATGTTATCCTAAATGCCTAATGATGATAAATATAATCCACCTGTGTGTGATCAAGTCTCCGTATAAATGCACCTGCTCTGTGATAGTCTCAGGATTCTGTTGGAAGCACAGAGAGCATCATGAAGACCAAGGAGCACAACAGGCAGGTCCGTGATACTGTTGTGGAGAAGTTTAAAGCTGGATTAGGATACAAAATGATTTCCAAAATTTTAAACATCCCAAGGAGCACTGTGCAAGCGATCATATTGAAATGGAAGGAGTATCACTGCAAATCTACCAAGACCCGGCCGTCCCTCTAAACTTTCATCTCAAACAAGGAGAAGACTGACCAGAGATGCAGCCAAGACGCCCATGATCACTCTGGATGAACTGCAAAGATCTAGAGCTGAGGTGGGACAGTCTGTCCATAGGACAACAATCAGTCGTAAACTGCACAAATCTGGCCTTTATGGAAGAGTGGCAAGAAGAAAGCCATTTCTCAAAGATATCCATAAAAAGTGTTGTTTAAAGTTTGCAAAAAGCCACCTGGGAGATACACCAAACATGTGGAAGAAGGTGCTCTGGTCAGATAAAACCAAAATCAAACTTTTTGGCAACAATGCCAAACGATATGTTTGGCATAAAGGCAACACAGCTCATCACCCTGTACACACCATCCCCACTATCAAACATGGTGGTGGCAGCATCATGGTTTGGGCCTGTTTTTCTTCAGCAGGGACAGAGAAGAAGGTTAAAATTGATGGCACAATGGATGGAGCCAAATACAGGACCATTCTTGAAGAAAACCTACTGGAGTCTGCAAAAGACCTGAGATTGGGACGGAGATTTGTCTTCCAACAAGACAATGATCCCAAACATAAAGCAAAATCTACAATGGAATGGTTCACAAATAAACATATCCAGGTGTTAGAATGGCCAAGTCAAAGTCCAGACCTCAATCCAATCGAGAATCTGTGGAAAGAGCTGAAAACTGCTGTTCACAAGCGATCTCCATCAAACCTCACTGAGCTCGAGCTGTTTCCAAGGAAGAATGGGAAAGAATTTCAGTCTCTCGATATACAAAACTGATAGAGACATACCCCAAGCGACTTGCAGCTGTAATTGCAGCAAAAGGTGGCACAACAAAGTATTAAGTTAAAGGGCCCGAATAATATTGCACGCCCCACTTTTCAGTTCTTGAATTTCCACAAAAATTTAAAATAGCCAATAAATTTTGTTCAACTTCACAATTGTGTTCCACTTGTTATTGATTCTTCACCAAAAATTTATATTTGGTATCTTTATGTTTGAAGCATGATATGCGGAAAAAAGGTTGAAAAGTTCCAGGGAGCCAAATACTTTCTTAAGACACTGTATATAGGCCCCGATTCATCAAGACCAGCGTCGACCAGAAGGTTGGAGTTAATGATTCAGGCGCATCTTAAAAATGGCATAAGATTTATAGTGGAGGAGTTTTTCGTTTCTTGGAGTGTTTTTTCTTTTTTGTAGCCTTTTGATTGGACAATGCCTACTTGGGAGCAGAGTCCATCAGGACCCAATTCAAAGGAATGACATGCACTTTTTTTCACCAGTTTTTCAAAATAGAAAAAAAATAGGCTCAAGACATTGAATATATGAAAAACAACAATGTCTCACAAAGTAAATGAACAGGGAGAGTGTTTTAAGTGTTTTTTAAGCTTTTTTTTTTGCTTAAACTCCTCAATAAACTGTGGGCACATATGTTAAGAAGCTCCATACACAACATCTAATTAGACATACCAGGGTGAAGGTCTTCCTAGTTGTCCTGCAATGTTCTAAATGTAAGGAAAAAAACTTCCAGTAATGATTGAAAATCGGCTCCATCATTGGGAGAGGTCACCATTTAGGGCTATAGGTTTCATGACTTCTTTGGTGAACACATGAGCAATTAATCCCAAACAGGGAGTATAGAAATAATAAAGGAGGGTACTCCAAATGTGACAACTCTCTCGGAGCCGGAGTGGAGAGCAGGTTGTGTGAGGGACATGCTGGAAGACAATATCGTGCTACGGCTAGACTCCTCTGGTGACAAAAGGGTTGGGGAGTTTAAATCCATCTGCTCCGTCCTGATCTTCCCTAACTTCTGCCATCGGGAGAAAAGAGGCCACCATATACATTAGATGAATGTCAGCATCTGCCCAAATCGGTGGGTTCAGGACAGTTGACATACAAATAACGTGTACGATCATTCATGCATGTGGAATGTTTTAGAGACCTTACGGCACCACTATTGGTGCAAAGACTGAGGAGTAGTGGGTCAAACAATGGAAAACCCCATTATCCACCAATTTCTAGAGGATCCACTGCCTTCTTCCACTTTACTCTTCATCCCATCCAATTGTCTTTCCCTGGATTTCTCCAGAATCAGTCTGGTCACACTTTTCTGATATGATTAAAATCTTTCTACCTTAAACGCGTAAGCATTATGGGTTTTTTTTTTTTAATATGTGCACATTCTGCCATTTTTTTATCCTATATGATTAAAGACTAAGTGTTACCTACTTTCTGGAGAACATCCCTTATTGGACCATTGAAAATAATTTTCTGAAGACCATCAATAGGAGCATGATCACTATAGATAGAAAGTCCACAATGTTGGAGATGGAATAAAAAGTTGTCTCCTTGTGACCTTATAACTTCCAGGGGATTTTTGAGGATTGTAGAAGACATAATGGATGGGGCGAGGGGGGATGAAATATTCAAATTATGCCCAAACCTTAATAGATTGAGAAGTTGCCTTCAGAGAATATTTTCCCCATCGACAAGGATGTAGCATGAAATTAAACCCAAGTCGGCCTTATGGGTCTTTCCCTGCAACCTGAAACCTTTGTTGATGAAGCTATGAGGAAACTCCAGCACCAGACAAAGCTCTGGTCAAATGAATCGCTTACTGATCCCGTCCTGCTGCGATTGTGATTGCAAATCAGAGAAGATGCTTTCAGGTTGCATTATATATTCTTTATCGACCTGATTTAATACTAATTAGTAAATGGGTTGTCCACCCCGGGAACATTTTTTTTAACTTTAAATCATGCATTTGTGGCAAAAAAATATATATTTTTTTCAATTTACTTTCATTAAAAGATTTTCACCATATGGCTTTGCTTTGATGTCATCTGTGGTCGTAAATCAGCTGAGAGGTACTCAGACAGGGCATAAACGAGTTAGGCTACTTTCACACTAGCGTTTTTTTGCATACGTCGCAATGCGTCGTTTTGGCGAAAAACCGCATCCTGCAAAGTCATCTGCAGGATGCGTTTTTTCCCCATAGACTAACATCAGCGACGCATTGCGACGTATTGACACACGTCGCAACCGTCATGCGACGATTGCGCCGTGTTGTGGCGGACCGCCGGCAGTAAAAAACGTTACATGTAACGTTTTTTGGTGCCGACGGACCGCCATTTCCGACCGCGCATGCACGGCCGGAACTCTGCCCCTCCTCCCCACACCTCACAATGGGGCAGCGGATGCGTGGTAAAACAGCATCCGCTGCCCCCGTTGTGCTGCGCTTGCACAGTATGCGTCGGTACGACGGGCCGACGCAGCGCGATGGCCCCGTACCGACGCTAGTGTGAAAGTAGCCTTAGAAACTTTAGCACTGGATCCTCAGAATGAGCTCACTGATGGATTCTCAGTTAACTCATTCTACAGCCAGCAAAAAAAAAAATACACGCATCTAAGTTTAAAAACAAAAAATGATGCCCAAAGGTGGGCAACTACTTTAACTACTTTCAACAATTCATTTTTTTTTTTTTTTTTTTAGAAAAGTCCCTTGAAAATAAGTCCCTAGTAATCAGTAAGAAGCTTTTCAGGAAGCTGACAGCATGTGTGTAAATCTCCTACAGCGCCACCGCAGGAGAAATTGAGCATTACGTGACATCATTAAATGCATTGACAGACTGGTTCCTGCTTAGACACAGAGAAGCTCTTTGTGGGTGTTCTCTGCTCTTTCCTCCACCCAATTGTCAAAGGTTATGAATGACGAATCAGCCTCTATTAATCCAGAATTCCCTAACCAGGTATTAGAAAATGTCTTTTGTAAACCAGACAAGCCCTTTTAATTATCACCAACCTTGAGAAACTTCATGTCTTTTACTAAAATTCTGCTACAAGGATTTATAATAGATAATAAAAATGGCACAGCTGGGCAAAAGGGCATCATGGATCCCAAAGTTACCCAAAAGTTCTATAGGTTTCGTGACTATTCAAAATATTGGTCCTGCCCTTATGATTAGGATAAAACTCAGAAGTGTAACTTGAAGCTACTGAGCCCTAACCTACAATCTGTTATGTGGCTCCCAAATACCGCGTACCATTTCTAATACTGGTGTCGTCTTATAAGACCGAGGGGCCTTCTGACCCCATCACATGCCACAGCCCAGGGGGTAGCTACGCCCTTGGGTCTCATACAATTGAACTGATGAATTTTGCAGCTTCTGTTATAGACACTATTCTGTTATGGACACCATGGTTATAGGGGTATTCCCATCACCAAGATCCTCTCACAATATTAAGTAGGTGTAATCATAATAATATTAGCAAATACTTCCAATTAGAAATGTAGTATAGTTCTTCTGATTCACTATGTCTCTTACCTTATGTGTAGGGCATTGCAGTAGCTTAGATATCCATCGTTATCCACTCATATAGTGACACTTAGTTGTTAGTGGTCGTAAACATGGATATCTAAGCTACTGTAATGCCCTTCACATAGGGTAAGCAACATGGCTTATCAGAAGAACTATACTACATTTCTAATTGGAAGTATTTGCTAATATTATTATTGCTACACCCATTACATATTGGGATAGGATCTTGGATATGAAAATACCCCTGTAAGCTTTCCTTATAATGGGACAGCTCAGGAGATCTGCTTTTAGGACATTTTGTAACCTAAAACGGAGTCTCTCATCCGCAAAACTCCAATTAAACTGCTAGTACAGTCACACAAGGGACTTAGATCTCTATAAAAAAAAATCTTGCCTGTGCGACAGATTTTACTACTTTTGCTGTCCAGAAAAACTGGTTTATTTAATATGTAAATCAGGGCTCCTTGGCACTACCTTGTCGGAGGCAAGTGCTCAGTTCACCATTTTGCCCCCTCATTTAGCATGGAGGGTGTCTCCTCTGAGTTTGATGGACAGGCTGGCTTGTCCAGAGTGCTCCTCGGCCTAGAGCTCAGCGGCGCTCATGTAGTGTGAGGGCATGCTCCTCCGTGTTCTTCTTCCTCACCCCAGACTGTTCACTACACTGATACACCCGTGAGCTGAGCGGCCTCTACAGAAGAATTTCTGGGGAATTTCTGGCTGACTAAGCATATGCATTTTTCTCTTTTATCTCAGTTTACAGGTCACATTGCAGCTCGAGGTTCAGTGCCGGCACTTTTATAGCTCTGTTATTAATATTGGTCAAAGTCACTTCTTCCTCCAGTGACCACAACGACATGGTTCCTCCATAACGACCAATCTCTTTCAGGTTCCTGGCTTGTCACAGTCCATCTTGTTGCCATTCTTTCTCTTTTGTTGGCCCAATTGCTCTTCCTCGTCCTTTGTTGTCTTCCCTGATGAGTGGAGTCTTCTCATAACGCATCCAACCTACTATAAAATCTCATTTCGGTCATGTCTGAAGGTAACACCAGTGGTGGAAGGAGTGTTCTTCAATGCAGTTTGGTAACAAAGACCCTGTCTAGGATCTAGTTATTTGGATTTCCAACCAGGACCAGAATCGAAATCTACATCTGGGGGATCCTTGGGTAACTTCTCACCATATGGGATTGTAGAGAGTATTAGCACCATCACAACAGTGTACTCCATGGTCTTGGTGGAGATGGTTGGTGAGGTCTCCAGACGGAGGAGGCAATTTTCTCTTTTGTCCCCAATACGTTCATGTGCCTCCCACAGGCAGGGCTTAGACACACTAGCCTCGTCTACATTTCCCCATAGGATAGAGTCCATACGATGATTTTCAGATCTGGTTTCCTTCTTTTCAGCCCTTGATTGCAGTTGAGTCGCCCGTCAGGGCAGTGGGGTACTCGGTACCGGGTCCGGTCACAAAGGGGTGGTCACGGTGGCAGCGACCCGGTCCATGGCCCTGGGCGCCCAAGTAAAAGGGACAGTCTATAAAGGGGCTGTGGTAATAAGGAAAGTTCATTACGCCACCTGTGGTTCCAGGTCAGAGGTGACTGACGCTGCTTAAAGGGGTCCCCTGGGGGGGCGATGGTGCTGCAGCAAAGATGGTGTCGCTTCCCACAGGTAAAGCGGTGTCCCCAGGGCTCCTGGTGTATTTGGCAGGGATGGTGAATGCCGCAAATAATTGGAGGACACAGGGTTGCAGTCTTTACCTGGTTTACTGGTGTTAAGCAGCCTCAGTCCAGGGTACAAGCAACAGGTAAAGATGGAGTCCAGGCAGCCTGAAGACAAGTGGAAATCCCCTTGATGGTCAGTTTGGGAGCCTTCCACTATGCGCTGGTCTGTGGTCCCTTGCTTCCTGTAGCGCTCTAACAAGGCCCTCTTTCTTCCTCTGTCCAGGGACAGTATCTGCACGGTAGGCAACTTGAGCCGTCTCTTTGGGGTCTCTGTCTACGGTGACTCTGGACTCTGGTTGCTGCTGTACCTCAGGTGTTATGTGGGCAAGTCCCTTTTAGTTTCCTGCCCTCCGGATCTGCCATGGGACCTGTAGTTCCTCACGACCTCGGGCTCCCGGTGCCCTGTTTTTGCGCTCAGCTTAGAGAGGCCCAGTAGTTGTCCTCCTCTTGCTCCTATGTCCTTCTGTCTGCTACCAACTGTCAACTGTAACTGCTTAGCAACTGACTCCTCCTCCCAACCAGAGGGAGCAGCTCCCCTTAAGTCGGGTGTAGAGCTCCCCCTTCTGGCATGGAGTCAGAATGTGTTGCATGTAAAGTTACCTGCCAAAGGGATTCCTCCTGTCTCCAGGCATGGCATTACCCTCCCCGAGAGGAAGGCAATACCACTGTGGTACCTGAACTCCTGGGGTGGCACACTATCATGTGATGGGGCTGATTACTTCACTGTAATGGGAGACTATTGTGACAAAACTAAGCATTATTCGGATGGTGTGTATATATTGGATAAAGCAGGAATATACAGCTGGGTTTCAGGATGTGAGATGTAACTTAAAAAACAAGAAAGAAACCAGGTGTGAACGAATAATAAGAATTCTTTCTGCTCTTAGAAACTTCTGAAGAAACATTTGTCAGATGCACTCCAGACCAGTTTTTGCATTGGCGCCCAGGAGCTGCAAGTTTGACCTCTCTCTAATTATGCATTTATGTTTGTACAATGATAAACTGACCCTAGATGGCGCTCTTGCACAGTGTAAGGATCCTACTTGCTGTGATGTCATCATATATTGTAACATGACATCACCAGGTCCCAGAATCAACTTCTAACTCTACTGTTCCCACAGATGGTTCTTTGGAGACCTGTCGAGGACTGAGGCTGTTTCTCTCCTTAAGAAAGAAGGAAATACAATTGGATCCTTCCTGGTTCGTGTTAGTGACAAGCAAGGCTTCTCATACGCTCTATCAGGTAAATCAACCTTTGAAATGTTGGATGTTTCTAGCATTATAGCGTTGAAAGTGGCTGTCAATCATCTTTACTAGAATCTTTAATGGCAAATATATTTAGATATATTGTACGTTACTCACCCTGTACTGATCCTGAGTTACTGCCTGTATTATACTCCAGAGCTGCACTCACTATTCTGCTGGTGCAGTCACTGTGTACATACATTACATTACTTATCCTGTACTGATCTTGATGTTACATCCTGTATTATACTCCAGAGCTGCACTCACTATTCTGCTGGTGCAGTCACTGTGTACATACATTACATTACTTATCCTGTACTGATCTTGATGTTACATCCTGTATTATACTCCAGAGCTGCACTCACTATTCTGCTGGTGGAGTCACTGTGTACATACATTACATTACTTATCCTGTACTGATCCTGAGTTACATCCTGTATTATACTCCAGGGCTGCACTCACTATTCTGCTGGTGCAGTCACTGTGTACATACATTACATTACTTATCCTGTACTGATCCTGAGTTACTTCCTGTATTATACTCCAGAGCTGCACTCACTATTCTGCTGGTGCAGTCACTGTGTACATACATTACATTACTTATCCTGTTCTGATCCTGAGTTACATCCTGTCTTAGGCTACGTTCACATTTGCGTTGTTTGGCGCAGCGTCGTCGACGCAACGCACAACGCATGGCAAGCGTTTTTTGACGCATGCGTTGTCCTATACAATTGATGATCCAAAACGCCCCCAAAAAATACATTAAGTCAAAAAACGCAGCTCAACGCAGGGACCTGCGCCCTATGCGTTTTTCATAGACACTAATGTGTTTTTTTGGCGCATTTACGACGCAGGTGCGTTGCATGTGTTTTTCTTCGGAAATGTGACGCATCAAAAATGCAACCTGTAGCGTCCTCCGCGTCCTGTATGGTGCGCCAAAAAAACGCATGTGTCGCAAAACGCACGAAAACGCATAAGAACGCACGTCCATGCGCCCCTAATGTTAAAGATAGGGGCGCATGACGCATGCGTCGCTATGCGTCGACGACGCTGCGCCCAAAGGCGCAAATGTGAACGTAGCCTTATACTCCAGAGCTGCACTCACTATTCTGCTGGTAGAGTCACTGTGTACATACAATACATTACTTATCCTGTACTGATCCTGAGTTACATCCTGTCTTATACTTCAGAGCTGCACTCACTATTCTGCTGGTGCAGTCACTGTGTACATACATTACATTGCTTATCCTGTACTGATCGTGAGTTACATCCTGTATTATCCTCGAGAGCTGCACTCACTATTCTGCTGTTGGTCACTGTGTACGTACATTACATTACTTATCCTGTACTGATCCTGAGTTACTTCCTGTATTATACCCCAGAGCTGCACTCACTATTCTGCTGTTGGTCACTGTGTACGTACATTACATTACTTATCCTGTACTGATCCTGAGTTACTTCCTGTATTATACCCCAGAGCTGCACTCACTATTCTGCTGGTGCAGTCACTGTGTACATACATTACATTACTTATCCTGTTCTGATCCTGAGTTACACCCTGTCTTATACTCCAGAGCTGCACTCACTATTTTGCTGGTGCAGTCACTGTGTACATACATTACATTGCTTATCCTGTACTGATCGTGAGTTACATCCTGTATTAACCTCGAGAGCTGCACTCACTATTCTGCTGTTGGTCACTGTGTACGTACATTACATTACTTATCCTGTACTGATCCTGAGTTACTTCCTGTATTATACCCCAGAGCTGCACTCACTATTCTGCTGGTGCAGTCACTGTGTACATACATTACATTACTTATCCTGTACTGATCCTGAGTTACATCCTCTATTATGTTCCAGAGCTGCACTCACTATTCTGCTGGTGGAGTCACTGTGTACATACATTACATTACTTACCCTGTACTGGTCCTGAGTTACATCCTGTATTATACTCCAGAGCTGCACTCACTATTCTGCTGGTGCAGTCACTGTGTACATACATTACATTACTTATCCTGTACTGATCCTGAGTTACATCCTCTATTATGTTCCAGAGCTGCACTCACTATTCTGCTGGTGGAGTCACTGTGTACATACATTACATTACTTATCCTGTACTGGTCCTGAGTTACATCCTGTATTATACTCCAGAGCTGCACTCACTATTCTGCTGGTGCAGTCACTGTGTACATACATTACATTGCTTATCCTGTACTGATCCTGAGTTACATCCTGTATTATACTCCAGAGCTGCACTCACTATTCTGCTGGTGGAGTCACTGTGCACATACATTACATTACGTATCCTGTACTGATCCTGAGTTACATCCTGTATTATACTCCAGAGCTGCACTCACTATTCTGCTGGTGGAGTCACTGTGTACATACATTACTTATCCTGTACTGATCCTGAGTTGCATCCTGTATTATACTCCAGAGCTGCACTCACTATTTTGCTGGTGCAGTCACTGTGTACATACATTACATTACTTATCCTGTTCTGATCCTGAGTTACACCCTGTCTTATACTCCAGAGCTGCACTTACTATTCTGCTGGTGCAGTCACTGTGTACATACATTACATTGCTTATCCTGTACTGATCGTGAGTTACATCCTGTATTATCCTCGAGAGCTGCACTCACTATTCTGCTGTTGGTCACTGTGTACGTACATTACATTACTTATCCTGTACTGATCCTGAGTTACTTCCTGTATTATACCCCAGAGCTGCACTCACTATTCTGCTGGTGCAGTCACTGTGTACATACATTACATTACTTATCCTGTACTGATCCTGAGTTACATCCTCTATTATGTTCCAGAGCTGCACTCACTATTCTGCTGGTGGAGTCACTGTGTACATACATTACATTACTTATCCTGTACTGGTCCTGAGTTACATCCTGTATTATACTCCAGAGCTGCACTCACTATTCTGCTGGTGCAGTCACTGTGTACATACATTACATTGCTTATCCTGTACTGATCGTGAGTTACATCCTGTATTATCCTCGAGAGCTGCACTCACTATTCTGCTGTTGGTCACTGTGTACGTACATTACATTACTTATCCTGTACTGATCCTGAGTTACTTCCTGTATTATACCCCAGAGCTGCACTCACTATTCTGCTGGTGCAGCCACTGTGTACATACATTACATTACTTATCCTGTACTGATCCTGAGTTACATCCTCTATTATGTTCCAGAGCTGCACTCACTATTCTGCTGGTGGAGTCACTGTGTACATACATTACATTACTTATCCTGTACTGATCCTGAGTTACATCCTGTATTATACTCCAGAGCTGCACTCACTATTCTGCTGGTGGAGTCACTGTGTACATACATTACATTACTTATCCTGTACTAATCCTGAGTTACATCCTGTATTATACTCCAGAGCTGCACTCACTATTCTGCTGGTGGAGTCACTGTGTACATACATTACTTATCCTGTACTGATCCTGAGTTGCATCCTGTATTATACTCCAGAGCTGCACTCACTATTTTGCTGGTGTTAGAGCTGAAATCTTCCAGCATTTTCTACTTATTGCACTTATGGCTTACATTTTGGGAAGTGTTACCTTTACACCAGATACTGTGCACTCATCTGATACAGGAAGACATAATTACCCTCTGCATTATAGGAACCAGAATAGAACTGTTAGGAGCTTATATAGTAACAGTATTGCTGATTTTATTGAAACTCATCAGAATTGTGAATGCAGCTCTGGAGTAACATAGAAGCTATAATGTAGGATCCATACAAATGATGTATTGTATGCTCACACTGAGTCAGTTTTTTGCACAAAAATCTTTCAGCATCCCCCACAATGTAATGTACATAAAGTAACTGGGAATCTTTGCGTTCCAGCGCGGGATCAGAACTCTGTAAGACACTTCAAGATCCTCCAGGACGAGCAGGGGGAATATCACGTGAACTCTTCCAGCTTCTTTCCAGATTTGAATAAACTAGTAGAATACTACAAAGAAAAGTCAATAGCGAAGGGTCTGCTGCTGACATCCCCCTGTCTGAAGGTGAGTGGCCAGGAGGTGGCGCAATATTTTGTATGATCTTTAATATGGGTATTTACTACATGTCAGCAATTGGGGCCGGCTATGTGCTGCTGCGAGGGTCCTACGCCGGGGCGCTGTATCCTCAATAATGAAACAGGTCAACCCCAGAAAAATGAGAACATGACCTGTAACCCAAGAGAGCGGGCTAACTGGCCCCTTATTAGAGACGCCGCTCCTGCCACCATTCGCTAAAAAGGAATTTAGACAACAAGAGACTTCACCATTTACCCCTTCATTATTCTGGACCACCAGGGACTTCACCATTTAGGGTATGTGTCCACGTGCAGGAAACGCTGCGTGTTTGACGCTGCGCAGAGCCGCAGCATCAAACACGCAGCGTCCAGATGTTACAGCATAGTGGAGGGGATTTTATCAAATCCCGTCTTCACTATGCGTGGTAACACGCACCCGGCGGCCCTGCGATTCCGGACATGCTGCACGTCTTTTTAGATCGCAGCATGTCCGTGTACCTTGCGGCGACACTACGCCGCCGCAAGGTATATCACAGGGCCCTATGTGTGGGGTGCGATGATGCCGGATGTGTGCAATGAACACATCCGGCATCATCGCGTCACAGAAGGGGGCGTGGCTTAGCGCCGAGCGGGTTTGCCGCTCCGTCCAAACCGCCGGCCATCCTGAAAGTGGACACATACCCTTACCCCTTCATTGCTCTAGACCACCATGGTCTTCACCACTTACTCTTTCATTGCTATAAACCATCAGAGACTTTAACATTTACCCTTTCATTGCTCTGGACCACCAGGGATTTTTACACTTAGGCCGGCATCACACTCAGCGTATGAAAATACGGTCCGTTTTTTACAGAACAGAAATGTTCCCAAAATAGTGATCCGTATGTCATCCGTAGGCAGGGTGTGTCAGCGTATTTTGCGCATGGCATCCTCCGTATGTAATCCGTATGGCATCCGTACTGCGAGATTTTCTCGCAGGCTTGCAAAACCGACATCTAATAGATTTATGTGCTCAAATGTTCGTTAAAACATATATACAGTATCTATATATATATATATATATATATATATATATATATATATATATATGTCATTGAGACACATATATATATATATATATATATTTCATACAGCGCTAGATATCATAAAAGCCGGTAATTCAATTGCCGGCTTTTGCTCTCTCCTTCCCAAACCCGACATGATATGAGACATGGTTTACATACAGTAAATCATCTCATATCCCTTTTTTTTTGCATATTGCACACTACTAATGTTAGTAGTGTGTATGTGCAAAATTTGGGCCCTCTAGCTATTAAATTAAAGGGTTAAATCGCGGAAAAAATTGGTGTGGGCTCCCGCGCAATTTTCTCCGCCGGAGTGGTAAAGCCAGTGACTGAGGGCAGATATTAATAGCCTGGGGAGGTACCATGGTTATTGCCCCCCCCCGGCTAAAAACATCTGCCCCCAGCCACCCCAGAAAAGGCACATCTGGAAGATGCACCTATGCTGGCAATTATCCTCTCTCTTCCCACTCCCCTGTAGTGGTGGGATATGGGGTAATGAAGGGTTAATGTCACCTTGCTATTGTAAGGTGACATTAAGCCAGATTAATAATGGAGAGGCGTCAATTATGACACCTATCAATTATTAATCCAATAGTACGAAATGGTTAAAAAAACACACACACACACACACATTATTACAGAGTACTTTAACCCCTAAATGACCGTGGGATTTTTCGTTTTTCCGTGTTCGTTTTTCACTCCCCTCCTTCCCAGAGCCATAACTTTTTTATTTTTCCGTCAATTTGGCCATGTTAGGGCTTATTTTTTGTGGGACGAGTTGTACTTTTGAACGACATCATTGGTTTTACCATGTCGTGTACTAGAAAACGGGAAAAAAATAATTCCAAGTGCGGTGAAATTGCAAAAAAAGAGCAATCTCACACTTGTTTTTTGCTTGGCTTTTTTGCTAGGTTCACTAAATGCTAAAACTGACCATTTATGATTCTCCAGGTCATTACGAGTTCATAGACACCTAATATGACTAGGTTATTATTTACCTAAGTGGTGAAAAAAAATTCCAAACTTTGCTAAAAAAAAAAAAAAAAAAAATTGTGCCATTTTGCAATACTCGTAGCGTCCCCATTTTTCATGATCTGGGGTCGGTTGAGGGCTTACTTTTTGCGTGCCGAGCTGTCGTTTTAAATGATTCCAATTCGGTGCAGATACGTTCTTTTGATTGCCCGTTATTGCATTTTAATGCAATGTCGCGGCGACCAAAAAAACGTAATTCTGGCGTTTCGATTTTTTTTCTCATTACGCCGTTTAGCAATCAGGTTAATGCTTTTTTTTTATTGATAGATCGGGCGATTCTGAACGTGGCGATACCAAATATGTGTAGATTTGATTTTTTTTTAATTGATTTATTTTGATTGGGGCGAAAGGGGGATGATTTAAACTTTTATATATATATATTTTTTTTCACTTTTTTTAAAACTTTTGCCATGCTTCAATAGCCTCCATGGGAGGTTAGAAGCAGGCACAGCACGATCGCCTCTGCTACATAGCAGCGATCTGCTGTTCGCTGCTATGTAGTAGAAAATCAGGTGTGCTGTGAGCGCCGACCACATGGTGGCGCTCACAGCTACCGGCGATCAGTAACCATAGAGGTCTCAAGGACCTCTATGGTCACAATGGAGAAGCATCGCCGACCTCCGATCATGTGATGGGGGTCGGCGATGCCGTCATTTCCGGCCGCCCGGCCGGATGCGGTAGTTAAATGCCGCTGTCTGCGTTTGACAGCGGCATTTAACTAATTAATAGCGGTGGGTGAATCGCGATTTCACCCGCCGCTATTGCGGGCACATGTCAGCTGTTCAAAACAGCTGACATGTCCTGGCTTTGATGCGGACTCACCGCGGAGGAAAAATAAAAAAACAACAATATCCCATACCTTCCGTCGTTCTGGTCACGTCCCACGATGTAAATCCATCTGAAGGGGTTAAAGCATTTTACACCCAGGAGCTGTGCTAAAGCAGCTGTGCTCGTGGTTGTAAAAAGACGGGGAATGAATGGAGTGCAGGGGAATGTCCTGTAGTTACCTTGAGTCGCGGTGATGCGCACTCTGCTGGATGTCCTCATATGAACTCTAGCGTGGGAACTTTTCCCAGGCTAGAGTTCATATGAGGACATCCAGCAGAGGGCGCATCACCGCGACTCAAGGTAACTACAGGACATTCCCCTGCTTTCCATTCATTCCCCGGGGTTTTACAGCCATGAGCACTGCATTAGCAGAGCTCCTGGGTGTAAAATGCTTTAACCCCTTCAGATGGATTTACATCGTGGGACGTGACCAGAACGACGGAAGGTATGGGATATTGTTGTTTTTTTATTTTTCCTTTTTTACAGAACGAGGGTCTTCAGGTGGATTAAGAGTCTAATAAAATATTAAAACACCCTATGTCTTTATTTCATTAAAGTACTTTGTAATAATGTGTGTGTGTTTTATTAACCATTTCGTACTATTGGATTAATAATGGATAGGTGTCATAATTGACGCCTCTCCATTATTAATCTGGCTTAATGTCACCTTACAATAGCAAGGTGACATTAACCCTTCATTACCCCATATCCCACAGCTACACGGGAGTGGGAAGAGAGTGGCCAAGTGCCAGAATAGGCGCATTTTCCAGATGTGCTTTTCTGGGGTGGCTGGGGGCAGATGTTTGTAGCCAGGGGGGCCAATAACCATGGACCCTCTCTAGGCTATTAATATCTGCCCTCAGTCACTGGCTTTACCACTCTGGCGGAGAAAATTGCGCGGGAGCCCACGCCAATTTTTTCCGCGATTTAACCCTTTAATTTAATAGAGGGCCCAAATTTTGCACATACACACTACTAACATTAGTAGTGTGGAATATGCAAAAAAAAAAAGGGATATGAGATGGTTTACTGTATGTAAACCATGTCTCATATCATGTCGGGTTTGGGA
This sequence comes from Ranitomeya variabilis, assembly GCF_051348905.1. NCBI lineage: Eukaryota > Metazoa > Chordata > Amphibia > Anura > Dendrobatidae > Ranitomeya > Ranitomeya variabilis. Next base: position 578,355,019 of record NC_135235.1, on the reverse strand, counting down.
AGGAGAGAGTAAAAGCCGGCAATTGAATTACCGGCTTTTATAATATCTAGCGCTGTATGAAATATAAATATATATATATGTGTCTCACTGACATATATATATATTCTATGTGTAGACATTTATTCTACCTATTCTATTCTGTCAGTGTGATTTTACTGTACACCGCACTGAATTACCGGCTTTTCTCTATAACACCGGTGCGTATTTCTCACAAGGCAAACACACGGTCCGTGTGTAATCCGTATTTTTCTCGCCCCCATAGACTTTCATTGGCGATTTTTTTGCGCAATACGGTGACAAACGCAGCATGCTGCGATTTTCTACGGCCGTACAAGACTGTATAATACGGATCAGTAAAATACGGCAGATAGGAGCTGGGCCATAGAGAATCATTGTACCATATGCAATCCGTATTTTCTGCACCTCTCATACGTCCGTAAAACTCGCTAGTGTGACGCCGGCCATACTCCTTCATTGTTCTACACCCCAAGGGACTTTACCATTTAACCCTGCATTGCTCTACACCACAAGTCTTTACTATTTACCTCTTCATTGCTCTGGATCAGCAATGTCATCACCAATTACCCCGTCATTGCTCTAGACCACCAGAGACTTTATTATTTACCCTTTCATTGCTCTGGACCACCAGGAACTTCACCATTTACCTCTTCCAGGAACACCAGTGATTTTAGCACTACCTCTTTCATTGCTCTAGACCACCACAGACTTTGCCATGTACCCCCTCACTCTAGGCCAGCGAAGTCTTTACTATTTACCCCTTCATTGCTGTAGATCACAAGAGACTTTATATTTTACACTTGATTGCTTTCCAGCATTAAGCACTTTATCATTTATGCCTTCATTGCTCTCTATTCTTTTTTTATTGCTCCAGACCACCAGGGACTATACCTATTACCCCATTGCTATTTAAGAATTACTTGAACACACTTTTTGGGCCTTTTATGGCAGCAGAAAACAAGAGGCAGCCAACTACAACTAATTTGGCCCTTTTTTTTACCCCTTCTGTGCAGGATAAACCCACAAATACTGAGCTGACCCTACTTCCAGCTGACGAGTGGGAGAGACCCCGGGAGGAATTCCAACTGGCACGGAAGCTGGGATCGGGGAACTTTTCTCAGGTCTTTGAGGGATGCTGGCTTGGAACATTGAAAATTAAAGTGGCAATTAAGACAATTAATCAAGGTGAGTGACAGTTATGGATGATTTAAGGGGGATATTTACTTTCAGGTGATTACGTGCTGAAACATTGTTTCTACATATAACTCAAGCTATAGTTTTTTTTGGAGTCCGTGTTTGGTCTAGTTGCCTCCTCCAGGCGGCTCTAAAAGCAGGCAATTATTATTCAGCTGCACTCTGCTGATCTAGTTAATGCTATTTCAACAACTGACCACTAGGTGGCAGCAGAATACACACAAATATAGCTTGGCGCCTTGTCATGACCCCAGTATGTGAAGCACTGAGTGAATATTCAGGTTAAAACTTGTCAACTGGCCAGACAATAAACCAAACATGGTGTGAGCTGAATATATAAATGATGCATTGAATCGCTTAAAGGGCAAGTGTTACTCTTGTTTCTGCATTATTTATATAATGTTACGTGTGCAAAAATAATTGCACCCTCTGATGTCAAAAGCAATTTCAGAAAATCATACTGTAATATTAGGGATCATTCAGATGTCCTTGCAAATCGGACCACCAGTGCAAAGACTGGCCACGGGTCTCCTGACCCGAGCGTGACAGCTTCATGTATTTCTAGGAGGCTGTGACGCTCGGGTCGGGAGAGCCGTCGGTCAGTCCGTGCATTGCAGTCCAAAATCGGATCGAGATCCACGACGTGTGTGCAGAACGTAAAAGGGTTGTCCAGTGATAACTCATTGTGGGGGTCCAAGTGCTTGGATCGACAGACCTGGAAATTTTCATCCTCAACAGGGCACTTTTATCCCCGCTACAAAAATGGTGCGGTAGGACGATGCCCGACCACAGCTCAAAGAGTCTTATGAAGTCCATTGGGAAAAGGGGGGAATAAATACTGAGCCCGTCTGTACTTGAGGACTAAGCCATGCACCATGATGGGCCTCCTTTATTTCATACCTCCCAACTTTAGGGCAAATTTTAGGCCACACCCATTTCACAACTAGCCACGCCCCAACCACACCCATTTAGCACTTCTGATCACAATGTTTCGTTAACAATAATTATGAACAAAAAAATATGGCCACACACGACGCTCCATACTGTACAATGGCCATTGGCCACATTATGCTCCATACAGTATAATGGCGCCACATGATGCTGCGTACAGTATACTTGCCCCACGTGATGGTCCATACAGTATAATGGCGCCACATGATGCTTTGTACAGTATAATGGCCCCACACGATGCTGGGTATAGTATAATGGCCACACAATGCTGGGTACAGTATAATGGCCCCACACAATGCTGGGTGCAGTATAATGGCCACACATGGTTACCCCACCCCCATCATTGCCTTCTCCATCAGTACACACAAACACCTTTCACCGCGCTCCCTCGCAGCAGCCGGCAGCTTCCACTCCCACGGCGCTGAATGGTGTCATCCAGCTGCGCCACTGACTGCTGTATCCAGCATTACAGCTCAGTCCCCATAGAATGTAATACAGCACAGCCCCATAGAATATAATGCTGCACAGCCCCCATAGAATGTAACGCAGGCAGGTGGCAGCCCCCATAGAATGTAACGCAGGCAGGTGGCAGCCCCCATAGAATGTAACGCAGGCAGGTGGCAGCCCCCATAGAATGTAACGCAGGCAGGTGGCAGCCCCCATAGAATGTAACGCAGGCAGGTGGCAGCCCCCATAGAATGTAAGGGGTGCTGCACCAGGTTGGTGGAGAATCCGATGGATGGGTACCAGGGGGAGAGTGGGAGCGGGGTGCGCGCACCATGGGGAGACAAAGTTTAGTTTGTCAGTCCTCCTATGCTGTCAGAGTCTCTGCTGTAACCGCAGCAGGGCAGCGCTGCATGGAGAGGGGGAGAGACACATACATTCACTTACAGTCTGGAGATCCGCTCGCTGCTCCCGCGGTCACACAGACACGGAGTGTCTCACAACTCTGCCCCCGTGCCAGAAACCAGTCCGGGTGCTGCCGCTCTGTCCTCAGAGTCCGCCCACGTCTATAGTTGAGGAGGAAGCCGGAGGCGGGCGGTGAGGCAACTCAAGGGGGCGTGGCTACAACGCAGTCCCAGGGAACGGAACGAACAGCGGGTACTAATCGGGCTCTCTCTACGTCCCGGAAGTGGGCGGGGCTTCACCGGCGGCCGCAAATTCGGGATTTTAAATGCCCGAAGCGGGACAGCGGGACCCCGGTGCCAAAGCGGGACTGTCACGCTGAAATCGGGACGGTTGGGAGGTATGTTTATTTCACCATGCACCATGATAGGCCCTCTTTATTCCACCATGTACCATGATGGGCCCTCATTATTCCACCATGCACCATGATGGGCCCCTTTATTCTACCATGCACCATAATAGGTCCCCTTTATTCCACCATGCACCATAATGGGCCCCCTTTATTCCACCATGCACCATGATGGGCCCCCTTTATTCCATCATGCACCATGATGGGCCCCTTTATTCCACCATGTATCATGATAGGCCCTCTTTATTCCACCATGCACCATGATGGACCCTCTTTATTCCACCATGCACCATGATGGGCCCCCTTTATTCCATCATGCACCATGATGGGCCCCTTTATTCCACATTCCACCATGCATCATGATGGACCCTCTTTATTCCACCATGCACCATGATGGGCCCATTTATTCCACCATGCACCATGATGGGCCCCTTTATTCCATTATGCACCATGATGGGCCCCCTTTATTCCACCATGCACCATGATAGGTCCCCTTTATTCCATCATGCACCATGATGGGCCCCCTTTATTCCATCATGCACCATGATGGGCCCCCTTTATTCCATCATGCACCATGATGGGCCCCCTTTATTCCACCATGCACCATGATAGGCCCCCTTTATTCCATCATGCACCATGATGGGCCCCCTTTATTCCACCATGCACCATGATAGGGCCCCTTTATTCCATCATGCACCATGATGGGCCCCCTTTATTCCACCATGCACCATGATGGGTCCCCTGTATTCCACCATGTACCATGCTGGGCCCCCTTTATTCCACCATGCACCATGCTAGGTCCCCTTTATTCCACCATGCACCATGCTAGGTCGCCTTTATTCCACCATGAACGATGATGGGCCCCCTTTATTCCACCATGTATTATGATGGGCCCCCTCTATTCCACCATGGACCATGCTGGGCCCCCTTTATTCCACCGTGCACCATGATGGGCCCCCTTTAATCCATGTGCGCCTCTCCCCTTTTCACCACTGTGATCACTATCAATGCAACAGCGCAAGTTGTTATTATTTTTGTAATACTTTTCCTTCTCATTCATATCTTCAGATGTGACCACTCAAGAAACCTTTATAAGAGAAACGTCGTTTCTGAAGACCCTCCGGCATCGTAATCTGTTATCCCTGTATGCCGTATGTTCAGTGGGAGACCCCTTTTATATAATCACTGAGCTTCTGACCAAGGGGGACCTGCTTAACTTTCTGAGAGGTGAGTGTTGCCGATTATGGATATTATTATGTGTCCTTGTTTACCAGGAGGCAGAATAGCCGAAATAAAGAAATGTAGAAATTAGCTATTCAAGCTCCTTGGGTGTCTGTGGATTGCCATACTCCTAGCTACACCCCTGCTATCTATTGTCCAATTTTTCAGTTTTTACAATACTGCTCTGAAGTACACATTGCAGCTCTATCACTAAGATGCATGAAACACTGACTGACATATTGCTATGAGGTGGAAATTCCTTTTAAGGAAAATCTGTCACTAGCCCTAAATGTCATTTTTTAAAACTGGTGTAAATGTCACTGTTCTCCTGAATCCGGCATTGTTTTTCTTTTGTCCCTGGGCCTCTCCATTCCTGAGATATGGCCCCTTCTTCTCAGTATGTAAATGTAGTCTTTTTGGCGAACTGGGTATGATCACACATAGGGCCACACCCACTTGGCTTAAAAGGTTTAGATTCACCAATAGGGAAGAAGGGAGCATATCTCAGCAAAGGAGAGGCCTAGGAACAAAAGAAAAACAACGCCGAATTCAGGAGAACAGCAGCAATTGCGCCAAGTAGGAAAAAAAATTCCATATTTATGACATCTAACAGGAACTCTTTAGGAGGATCCCTTTTCTTGCATCTTACCATTATTTATTGAATGGTTCCACAGGTAATGAAGGGAACCAGCTAAATATTGACGGGCTCCTGGATATAGCGGGGCAGATAGTAGACGGAATGCATTACCTGGAGACCAAAAATTGTGTCCATCGTGATTTGGCCGCCAGAAATATCCTCATTGGACAACATAACATTTGCAAGATCGCAGACTTTGGCTTGGCAAGATTTATTAAGGTGAGAAAAGATGAATACTGCAAGTGGGCCTCATTTTTCAGTGGACAATAAGGGAATAACAAAAAAATGTTTACCTGTCTCTACCACAAGGGGGAGCTCACTACACCACAGTTCGCTACATGCAGATTTATATAGTTACCAAAGAGTTAAATGGAAGGCGTATAAACCTAAATGAAGTGAGTGCCACCTAGTGGTGGATTATTTAACTATCATGATATGAAAGAAAGTGGAGATTTGGAGTGACATGTTTGTTGTTTCTTCTTAGGATGAAATGTATGTATCACACTCCAAGGAGGTACCTTATAAATGGACAGCACCAGAGGCATTGGCTTACGGCCGCTACACCCTCAAGTCAGATGTCTGGTCCTATGGAGTTTTATTATATGAGATCATGTCTAGGGGAATAATACCATATATAGGTAATTGGGGTATTAATATGTTTCTGATATCTTGTCGTCATGTATGCTGAAATAATGAACATGCCGGTATAACCTGGAAATCTCCTGTATATAACTATATATGTACAGCTGGTATAAGTTATACATCTTCTGTATATAGTAATATGGAGCATGCCGGTATAACCTGGGTATATTCTGTATATAATTATATATGTACAGCTGGTATAAGTTATACATCTTCTGTATATAGTAATATGGAGCATGCCGGTATAACCTGGGCATCTCCTGTATATAATTATATATGTACAGCTGGTATAAGTTATTCATCTTCTGTATATAGTGATATGGAGCATGCTGGTATATCCTGGGTATCTCCTGTATATAATTATACATGTACAGCTGGTATAAGTTATACATCTTCTGTATATAGTAATATGGAGCATGCTGGTATAACCTGGGCATCTCCTGTATATAATTATATATGTACAGCTGGTATAAGTTATACATCTTCTGTATATAGTGATATGGAGCATGCTGGTATGACCTGGGTATATTCTGTATATAATTATATATGTACAGCTGGTATAAGTTATACATCTTCTGTATATAGTAATATGGAGCATGCTGGTATAACCTGGGTATATTCTGTATATAATTATATTTGTACAGCTGGTATAAGTTATACATCTTCTGTATATAGTAATATGGAGCATGCTGGTATAACCTGGGTATCTTCTGTATATAATTATATATGTACAGCTGGTATAAGTTATACATCTTCTGTATATAGTGATATGGAGCATGCTGGTATAACCTGGGTATTTCCCTCCTATGTACAGCTGGTATAAGTTATACATCTTCGGTATATAGTGATATGGAGCATGCTGGTATAACCTGGGTATATTCTGTGTATAATTACATATGTACAGCTGGTATAAGTTATACATCTTCTGTATATAGTGATATGGAGCATGCTGGTATAACCTGGGCATCTCCTGTATATAATTATACATGTACAGCTGGTATAAGTTATACATCTTCTGTATATAGTAATATGGAGCATGCTGGTATAACCTGGGCATCTCCTGTATATAATTATATATGTACAGCTGGTATAAGTTATACATCTTCTGTATATAGTGATATGGAGCATGCTGGTATGACCTGGGTATATTCTGTATATAATTATATATGTACAGCTGGTATAAGTTATACATCTTCTGTATATAGTAATATGGAGCATGCTGGTATAACCTGGGTATATTCTGTATATAATTATATTTGTACAGCTGGTATAAGTTATACATCTTCTGTATATAGTAATATGGAGCATGCTGGTATAACCTGGGCATCTCCTGTATATAATTATATATGTACAGCTGGTATAAGTTATACATCTTCTGTATATAGTAATATGGAGCATGCTGGTATAACCTGGGCATCTCCTGTATATAATTATATTTGTACAGCTGGTATAAGTTATACATCTTCTGTATATAGTAATATGGAGCATGCTGGTATAACCTGGGCATCTCCTGTATATAATTATATATGTACAGCTGGTATAAGTTATACATCTTCTGTATATAGTGATATGGAGCATGCTGGTGTAACCTGGGTATATTCTGTATATAATTATATATGTACAGCTGGTATAGGTTATACATCTTCTGTATATAGTGATATGGAGCATGCTGGTATAACATGGGTATATTCTGTATATAATTATATATGTACAGCTGGTATAAGTTATACATCTTCTGTATATAGTGATATGGAGCATGCTGGTGTAACCTGGGTATATTCTGTATATAATTATATATGTACAGCTGGTATAGGTTATACATCTTCTGTATATAGTGATATGGAGCATGCTGGTATAACCTGGGTATATTCTGTATATAATTATATATGTACGGCTGGTATAAGTTATACATCTTCTGTATATAGTGATATGGAGCATGCTGGTATAACCTGGGTATATTCTGTATATAGTTATATATGTACAGCTGGTATAAGTTATACATCTTCTGTATATAGTAATATGGAGCATGCTGGTATAACCTGGGCATCTCCTGTATATAATTATATATGTACAGCTGGTATAAGTTATACATCTTCTGTATATAGTGATATGGAGCATGCTGGTATAACCTGGGTATATTCTGTATATAATTATATATGTACAGCTGGTATAAGTTATACATCTTCTGTATATAGTAATATGGAGCATGCTGGTATAACCTGGGCATCTCCTGTATATAATTATATATGTACAGCTGGTATAAGTTATACATCTTCTGTATATAGTGATATGGAGCATGCTGGTGTAACCTGGGTATATTCTGTATATAATTATATATGTACAGCTGGTATAGGTTATACATCTTCTGTATATAGTGATATGGAGCATGCTGGTATAACATGGGTATATTCTGTATATAATTATATTTGTACAGCTGGTATAAGTTATACATCTTCTGTATATAGTAATATGGAGCATGCTGGTATAACCTGGGCATCTCCTGTATATAATTATATATGTACAGCTGGTATAAGTTATACATCTTCTGTATATAGTGATATGGAGCATGCTGGTATGACCTGGGTATATTCTGTATATAATTATATATGTACAGCTGGTATAAGTTATACATCTTCTGTATATAGTAATATGGAGCATGCTGGTATAACCTGGGTATATTCTGTATATAATTATATTTGTACAGCTGGTATAAGTTATACATCTTCTGTATATAGTAATATGGAGCATGCTGGTATAACCTGGGCATCTCCTGTATATAATTATATATGTACAGCTGGTATAAGTTATACATCTTCTGTATATAGTAATATGGAGCATGCTGGTATAACCTGGGCATCTCCTGTATATAATTATATTTGTACAGCTGGTATAAGTTATACATCTTCTGTATATAGTAATATGGAGCATGCTGGTATAACCTGGGCATCTCCTGTATATAATTATATATGTACAGCTGGTATAAGTTATACATCTTCTGTATATAGTGATATGGAGCATGCTGGTGTAACCTGGGTATATTCTGTATATAATTATATATGTACAGCTGGTATAGGTTATACATCTTCTGTATATAGTGATATGGAGCATGCTGGTATAACATGGGTATATTCTGTATATAATTATATATGTACAGCTGGTATAAGTTATACATCTTCTGTATATAGTGATATGGAGCATGCTGGTGTAACCTGGGTATATTCTGTATATAATTATATATGTACAGCTGGTATAGGTTATACATCTTCTGTATATAGTGATATGGAGCATGCTGGTATAACCTGGGTATATTCTGTATATAATTATATATGTACGGCTGGTATAAGTTATACATCTTCTGTATATAGTGATATGGAGCATGCTGGTATAACCTGGGTATATTCTGTATATAGTTATATATGTACAGCTGGTATAAGTTATACATCTTCTGTATATAGTAATATGGAGCATGCTGGTATAACCTGGGCATCTCCTGTATATAATTATATATGTACAGCTGGTATAAGTTATACATCTTCTGTGTATAGTGATATGGAGCATGCTGGTATAACCTGGGTATATTCTGTATATAATTATATATGTACAGCTGGTATAAGTTATACATCTTCTGTATATAGTAATATGAAGCATGCTGGTATAACCTGGGTATATTCTGTGTATAATTATATATGTACACCTGGTATAAGTTATACATCTTCTGTATATAGTGATATGAAGCATGCTGGTATAACCTGGGTATATTCTGTATATAATTATATATGTATACCTGGTATAAGTTATACATCTTCTGTGTATAGTGATATGGAGCATGCTGCTATAACCTGGGCATCTCCTGTATATAATTATATATGTACAGCTGGTATAAGTTATACATCTTCTGTGTATAATGATATGGAGCATGCTGGTATAACCTGGGCATCTCCTGTATATAATTATATATGTACAGCTGGTATAAGTTATACATCTTCTGTATATAGTGATAAGGAGCATGCTGGTATAACCTGGGTATATTCTGTATATAATTATATATGTACAGCTGGTATAAGTTATACATCTTCTGTATATAGTGATATGGAGCATGCTGGTATAACCTGGGTATCTCCTGTATATAATTATATATGTACACCTGGTATAAGTTATACATCTTCTGTATATAGTGATATGAAGCATGCTGGTATAACCTGGGTATCTCCTGTATATAATTATATATGTACGGCTGGTATGTTATACATCTTCTGTATATAGTGATATGGAGCATGCTGGTATAACCTGGGTATACATTCTGTATATAATTATATATGTATACCTGGTATAAGTTATACATCTTCTGTGTATAGTGATATGGAGCATGCTGGTATAACCTGGGTATATTCTGTATATAATTATATATGTACAGCTGGTATAAGTTATACATCTTCTGTATATAGTAATATGAAGCATGCTGGTATAACCTGGGTATATTCTGTGTATAATTATATATGTACACCTGGTATAAGTTATACATCTTCTGTATATAGTGATATGAAGCATGCTGGTATAACCTGGGTATATTCTGTATATAATTATATATGTATACCTGGTATAAGTTATACATCTTCTATATATAGTGATATGGAGCATGCTGCTATAACCTGGGCATCTCCTGTATATAATTATATATGTACAGCTGGTATAAGTTATACATCTTCTGTGTATAGTGATATGGAGCATGCTGCTATAACCTGGGTATCTCCTGTATATAATTGTACATGTACAGCTGAGTCCTCATTAGTACCAATGCTAATTGCTTTGCTATTTTTTTCTACAGGTATCACAAACTCAGATTTGCTTAGATACCTCAAACAAGGGAACCGCTTGGCAGCGCCACAAAACTGCTCAGATAAAATCTACAAAGTGATGTTGGATTGTTGGCATGAAAATCCACATAAGAGGCCGATGTTTAGTGACCTGAAGACCTCTATAGACAACCTGGCACGCTATGAGCCCTCCGAGGATTCAGTCAAGCCTCCTTCTAAAGCAAAGGGCTGGATCTCCAAGCTGAAAATGCCGGTGAAGTAATGAGCCTTGTGCCAACAACAATACAGCGATAGGAGACATCAGGCCTTGTACGATGCAGACTGTGACTTATAACCAACGTGCAGCAAACTTTTACATTCCTGATGTCAGCAGTCACACTAATGTATCTCATAGCACGAGGCCATGGTGGGAGGAAAGTCTATTGACATGTTCTTGAGGAGATCGACATTGACAATGGACTTCCTCAGTTCTGTTCCAGCCTGTGGAGTAAAGCAAACTCCTAGAAGAAGTGTGCAGTGAATCCAGTCATTCTCTGGACTGGATCTTCTATTGTTCATCTCAGTTTTCGCTTGTCCTACCTTACAAGGAGCCACTTGGTTCCATCTTTTGTCACCAAGTTTGTGGCCGGAAGTTGGGTATTAGCAATGCAGAATGAATGGAATTCATCCAAAACTATCAAAGATGGATATACACATTAGATTGTGGGTTCAACGGGTCTTGGCAGCACTTAGTACATCATTTCCACAAATATTTGACTCCATTAGTGAATCCTGACTGAAAGATGGGCATCTTAATTTCAGGATCCAGTGTGGCAATGGTTACTTTCCTCTGTGATGACCCCGTCACACCACGTACAGTGCCCTGGAATCTATTCTAGAAAAGCAGTGGGTGGGTGGAGGAGAGGGGAGTGGACATGATAAGACCCTTCCCCTGAGGTGCCATATTTATATTGATACAGGGCCTACATATAAGCCCCTTGTTCATACAAAGCTGTAATACATATAATTAGTGCTAAGTATAGGGTATGAAAGAACTTCTTCCCCCTCCCAATATTTCTGCTATTTAGCATAACCTTGTCCGCGTTTGATACTTCTGTTTGTGCTCAGTATTTACGGCTGTAAAGCTAAATCTGTTTAAATACATTTTTTGTGTCGTTTGTCATTTGTCAATAAAGCTCCTGTGTTAAAAAAATAATTGTACTTGAGATGCTTTGGTTTTATTGCAAAAATCTTCATTATGTATGGATGACTTGTTATGTGTTCACTGTATTGGCACTTATATATTTTCATTGTATCGTTACATTATTTGTTTTTTGTATGACCATAGTATGTGTCCACGTATGTCACTATTGTCTGTGCACTGTATGACCATAGTATATATCTGCTGTATGTCACTATCATCTGTGCACTGTATGACCTTAGTATATATCCACTGTATGTCACTATTATCTGTGCACTGTATGACCATAGTATGTGTCTGCTGTATGTCACTATTGTCTGTGCACTGTATGACCATAGTATATATCCACTGTATGTCACCATTATCTGTGCACTGTATGACCATATTATGTGCCCACTGTATGTCACAATTGTCTGTGCACAGTATGACCATAGTATGTGTCCACTGTATGTCACTGTTGTTTGTGCACTGCATGACCATAGTATGTGTCTAGTGTATGTCACTATTATCTGTGCACTGTATGACCATAGTATGTGTCCACTGTATGTCACTATTATCTGTGCACTGCATGGCCATAGTATGTGTCCACTGTATGTCACTATTATCTGTGCACTGTATGACCATAGTATGTGTCCACTGAGTGTCACTATTATCTGTGTCCTGTATGGCCATAGTATGTGTCCACTGTATGTCACTATTATCTGTGCACTGTATGGCCATAGTATGTGTCCACTGTATGTCACTATTATCTGTTCACTGTATGACCATAGTATATATCCACTGTATGCCACTATTATCTGTGCACTCTATGACCATAATATGTGTCTACTGTATGTCACTATTATCTGTGCACTGTATGGCCATAGTATGTGTCCACTGTTTGTCACTTATCTGTGGAGTGTATGGCCATGACACGTATCCACTGTATGTGACTATTATCTATGGAGTGTATGGCACTGTTCTGTTCTTTGTATTGTCATGTTATAAGTTTTTTGCATGACCATAGTATGTGCTAGTTGTATGTCACTATTATCTATGCACTTTATGGCCATGGTTATATTGTGAGTCCACTGTATCTCACTATTATTCACGTACTGTTTGGTACTACTTTATAGGCACACTATGGTAGAATTATGTGGATATCATTTGACAATATTATGTTGGATTTTCATGGTACTATTATTTCACTCTATGGGGGGCTTCTTAGTCACAATAGGGCACTACTATTTTAAAATTATTAAGGCAGTAATACTATATTTGCCTATATCTTTAATAATAATTTTTTCTGGAGTCTTTTATAGATCTTGATCCATCCCAAATTATCTACTATATAATTGTCTAAGGGTCACTTCCGTCTGTCCTTCTGTCTGTCTGTCTGTCGTGGATATTCATTGGTCACGGCCTCTGTCTGTCATGGAAATCCAAGTCGCTGATTGGTCGCGGCAAAACGGCGACGACCAATCAGCGACCGGCACAGTCCGGCGGCAAAATGGCCGCTCCTTACTCCCCGCAGTCAGTGCCCACTCCATACTCCCCCCAGTCAGCGCTCACACAGGGTTAATGGCAGCGTTAACGGACCACGTTATGCCGTGGTGTAAAGCAGTCCATTACCGCTGCTATTAACCCTGTGTGAACAACTTTTTTACTATTGATGCTGCCTATGCGGCATCAATAGTAAAAAGATCTAATGTTAAAAATAATTAAAAAAATAAAAAATAGTTATATACTCACCGTCCGTCGGCCCCTCGCATCCAGAACCGGCCTTTCCCGCTCCTCGCGACGCTCCGGTGACCGCTCCATGCATTGCGGTCTCGCGAGATGATGACGTAGTGGTCTCGCGAGACCGCTACGTCATCATCTCGCGAGACCGCAATGCACTCTTGGGATCGGAGCGAGCGAGGAGCATTGGTAAACGGTTCGCCTGGATCCGGGGCCAACGGAAGGTGAGTATATAACTATTTTTTATTTTAATTCTTTTTTTTAACAGGGATATGATGCCCACATTGCTATATACTACGTGGGCTGTGCAATATACTACGTGGGCTGTGCAATATACTGCTTGGGCTGTGCAATATACTGCGTGGGCTGTGCTATATACTGCGTGGGCTGTGCTATATACTACATGGGCTGTGCAATATACTACGTGGGCTGTGCAATGTACTACGTGGGCTGTGCAATATACTACGTGGGCCGTGCAATTTAGTGCGTGGGCTGTTATATACAACGTGAGCTGTGTTATATGCTACATGGGCTGTTATAAACTACGTGGCTGTGTTATATGCTATGTAGACTGTTATACACTCTGTAGGCTGTGCTATATACTATGCGGCTGTGCAATATACTCCGTGGGCTGTGTTATATACTAAGTGGCTGTGCTATATACTCCGTGGGCTGTGCTATATACTCCGTGGGCTGTGCTATATACTACGTGGCTGTGCAATATACTACGTGGCTGTGCAATATACTACATGGCTGTGCTATTTACTACGTGGCCGGCCGCGAACAATCAGCGACAGGCGCAGTCCGGCCGCGAATTGGCGTGGGATTTGAACCACACTTCGCTAATTGGTCGCGGCCAGCCGAATCCTGTGTATTCAATGTATTATTCTAAAATCTTCATAAATAAACTACATACATATTCTAGAATAACCGATGCGTTAGAATCGGGCTACCACCTAGTTTTTATGATAACAACATGTGAACGGTCCATTGACCATAGATTTGAGTCACTTGCTAGGAATACAGTCACTTTCATGCACCATGATTTCTTCTGTAGGACTCACTGGTATAACTTTTTTTAATTGTTTTTTGCAAAGATGTGTAGAATGATGGAACTGAAATATTGTGGGGATTTTAACTATTGGACCTTTCAAAGAAAAGAGAATATAGAACAATGAGTTACTTTCTTAGGTCATGGATGGGCAAATACTTGAAGATGGAGCACAACTATAATCTCATAAACCTATTCAATAGGCACCGTCATGCAGAGCTGCCACTAGGAATATCGGGGCCCCATACTGGCAAAATTTTCAGGGCCCCTTGAGACTCTGCCCAAGCTCCACCCCAGCCCTGCCTCCACCCCTCATGCTGTCCACAGTCCCACCGCTCTCTCTTGGAAAAACTCCACTTCTCACCAATCACACATTAACAGTTCCCATCACCAGATCACACATATAGCCAGCAGCTTTTGTTTTGGCCAAAAGAATTTTCTAATCTGCCACCACAACAAGGTAGACTCTTTTGGCCCGGGCTCTACTTTACTCTAACCTATTAAACAGTTGTTAAAATATCCAATACAATTTAGGTAGATTTTTATTTATTTTTCAATTTTTAAAATGACCAATAACATCACATACAGATGACAAATACCACCGACCACGACCGAATCACATATTACCACCACATAGTGACCTATAATACCACATACAAGGAAAAATACTGCCACACCATGTCCAGACCACATATTACCACTACAGTGACCGAATAATATCACATACAAGGGACAAATACCATTGCACCATGTTCAGACCACATATTACCACCACATGGTGACCAATAATACCACATACAAGGAACAAATACCACACCACACCATGACTAGACCACATATTACCACCACATAGAGACCAAATAATAGCACATACAAGGAACAAATACCGCCACACCATGGTTGGACAACATATTACCACCACATAGTGACTGAATACTACAATACTGATCAGCAAAAAAACATAATACTAATATCACCATAAGTGCCATTATACATAGGAGATCTGTACTTAGTATGACGTGTCTGTGTACAGGTAATACAGTGATGACTGGTGACATTGTACACAGGACCGCTGTAAATAGTATACAGTATTTAGTATCAGTGTACAGTTAACACACTGACTCACAAGTGACATCACTAGGTGAAGTCCTTCATCTTCACTTTTCATCTTCATCCAGCACAAACTGCCGTTACTACTTCCAGCCAGGGCTCGTCTCTGCAAGAAATAACACAGTTATCTAGAGCAGTGATTTTCAACCAGTGTTCCGCGGCACACTAGTGTGCCGCGACACATGGTCGGGTGTGCCGCGGGGAAAGTTCCCAAAACTATGGTGCCCCCTCCTTTCTGCCCTACATAGGAGATCTGTACTTAGTATGACGTGTCTGTGTACAGGTAATACAGTGATGACTGGTGACATTGTACACAGGACCGCTGTAAATAGTATACAGTATTTAGTATCAGTGTACAGTTAACACACTGACTCACAAGTGACATCACTAGGTGAAGTCCTTCATCTTCACTTTTCATCTTCATCCAGCACAAACTGCCGTTACTACTTCCAGCCAGGGCTCGTCTCTGCAAGAAATAACACAGTTATCTAGAGCAGTGATTTTCAACCAGTGTTCCGCGGCACACTAGTGTGCCGCGACACATGGTCGGGTGTGCCGCGGGGAAAGTTCCCAAAACTATGGTGCCCCCTCCTTTCTGCCCCGATCTCCTGTCCGCTCCCCTCCTCCCTCCTGTCCGCTCCCCCGGTCCTCCGATCCCACCCCCGTATTCCGATCCCACCCCCCCATACTTACCTAGCTCCGATGTCCCTCCCGGTGTCCGGCCGTCTTCTCCATGGGCGCCGCCATCTTGGAAAATGGCGGGCGCATGCGCAGTGCGCCCGCCGAATCTGCCGGGCGGCAGATTCGTTCCTATACATTTTGGTCGCTGTGATAAGTTCTATCACAGCGATCAAAATAAAAAAAATAGTAAATAACCCCCCCCCTTTATCACCCCCATAGGTAGGGACAATAATAAAATACAGAAAATATAATTATTTTTGTTTTTCCATTAGGGTTAGGGGTAGGGTTAGGGGTAGGGTTAGGGTTGCACTTAGGGTTGCACTTAGGGTTGCACTTAGGGTTAGGGTTGCACTTAGGGCTAGGGTTGCACTTAGGGTTGCACTTAGGGCTAGGGTTGCACTTAGGGCTAGGGTTGCACTTAGGGCTAGGGTTGCACTTAGGGTTGCACTTAGGGTTGCACTTAGGGCTAGGGTTGCACTTAGGGCTAGGGTTAGAATTAGGGTTAGGGTTAGAATTAGGGTTAGAATTAGGGTTAGGGTTGGAATTATGGTTAGAATTAGGCTATGTGCACACGGTGCAGATTTGGCTGCGGATCCGCAGCGGATTGGTCGCTGCGGATTCGTATCAGTTTTCCATCACGTTTACAGTACCACGTAAATCTATGGAAAACCAAATCCGCTGTGAACATGGTGCGGAAAATACAGCGCGGAAACGCTGTATATTCACACTGAGTGAGTATAAATACATTTAGAATCTATATTATTAACTATATGTCAACCAATAATGATAAACAATACACAGTGTGTCACAAATAACACCTGTGCCCGTTGAGGGATTACTAACAAGAAATCCCATGCAACCACAGCATATAGACCCTACAAAGAAACCTTGCACAAAACGGGATAATGTCAAACAGTAAACTTTATTAAAGACTACAATATTAAAAATGACAAATATTAAAAAAGAGAAGGAAATGCTATTTGAAGGTGACAACTACACCATAGCCGCAGGTGAGAGGATAATGATAAGCTATACTCAAAGATAAGATACGGTCATAGCAAAGAGAGCAAGTGTGCTAGTGATATATAAAATAAATAACAATCAGCTGGTGAAAAACATCCAGCAAGCACATTCAAGCTAAATGCAAGACACTAAGTAACATTATTGAAGCATGATTACCTCTGACCTGCGGCGCCACCCCTACGCGCGTTTCGGCTTGTGTGCCTTCTTCCGGGGAGACTCCCCCGGAAGAAGGCACATGGTGTAGTTGTCACCTTCAAATAGCATTTCCTTCTCTTTTTTAATATTTGTCATTTTTAATATTGTAGTCTTTAATAAAGTTTACTGTTTGACATTATCCCGTTTTGTGCAAGGTTTCTTTGTAGGGTCTATATTATTAACTATATGTAGAATATGTACTGTTTTAGTGTCATTTTGTGCCATTTTGGTTGGTGGTGTGCCCCGGGATTTTTTAAGTATAAAAAGTGTGCCGCGGCTCAAAAAAGGTTGAAAATCACTGATCTAGAGCACCACTTGCAGAACACATTACTTATTTTTTTCCAAAATTCTAAACTACACAAGATGAAGAAAAAAAGGCGACAGTGTCGCTCTGCACAGTAACAGGACTGCCTCCCCCTCTTAAAACAGTATCCTCAAAAAATGAAATACATCACTGCAGTAATAATATCCCTTAATTAGCCCCTATGGTAATAATATCCGCCAGCCTGGCCCTAGTGTGCCTCATTCCTGGCTCCAGCCATGTGTTCTCCCATCCTGGCCCCATTTGTTCTCCCATCCTGCCCTCATGAGTATCCATTTTGCCCCATGTGATGTCCCATCCTGCCCCATATGATCTCCCCATCCTGCCCCATCTGTCCCATGATCCTGCCCCATCTGTCCCATGATCCTGCCCCATCTGTCCCATGATCCTGCCCCATCTGCCCCATGATCCTGCCCCATCTGTCTCCATCCTGCCCCATCTGTCTCCATCCTGCCCCATCTGTCTCCATCCTGCCCCATGATCCTGCACCATCTGTCTCCACCCTGCCCCATCTGTCTTCATCCTACCCCATTTCTCCATCCTGACCTCGTTTCTCCATCCTGCCCCGTGTCTCCAATCCTGCCCCCTGTCTCCATTCTGCCCCTTCTGTCCCATGATCCTGCCCCATCTGTCCCATGATCCTGCCCCATCTGCCCCATGATCCTGCCCCATCTGTCTCCATCCTGCCCCATCTGTCTTCATCCTGCCCCATGATCCTGCACCATCTGTCTCCACCCTGCCCCATATTCCTGCCCCATCTGTCTCCATCCTACCCCATTTCTCAATCATGCCATTGTGTCTCCATCTTGTCCCCTGTGTCTCCCATCCTGCCCTCGTTTCTCCATCCTGCCCTGTGTCTCCAATCCTGCCCCCTGTGTTATGATCCTTAGTGGTTGAGGATCACAAATTACTCCAGCAAGGTGACTAAACATAGGACAAGCTCTAGGGAGGTGGAAAACTGGACTGACCGCAAAACTGAACCTATCCAACCACACTAGAGGCAGCCGGTGAACGTGTCTAAAATCCTAGACGTCTCGAGCCAGCCTGAGGAACTAACTACCCCTAGAGAGAAAGAAAGACCTCTCTTGCCTCCAGAGAAATAATCCCCAAAAGATATCGAAGCTCCCAACAGATAATAACGGTGAGGTAAGAGGAAGGCACATACACAGGGGTGAAAGCAGATTCAGCAAAAGAGGCCCACTAATTCTAGATAGCAGAAAATAGAAAAGGGGTCTATGCGGTCAGTAAAAAACCCTTACAAAATATCCACACTGAGATTTCAAGAACCCCCACACCAACTAACGGTGTGAGGGGAGAAACTCAGTCCCCTAGAGCAACCAGCAAGTAAGAAATCACATTTTAACAAGCTGGACAAAAAACATGATGAACGCTGATAATCAGAAACTGAACAAACAAAAACTTAGCTTGTCTTGGAGAGACTGGGAGCAAGGTAGTAACCAGGAATCTGAAGAGCACTGAATACATTGATAGCAGGCAAGGAACTGAGTATCCAGGTGAGCTAAATAGGAAACCAACCAAGGATAACGAACCAGGTGATGAAGCCAACCTGCAGAAAGACAACACTACACAGTACCGCTTGTGACCACCAGAGGGACCCCAAAAACAGAGTTCACAACAGTACCCCCCCCTTGAGGAGGGGTCACCGAACCCTCATCAAGACCCCCAGGGCGATCAGGACGAGCTGCGTGGAAGGCACGAACCAAATCGGCCGCATGAACATCAGAGACGACAACCCAGGAATTATCCTCCTGACCATAGCCCTTCCACTTAACCAGATACTGAAGTCTCCGTCTAGAGATACGAGAATCCAAAGTCTTCTCCACCACGTACTCCAATTCGCCCTCGACCAGCACCGGAGCAGGAGGCTCAACAGAAGGAACCATAGGTACCACATACCTCCGCAACAAAGACCTATGGAACACATTATGGATGGCAAACGATGCCGGGAGATCCAAACGAAAAGACACCGGGTTAAGGATTTCCAAGATCTTATAAGGACCGATGAAGCGAGGCTTAAACTTAGGAGATGAAACCTTCATAGGAACATACCGAGAAGACAGCCACACCAAATCCCCAACACGAAGTCGGGGACCCACACCGTGGCGGCGGTTGGCAACGCGCTGAGCCCTCTCCTGTGACAAATTCAGATTGTCCACCACATGGCTCCAAATCTGCTGCAACCTATCCACCACAGAATCCACCCCAGGACAGTCAGAAGACTCAACCTGGCCCGAGGAAAAACGAGGATGGAAACCAGAATTGCAGAAAAAAGGCGAAACCAAGGTAGCAGAACTAGCCCGATTATTAAGGGCAAACTCGGCCAATGGCAAAAAAGTCACCCAATCATCCTGATCAGCAGAAACAAAACATCTCAAATAAGTCTCCAACGTCTGATTTGTTCGCTCGGTTTGGCCATTAGTCTGAGGATGGAAGGCCGACGAAAAAGACAAATCAATGCCCATCTAAGCACAAAAAGTTCGCCAAAACCTGGACACAAACTGGGATCCTCTATCAGACACAATATTTTCAGGAATGCCGTGCAAGCGAACCACATTCTGAAAAAATAGAGGAACCAAATCGGAGGAGGAAGGCAGCTTAGGCAAGGGCACCAAATGGACCATCTTGGAAAAACGATCACACACCACCCAGATGACAGACATTTTCTGAGATACTGGCAGATCCGAAATAAAATCCATGGAAATGTGCGTCCAAGGCCTTTTCGGGACAGGCAAAGGCAAAAGCAAACCGCTGGCACGAGAACAGCAAGGCTTAGCCCGAGCACAAATCCCACAAGACTGCACAAAGGAACGCACATCCCGCGACAAGGAAGGCCACCAGAAGGACCTAGCCACCAAATCTCTGGTACCAAAAATCCCAGGATGACCCGCCAACACCGAAGAATGAACCTCGGAAATAACTCTGCTGGTCCATCTATCCGGGACAAACAGTCTCTCTGGTGGACAATGGTCAGGTCTATCCGCCTGAAATTTCTGCAGCACTCGTCGCAAATCTGGAGAAATGGCAGACAAAATCACTCCCTCTCTGAGAATACCAGCCGGCTCAGAAACTCCCGGAGAGTCAGGCACAAAACTCCTAGAAAGTGCATCAGCTTTCACGTTCTTCGAACCAGGCAGGTACGAGACCACGAAGTTGAAACGGGAGAAAAACAACGACCAACGAGCCTGTCTAGGATTCAGGCGCTTGGCAGACTCGAGGTAAATCAGATTTTTGTGATCAGTCAGGACCACCACACGATGTTTAGCTCCTTCGAGCCAATGTCGCCACTCCTCAAATGCCCACTTCATAGCCAACAACTCCCGATTACCAACATCATAATTTCGCTCGGCAGGCAAAAACTTTCTTGAAAAGAAAGCACACGGCTTCATCACAGAGCCCTCAGAGCTTCTCTGCGACAAAACAGCCCCTGCTCCAATCTCGGAAGCATCAACCTCGACCTGGAAGGGGAGAGAGACATCTGGCTGACATAAGACTGGAGCTGAAGAAAACCGGTGCTTAAGCTCCCGAAAGGCCTCCACGGCCGCAGGAGACCAATTAGTCACATCAGAGCCCTTCTTGGTCAAATCCGTCAAAGGTTTAACCACACTAGAAAAATTAGCGATGAAACGACGGTAAAAATTAGCAAAACCCAAGAACTTCTGAAGACTTAACAGACGTGGGCTGAGTCCAGTCATGAATAGCCTGGACCTTGACTGGGTCCATCTCCACAGTAGAAGGAGAAAAAATAAAACCCAAAAAGGAGACCTTCTGTACTCCGAAGAGGCATTTTGAGCCCTTCACAAATAAAGCATTAGCACGCAGGACCTGAAACACCATCCTGACCTGCTTCACATGGGACTCCCAATCATCAGAAAAAAACAAAATGTCATCCAGTCATCCAGATAAACAATCATAAATTTATCCAGATATTCTCGGAAAATGTCATGCATGAAGGACTGAAACACAGAAGGAGCATTAGAGAGTCCAAAAGGCATCACCAAGTACTCAAAATGGCCTTCGGGCGTATTAAATGCTGTTTTCCATTCATCTCCCTGCTTAATGCGCACAAGATTATACGCACCACGGAGATCTATCTTGGTGAACCAACTGGCACCCTTAATCCGAGCAAACAAATCAGACAATAGTGGCAAAGGATACTGAAATTTGACTGTGATTTTATTCAGAAGGCGATAATCTATACACGGTCTCAAAGAACCGTCCTTCTTGGCCACAAAAAAGAATCCTGCACCAAGAGGGGAAGAGGATGGGCGAATATGTCCCTTCTCCAAAGACTCCTTTATATAACTCTGCATCGCGGCATGCTCTGGTATAGACAAATTAAAAAGTCGTCCCTTAGGGAATTTACTACCAGGAATTAAATTTATAGCACAGTCACAATCCCTATGAGGGGGCAGGACACTGGACCTGGGCTCATCAAATACATCCTGGTAGTCAGACAAAAACTCAGGGACCACAGAAGGAGTGGAAGAAGCAATAGACACCAATGGAATATCTCCATGAATTCCCTGACAACCCCAACTAGACACAGACATAGCTTTCCAATCTAAAACTGGATTATGAGCCTGCAGCCATGGCAGACCCAAAACGACAACATCATGTAAATTATGCAGAACAAGAAAGCGAATCACCTCCTGATGAACGGGAGTCATGCACATGGTCATTTGCGTCCAATACTGAGGTTTATTCTCAGCCAATGGCGTAGCATCAATTCCCCTCAGAGGAATAGGAAATTCCAAAGGCTCCAGGACAAAACCACAGCGCCTGGCAAATGACAAATCCATCAGATTCAGGGCAGCACCCGAATCCACAAAGGCCATAACCGAGTAGGACGACAAAGAACAAATCAAAGTAACAGACAAAATAAATTTAGGCTGTATAGTACCAATGGTGACAGGTTTAGCAACCTTTTTTAAGCGTTTAGAGCATGCTGAGATAACATGAGCAGAATCCCCACAGTAAAAGCACAACCCATTTTGACGTCTATGACTTTGTCGCTCAATTCTGGTCAGAGTTCGATCACATTGCATAGACTCAGGTCCCTGTTCAGAAAATACCGCCAAAGGATGAGCAGATTTGCGCTCCCGCAAACGCCGATCAACCTGAATGGCTAAAGCCATAGAATCACTCAGACTTGTAGGGGTGGGGAACCCCACCATAACATCCTTAATGGCTTCAGAAAGACCTTCTCTGAAATTTGCAGCCAGGGCACACTCATTCCATTGAGTAAGCACTGACCATTTCCGAAATTTTTGACAATACACCTCTGCTTCATCCTGCCCTTGAGAGAGGGCCAGCAACGCTTTTTCTGCCTGATTCTCAAGATTAGGCTCCTCATAAAGCAATCCAAGAGCCAGAAAAAACGCATCCACAGTAAGCAATGCAGGATCTCCTGGCGCCAGAGAGAAAGCCCAATCCTGCGGGTCGCCACGCAACAAGGAGATAACAATTTTTACTTGCTGAGCGGAATCACCAGAGGAACGAGGTCTCAGAGATAGAAATAACTTACAATTATTCTTAAAATTCTGAAACCTAGATCTATCTCCAGAAAACAACTCAGGAATGGGTATCTTTGGTTCTGACATAGGGCTATGAATAACAAAATCCTGAATACTTTGCACCCGTGCAGCAAGATGATCCACACTAGAAGTCAGAGTCTGAACATCCATGTCTGCAGCTGAGCTCAAAACCACTCAGAGTTCAAGGGGATGAAAGAAGCTAGACAGACTGCAGCACAAAAAAAAAAAAAATGTACTCAGGTCTTCTTTTAATCCCACTTCTGCGATGCATAAAACACTTTTTGGCCTGCTATACTGTTATGATCCTTAGTGGTTGAGGATCACAAATTACTCCAGCAAGGTGACTAAACATAGGACAAGCTCTAGGGAGGTGATAAACTGGACTGACCGCAAAACTGAACCTATCCAACCAAACTAGAGGCAGCCGGTGAACGTGTCTAAAATCCTAGACGTCTCGACCCAGCCTGAGGAACTAACTACCCCTAGAGAGAAAGAAAGACCTCTCTTGCCTCCAGAGAAATAATCCCCAAAAGATATAGAAGCCCCCAACAGATAATAACGGTGAGGTAAGAGGAAGGCACATACACAGGGGTGAAAGCAGATTCAGCAAAAGAGGCCCACTAATTCTAGATAGCAGAAAATAGAAAAGGGGTCTATGCGGTCAGTAAAAAACCCTTACAAAATATCCACACTGAGATTTCAAGAACCCCCACACCAACTAACGGTGTGAGGGGAGAAACTCAGTCCCCTAGAGCAACCAGCAAGTAAGAAATCACATTTTAACAAGCTGGACAAAAAACATGATGAACGCTGATAATCAGAAACTGAACAAACAAAAACTTAGCTTGTCTTGGAGAGACTGGGAGCAAGGTAGTAACCAGGAATCTGAAGAGCACTGAATACATTGATAGCAGGCAAGGAACTGAGTATCCAGGTGAGCTAAATAGGAAACCAACCAAGGATAACGAACCAGGTGATGAAGCAAACCTGCAGAAAGACAACACTACACAGTACCGCTTGTGACCACCAGAGGGAGCCCAAAAACAGAGTTCACAACACCCCTGTCTCCATTCTGCCCCTTGCCCCCATTCTGCCCCTTGTCTCCATTCTGCCCCATGTCTCCATTCTGCCCCGTATCTCCATCCTGCCGCCTGTCTCCATTCTGTCCCCGTGTCTCCATTCTTCCCCGTGTCTCCATTGTGCCCCTTGTCTCCAATCCTGCCCCGTCTCCATTCTGCCCCGTGTCTCCAATCCTGCCCCCATCTCCATTCTGCCCCTTGTCTCCATTCTGCCCCTGTGTCTCCAATCCTGTCCCGTGTCTCCATTCTGCCCCGTGTCTCCATTCTGCCCCGTGTCAGCAATCCTGAACCTGTCTCCATTCTGCCCCATGTCTCCAATCTCCATTCTGCCCTGGGTCTACAATCCTGCCTCTTGTCTCCATTCTTCCCCTTGTCTCCATTCTGCCCCTTGTCTCCATTCTGCCCCATGTCTCCAATCCTGCCCCCTGTCTCCATTCTGCCCCTTGTTTCCATTCTGCCCTTGTGTCTCCAATCCTGCCCCATGTCGCCAGTCTGCCCCGGGCAGGATAGAGACACATGGTCCATGTGTCTCCATCCTGCCGGTGAAACATATTGCGGCTTCCCGCTTTCAATAAAAATGGGAAAAAAAAACTTTCTCCTTTCCTGGCAGCGCTGATGTCAGCTGCCAGCCTCCGATTGGCTGTTGGCTTTAACTATTGCTTAACTATTGCGGCTTTAACTATTGCCATGTGGGCCCGGGCCCGCACGGCAATAGAGTAACTGAACCTGCATCTCAGACGCAAGTTCAGTTACTGCCCCGGCAGAATCCTGCTGCTGGGGCCAGGAGCAGAAGATATGGGGCCCGATGCGGGCCCCCTCTACTGATCGGGCCCCATATGCCAGTCAGGGCAGTAATGCCCTGATGGCGACCCTGCTGTCATAGCCGTATAACATGTTTTATGCACAATCATTGGACCTAAAAGTCTACAGAACCCATAATAGGAGAAAACTCCAACACCTCTATGGGGCGTAGAGTGTAGACCCAGATGTCTATAGAACCCTCCATAGCAGCAGATTATATTACTTCTATAGACCCAGAATTCAAATATTGGACCTGAAGGTCTATTGAACTTGTTAAAGAAGTTCACCACTGCTATGGGGCCTAGCCTGTAGATCTAAGATTTATAGATTGCACCTGAAGGTCCAAAGACATATTGAGACCCCCCTTGAGACAGTGATTGTCTGTAATCTTTGGCACCTTGCCATTGAAGAAGCCACCAGAGATGGTCAATGTCAATTATTGGAGTGGGTTAAAAGGGTTTTCAAAAGTTATAGTACACAGGCTCAGGGTTAGATAATAAAAAACAATCCTATACTCACCTTTTGGTATGGTGTCACTCTTCTGCAACTGGTACCACTTTGGTTTTGGCACAACAACATCTAGAGGGGAAGTAACATCACAAACAGGGACAGATGCTTGGCTGCAGTCTTCACATTCCTTTTGAATGAAAAAAGAATTGTCAGGTTTAAAGGTTGTCAGAACAGAAAACCAAATGGATGGGTTATGGTGAGGAGAGACGCAATGGAAAAGTTCTGGATACTATGAAGGTGTGATTGATGGAGAAGAGAATAGAAGGTCTTGGAGGTCACACTGGGGGTGGTATTTTCAGAGGGTGAACATATGTAAAGAAGTTCTACGAAACTATTGAGATTATTACGATATTGTAGTCTAATTGTGACCAAAGGAGGCACTGATACAGAGCATGGCCTAGAGAAGTGGATCAGATGAGCATGGGTTGGAGTTGTCCGAAAAGTAAAAAAGCCAAATTCGTGAATGGCACAGCTTTTTTTCTTTTTGGTGAGTTGATTACCGTAAGTTACGCACCACCATTAATAACTCCTGGAGGTCTGTACACACGTGGCTCTTTTATACTCCTAATTAATGCCAGTCATATACTCTCTATCATATGGCTTGGAGTTGTGCCATTCACTTTGGTGGGAGACCCCAGAGGAGAGAGTGGCAGAAGCAAATGGGAACTGATAAAGTAAGGACAATCTTTGTAGCAGTGTCCAGGTGCGGACATATCATTGGTGTAACCTGTGCAGGGGCCGAAAAGGTAAGGGGGCCACTACCACCTCCAAAGCAGGTGGAATTGTGCATTATGATGAACTATTGGACTGAAAAGGGCCCATATATTGTTCTTGCACAGGGGCCCTCTTCTGCCTGTGTCAGCCAGTGGCAGTGTGCCAGGAAAGTAGGAAAAAGTTTGTAGGTTGAAGTCAAATCTAAAATAAAAGATGAAACATTTCCAAAGAATGCAAGTAAGTGGAACTTCAGTTTGATTTAATTTAGAAACAGCCATGCAAAAATCCCAGTGATATCTCAGGATGGAAAATCTGTAATTAGATCGCTAAGGTTAAACTGGGAAAGGACTCTGGCCGGTGTCCCAGGCTGTGCAAAACTTATATTCTAGATTTTCTTTCACCCGGGGCTCTGTGTTACAGTCACCCTCCGTCAGCCAGAAATATCAGCCAGCCCCTGCCTGCCATGAGTTCCCAGCCTCTCCCAGTTCTAACCTGCATACGGGACTCAGAATAGGAACTAGGACAAAGTTCATCTGTTCTCAGTGCCAGCCAGGGACAGGCTACACCCAGGGCCTCTGTCATCTAAGCAGTGCTGCTGCCATTATGTATCCAGGCCTAGTTACTTATTAACATCGGCCAGGAGGATTGGGAGGAAATTGTACATTTTGTTTTCAAACATTTCCAAGAAGTGCAAAACATCAGTGCAGACAGTGTGTGCCAGGTTGGTGAATGCAGACGTATTACTGAGGATATCAGCCCAGTACAAGTGACTTTTTATAATATACTGGCACTTAATATTGGGCCCTGTGCTTGGGGCCCTAGTAGTGACAAATCGGGGGCAGAGAATGCCTGCACGGTTTCTACACAGAGGCATAACCAGAGGCGTAACTACAACAGGTGCAGGGGTTGCATCGCAGCCTAGGGGGCCCTAAAAGTTCCTTTCACGTATAGAAAAAGACTATTGCTATTAAAGATTTAAAATATTTGGGAGCCCCGTTGGAGCTTTCGCATCGGGGCCCATGAGTTTCAAGTTAGGCCACTGGGCATAACTATAGGTGGAGAGGTTGCAATCGCACTCGAGCCCTGGAACCTAAGAGGCCCAAAAGGTTTAAATTCACATTATTTTTGCTGTTGTGCTTAAACAGTAACTACACTAATTTTGTATGAATCCTTAGTACAAATGAAAATAAGAAAGTTTGCAATTCATCTTCTTAGCGAAATATTCTTCTTTCTCCACCAATTTCTTTCCTTCACTGATCATTCACTCTCAAAAGCTGCTCAAATCCGTCTACAGTTCTGCTGCCTCTGGAATTCTATGGAGGGGAGGAGAAGCTGTAAGAAGACAGAAGTAGTGTTCACAGAGAGAACAGCTGAGGCTACTAGTGACTGGAGCCTGCAGAGAGGAAAACTGATAGTTACAGCAGGATTCAAATCATATAATATACCCAAACATGACAGGTAATAAAACGTTACCTTAAAGGGAACGTCTCAGAAGGATTTCACACCCCAAACTATTTATATGCCCATGTAGCTCTTTCAAAGGCAAGTCCAGCAATGCCTTTACATGGCCAGACCGTTGGTCCGTTACTGAGATTGAATTGATATGCAAATGAGAGAAGAACTATGTAAGATCTGAAGCCTCGGTCACTCCAGCTCTATTCCCTACTTAGCGACACCTTCTACTTCTTCTTGACTGACAGCTCCTTTACCTGAAGTCACACAGCATAGAGGTTGCCAGTCAAGCAGAAGGAGGCGGCCCTGGGCGAGGAATAGAGCTTGAGTGACAGAGGTTTCAGATCTACAAATAGCACTTTGACCTCATTTTCATATCATTTCAATTGATATGGTATTGCTGGACATGTCTTTGAAAAGGCTACTTGTAGGGTGAGGTATCCTACTGACAGATTCCCTTTAAAGTGCAGTTACAGAACGTGGCATTACACGATCCGTGGCACTTAGCAACCACTGATCAGTGAACTGAGGCAGAACTGACTTCAGATGCATATTGAAAGATCTGTAATATATCGTTCTGTGAGCATATCCTGCCAATGCTCTCGGCAGAACTATGTGCTGCTGAGAATGAAAAAGATCATTTCACCTTACGAACAAATGTTGCACTCACTGGCTGGTAGGATGATCACCAGCCTGCTTGCAATGCATAGTAATCAGGAAATAATCATTAGCAGGAATGCTTGTTTCCATTAATCATGCAGTATAAATGCACTTTAAAGCGTAAAGCTTATAAATAGCTATCTCTTGCACATGGCATATCAGAAGTGTTAGATATCTGTCAGCCGAAGATCCTGTGTTCTCTATGAGAATACAGCTGACTCTTCAGTGTTGAAACTCCAATGGCCAGGTCCTTCTCTCCTCCGTCATTATCTGTCAGGAGAGAGTGGAGATGCCCCCATATATATATTAGACTGTTTGCAGATCCTGTTGATATCATGGACCTGCATCTGAGTATGCACCACAGGTCTCCTGACCCAAACTCAACAGCCTCAAAAGCATAGGAGATCTGAGGCCAGTCCGTACCAAGAACAAGTGATTACATGCTCCAATGTCAGGTTGTTCCTTGGGTCAATTCCTTGAAAGATTATTGAAAATGGATATACTAGCCAACCAGATCTCTACCTCCTTGTTCTAGCCTCTTTTAATGACCCATACAGGTAGTCATGTGAGGATACCTACATAGGGATTCCTATTCAAAGCTAGGGAGATGTGGTTTTGAAGCACTAGGAAAGCCACAAGTTGGACACTGGTGGATTTCATAACTCAGGCTGGAGGCAGCATGTGAAGGTGCGTGTACAACGCATGGACCTTTTATATACAGAGAGACAAGCAAGTCATAGCTGGAAGGGAAGAACACATTTGGGGATCTGCCAGGGAACAGTGCCAGCTGCAGGATTGGCTCCACAGAGGTCAGTGAGTTTAACATTATGACATTGGGGTCTTCACTATTATATTAATATTGGATTTAGGCTGAATGGAAATTGATTAAAGATGAAATCTTGGGTGAGAAGAAAACCCAAAAGGAGATGATCTCCAACACATTGGCTGTCACTCACCTTTTCCCATATACAGAATAGAAAAGCTCGAGAATATATACGAGAGCTATGTGATGATAAATTCTACCATATTGCTAGGCAGATAACACAGAGAAAGCTTGATGTGGACACTTTGGAAGTATGGTGAGGGAACATGCAAGAACAGCCACAAACCGTGCCCACCTGCGATGGCGGATAGAAATACGAGTGTGCGACTAAAACCGACATGTTCCCTACAAAATCATGTGGCCCTTAGCTACTACATGAAGTTTGGTCGCATGTGGCTACCACCATGGTTCTGTACCCCTATATATATATATGTATAATATACATAATGTCTATATCAAGATTTTTGTTCATTTTGATAACATGTTGTATGTATTCTGCTGTAGAACTTGGCAGGATCCCACTTTCATGGGCACACTTTGTTTTGCAAAGAGACAATAAACAGAGTCTTGGATCAGAGTCCATAGTGTTGTGCCAGCCAGGACATGTTAACCCTGCAGAACATTATAATGGATCCTGAAATATAACGCGTATTGCCCAATGTCATAAGCACGTAGCACAGTCCTGAACTGTGGGACCACAAGGGCTGCAGCTCCAGAGAAGATGGGCAGCAACCAGAGCAAATTAGGGAAGGGCTTATTTCACGCGACCATTTAAATTGGGCAAGTGCTATCCTTGGTTTTCAAGGATAGCACTCATAACCATGATATTCTATGGTGCTGTGCACAAGTCCATATTTTTCCTTTGAATCAAACTCTGAACAGAATAATCAGACCATATTTCTCGAGTGGAGAGAAAATGGTCGTGTGACCTAACACATATCGACATAATGTGGGTTTACTGAGTTCACTGGTGGGCCAATGGCAAAACATCTGATCTATTGTGGGAAAAGTTCCCACGCTCGAGTTCATATGAGGACATCCAGCAGGGGGCGCATCACCGCGACTCAAGGTAACTACAGGACA
The DNA here is from genome assembly GCF_051348905.1 of Ranitomeya variabilis. Taxonomy (NCBI): domain Eukaryota; kingdom Metazoa; phylum Chordata; class Amphibia; order Anura; family Dendrobatidae; genus Ranitomeya; species Ranitomeya variabilis. Next base: position 578,324,329 of record NC_135235.1, on the reverse strand, counting down.
TTCCCCTGCATTACATTCATTCACAACATTTTACAGACAGGAGCGACTGCTTTAGCAAAGCTCCTGGCTGTAAAATGATTTAACCCCTTCAGATGGATTTACATCGTGGGACTGATGGAACGACGGAAGGTATGGGATCTTGTTGATTTTTTATTTTACCTTTTTTACAGGACGAGGGTCTTCAGGTGGATTACCAGTATAATAAAATATTAAAACACCCTGTGTCTTTATTTCATTAAAATACTTTTAAATAATGTGCGTGTGTTTTATTAACCATTTCGTACTATTGGATTAATAATGGATAGGTGTCATAATTGACGCCTCTCTATTATTAATCTGGCTTAATGTCACCTCACAATAGCAAGGTGACATTAACCCTTCATTACCCCATATCCCACTGCTACACGGGAGTGGGAAGAGAGTGGCCAAGTGCCAGAATAGGCGCATCTTCCAGATATATATATATATGTATGTATGTGTGTGTGTGTGTGTGTGTGTGTGTGTGTGTGTGTGTGTGTGTGTGTGTGTGTGTGTGTCTCAATGACATATATATATATATACTTTATATATGTTTTAACGAACATTTGAGCCTATAAATCCATTAGATGTCGGTTTTTGCAAGCCTGCGAGAAAATATCGCAGTACGGATGCCATACGGATTACATACGGAGGATGTCATGCGCAAAATACGCTGCCACACCCTGCCTACGGATGACATACGGACCACTATTTTGGGAACATTTCTGCGTATTACAGCTGTAAAATACGGACTGTATTTTCATACGCTGAGTGTGACGCCGGCCTAATAGTGGAGAACCTCAGCAGGTGACCGTGCTGTTACTGAATATAATCTCTATACAAAGACCAACATTGATATCACTGCCATGTGGTCAGTGGCAGATACCAGTCCTACAGAACACATAAGAGATCACAGCACAGTTACAGATAACGACTTACCGCTGATGTTCTTTCTGATGGAGTCAATCACTTTTCACGTCTTTTCCATGTGGCCCAGACCAACATATCAACTTCTCAGGCCAGGACTCGGCTGCAGAGAATACAACAAAGACACATTTTGCGTCTCATATTTTCAGCACCATCCCCAATGGGACTATTTCGAACCTGCACTAACTCCCCATCCTGTTGTTTCCCCAATACTGAGCCACTGCTGCCAAATGTGACCCCATTACTACACCTATTGTGTGGTTCTCTGTGCCCTCTAAATTCGAAAGCAACCCTCCAGAACAGGGGTGGGCAATTAATTTTCCCGAGGGGCCACATGAGAGACAATGACTGTTGTGGAGGGCCAAACTAATAGCTTGAAATTAATTCTACTCAATATTAATTTATTAATATTAATTGTATCACTTAATATTGAGCATAATTAAGTATGCTGACACCCCCTATATATCTTTGAACCCCCCACAGCCCCTTCTATAGAGCATGAGCCTCACACAGCCTACGACATATGCGGCATGAGCCCCACACAGCCTCCCCATGTACAGCATGAGCCCCACACAGCCTCCCTATATACAGCATGATCCCCATACAGCCTTCCTATATACAGCATGAGCCCCACACAGCCTCCCCATGTAAAGCATGAGTCCCACACAGCCTCCCCATGTACAGCATGAGTCCCACACAGCCTCCCCATGTACAGCATGAGCCCCACACAGCCTCCCTATATACAGCATGATCCCCATACAGCCTTCCTATATACAGCATGAGCCCCACACAGCCTCCCCATGTACAGCATGAGCCCCAGAAAGCCTCCCCATGTACAGCATGAGCCCCACACAGCCTCCCCAAGTACAGCATGAGCCCCACAAAGCCTCCCCATGTACAGCATGAGCTCCACACAGCCCCCCCATGTACAGCATGAGCCCCACAAAGCCTCCCCATGTACAGCATGAGCCCAACAAAGCCTCCCCATGTACAGCATGAGCCCCACACAGCCTCCCCACGTACAGCATGAGGCCCACACAGCCTCCCCCTGTACAGCATGAGCCTCACACAGCCTCCCCATGTACAGCATGAGCTCCAAACAGCCTCCCCATGTACAGCATGAGCCCCACAAAGCCTCCCCATGTACAGCATGAGCCCCACAAAGCCTCCCCATGTACAGCATGAGCCCCACACATCCTCCCCATACAAAGCATGAGCCCCACACAGCCTCCCCATGTGCAGCAAGAGCCCCACACAGCCTCCCGATGTACAGCATGAGCCCCCACACAGGTTCCCCATGTACAGCATGAGCCCCACACAGCCTTATTATATATAGCATGAGCCCCAGTCTCTCCACATACTGAATGAGGACTCACACAGCCTCCCCATATATTGCATGACAGTATACTGCCTTCCCATAGCCTCACCATATGCAGCGTGTCACCCCCATAGCCTCCCCGTGTCCAGCATGACAACCCCATAGCCTCCCTGTGTGTAGCATGCAGGGGCGGATTATCAGAGGGTCAATATGGGCGGTAGCCCAGGGCCCAGTGGCTTGGGGGGGCCCTGGGCCACCGCAGATTGACCCTCTGATAATCTCGCCGGAGTGTGCCCGGCCCGCCGGCATTTATGTGCCCCGGACCCGGTGGGCAGAGAGAGGGGGTCTGCATTGGGCCCCTTCTCATCTGCTCACCGGGCCCCTTCCGGCGCTGCGGCGCTTTCCTATTGAGGTGCGGGCGCTCGCCCGCACCTCAATAGTTAACAACAGCCGCCAGCCAGCCAATTGGAGGCTGGCAGCTGAAGTCGGCCGCAGCTCACATGTCGCCGGCGTCTGACGTCATTGTCAGTCGCCGGCGAGTGTGCGCGGCTGGAGGGAGCTCGCCGCATGGAGCGCTGGTAAGGTGAGGAGACTGTTGTTTTGTCTTGTTTTTTTGTTTTTTTTTTATAAGCTAACGGTGGACTGTGGACACATTGGGGGCAATGCTGGAGACACTGGGGCAGATTGCTGGAGACACTGGGGCAGATTGCTGGAGACACTGGGGCAGATTGCTGGAGACACTGGGGCAATGCTGGAGACACTGGGGCAGATTGCTGTAGACACTGGGGCAATGCTGGAGACACTGGGGCAGATTTCTGGAGACACTGGGGCAGATTGCTGGACACACTGGGGGCAATGCTGGAGACACGGGCAGATTGCTGGAGACACTGGGGCAGATTGCTGGAGACACTGGGGCAGATTGCTGGACACACTGGGGGCAATGCTGGAGACACGGGCAGATTGCTGGAGACACTGGGGCAGATTGCTGGAGACACTGGGGGCAATGCTGGAGACACTGGGGCAGATTGCTGGAGACACTGGGGCAGATTGCTGGAGACATTGGGGCAGATTGCTGGAGACACTGGGGCAGATTGCTGGAGACATTGGGGCAGATTGCTGGAGACACTGGGGCAGATTGCTGGAGACACTGGGGCAGATTGCTGGAGACACTGGGGCAGATTGCTGGAGTGGGGCAGATTGCTGGAGACACTGGGGCAATGCTGGAGACACTGGGGCAGATTGCTGGACACACTGGGGCAATGCTCGAGGACACACTGGGGCAGATTGCTGGACACACTGGGGCAATGCTGGAGGACACACTGGGGCAGATTGCTGGAGACACTGGGGCAGATTGCTGGAGACACTGGGGCAGATTGCTGGAGACACTGGGGCAGATTGCTGGACATACTGGGGCAGATTGCTGGACACACTGGGGGTAATATGCTGGAGACAATGGGGCAGATTGCTGGACACACTGGGGGCAATGCTGGACAATTGGACATACTGGGGCAGATTGCAGGACACACTGGTGGTAATATGCTGGACACACTGGGGCAATATGCTGGACATACTGGGGCAGATTGTTGAACACACTGTCTGGGGGCAATATGCTGGAGTCAGACACTGGGGCAGATTGCTGGAGACACTGTCTGGGGCAGATTGCTGGTTACTGGGGCAATATGCTGGACATACTGGGGCAGATTGCTGGACACACTGGGGGTAATATGCTGGACACACTGGGGCAGATTGCTGGACACACTGGGGGCAGGATTGGAGGCATGGGCAGAATGTAGAGACGGGGCAGAATGAAAGACATGGGGCAGGATTGGATCATGGGGCAGGAGAATACGATGGAGACAGATGGGGCTGGATGGGGAGATCACATGGGGTAGAATGGATACTCATGAGTGCAGGATGGGAGAACATATGGCAGGAGCCAGGAATGAGACACACGGGGCCAGGGTGGGGAATATTATTACCATAGTGGCTAATTAAGGGATATTATTACTGCAGTGATGTATTTATTTTATTTTTTGAGTATACTGTTTTAAATGGGGGGGGTGGTCCTATTACTGTGCAGAGTGACTCTATATCGCCTTTTTTTCTCCATGTGTAATGTAGAAGTTGTGAAAAATTAAGTAATGTGTTCTGCAAGCAGAGCTCGAGATAACTGTGTCATTTCCTGCAGAAACGAGTCCTGGCTGGAAGAAATGATGGCGGTCTGTGCTGGATGAAAGATGAAGGACTTCACCTAGAGACGTCATTGGTGAGTCAGTGTTACCTATACACTGACACTATACACTGTATACTATATACAGAGGTCCTGTGTACAATGTCACCAGTGATCTCTGTATTACCTCTACACAGACACTGCATACCAAGTACAGAACTCCTGTGAATACTGGCACTTATGGTGATAGTATTGTGTTTTTTTTTTTTTTTATTATTACTGATCAGTATCAGTCACTATGTGGTGGTAATATGTGGTCTGGAAATGGTGTTGTGGTATTTGTCCCTTGAATGTGCTATTTGGTCACCAAGTGGTGGTAATATGTGGTCTTGACCTGGTGCGGTGGTATTTGTTCCTTGTATGTGATATTATTCGATCACTGTGTTTGTAATTTGTGGTCTGGTCATGGCGCGGTGGTATTTGTTCCTTGTATGTGATATTATTGGTCAAAATATACCTAAATTATATTGCAGATTTTAACAAATATTTAATAGGTTACAGTAGAGTAGGGCCCGGCCATTTTTCTGGAATAATCTGGTTCGGGTATAATATGACCCCCCCGTCACATGACCGGGGGGGCCCACAGTGTCTGAACAGCCCGGGGCCCTGGCTACCCTTAATCCACCCCTGGTAGCATGACACCCCCATAGCCTCCCCATGCCCTGCATGTCATCCCCGTAGAATCCCCATGCTCACCTCCATAGAATTCCCATGTTCATATACATAAAAAAAAAATTAAAAAAAAAACACCACATAGGACCGAGGTGAGTGTTTCCAGGCACGCTGCTTCTGCTGCTGTCTCCGGAGGCCCCTCCTCCATCAATGTTCACTGCGGGAGACAGCTAGCGAGCGTGGTGTGGCCCTCAGGTTTTCAGCCCCACTTTGCCCAGGTCTGCTCTATATAGCAATACCGTGTGCAAGTGCCCTAGAAAACAGTGCCCACATTTTGTCCCCTAGAACGTAATAATGACCCTTTCAGTCACCGTAACCAGAGTTCCCCTATAACAATAAGCGCCCACTTTACATTTAATAATGTCCCGAGGCTCCCCCTGTACAGCTCCCCTATATACAGGATGATGCCCCTGCTTTTGGGTTTTCATTGGCTGTAAGCCATAATCAACATTAACAGAAATAAACACTTGAAATAGATCACCGTTTGTAATGACTATATAATAGGAATGAGAATAGAATTGAAGCAAATGAACTTTTTGATATTTTAATTTTGTGAGAAGCACCTGTTGTTGGGTGCTATAGAAGTGAATGGAGTCCAGTTGTGACACCTACACAACCAAGTCCCCCCAAAAAATGTAAAGACTCAGTTGGATGTTTTTGACAACTTTGTCGTGGTCAGACTGTCATAACAAAATATAGCAGTGGCACAAAGCAAACTTCGGTGATGCAAGGGTTGTTGTGAAAAAAGTCACCATGTAACCCTAACCTAATGCATAACCCATCAGGCCTTATGAGAATTTCTTGTGGCAGGTCTAAGGATCTCCAGTGAAGTGTCTCTTGAAGATCAGAGTAGTCCCCAAGCAGAGTTTTTTTTTCACGTATTTGTAAACCATGTGTGACGCCCGGGAGACCGAGGTACCCAGCACCAGATTAATGAGGTCTGTCTCTTAAGGGGGATGTCACTAGTGGCTTGACCCGGTGCTGTGGCCTCAGGCGATGCACAGTGTAAGGGATATCATGAAGGAACAGACACTTACTTGGTCAGCAGCAGGTCTTCTCAGCTATGATGGCCCCGATCCTGGACCGATGGTTATTGTCCAAATGAAAGACTGAGGCGTTGAAACGTTTAACCAATTTACTTCAACATAAAGGGATTTGCCACCAATACTGTCACCGGAGTCTGTATAAGAACCCTGAATTACTTTGACCCTGTCAGGATTTCCACCTCTTATTATGCGCAGTTTCTGTATGGCCCTGCTGCTGTTTGTGAACTGGCTGCCGACCCAATCTGTCTCTTCTGTGCTCTGGTTCGACGGGCAACCCGAGTCCCTTTTTGTCGGCTTACCCCCTCTGGGAGTACTGCTGAACTCTGTCTGTTGCTGCGTGTTACCCTGGTGAAGCTGATATCACCTCACTTCCTTCCGGTTGCTGTATTATATATAATGAATATAGCCACGGATCCGGTATCCGTCTCTGCGCCTATTCTGGGTAGAGGTTATTACTACCCGGTTCTCACAATGTCCTTTTTCTCTATTCCTCTTTTCCTACTATCGGTATTACGGTCCTATAATCCGTCATAGGGCTGTTAGGAGCTCAGTTATACGACCTCACACTTTCAGCTCCTCAACCCAACTGCCAATCTTTTTCTCAGACCAGAATAGATCAAGGGGAATCTCTGGAGCTCCCCCTTCTGGCTGGAGATGGTAGTGCAGTCTTGCTATTTTAACATTTATTTGTCTCAACTATTTTTGTGGCAAATACCCCTAGGGGCGCCACATTTGAGCCATTTTGATATTAACTATACAAATAAGGAAAAGAAACTCCCAGCCAAGAATGAATGAAGGTAGTCAAGGTGAGACCAAAAAGTATCAAGAAGTCCACATTTATTGGACACGCAGGGTGCAGAGGGTCATTGAAGATAAGCTTGCGATACTCATTCTAGACCCACCATCCTGCTTATTATAAGTATATACAGAGGCTTATTAAAAAAGACAACTTCTATTCTATATAGAATTGTGACAAAAAAGGAGCGAGGGGGGGGGGGGGGGTTGTGTGGTTCATCCGCAACTAACAAAACTACAAAAAAAAAAAAAAAATTCCTAACATACCCCAACGGGCGTAATGACGTTGGGGCCAGTGCAATTTTCAACTACAGTTGCGTCCTCTAGAAGAAAACCATTGGCTCCCTGCCCTGCCTTTTACAGCCAAAGGCCCAAAGGGCAGCAGCTGCAGAGCACACCGGGCTTCACATCGCAATGACATTACTACATTGTGCTGTACGGCATTAAAACTGTGGTGGTAATACAAGGTCAAGTGTGTGGTGGTACCATTGTTTTAGTAGTATACTGGACTTGTAAATGTGACATGGCAATGCAATATCATGTATTTAACTTTGTTATGGGGGCCAAGAGACCATCAATGCCACTGTGGCCCAAACGTCTGAGCAGTGGTTTGTGTAGGTGCGCTAGTCCATAGACCTCTAGTTACACCACTGTCCTGACATCAACACATAGATAAGGGGTTATCCTCCTTAAGAGCAGCGATTTCTAAACTCTAGAGTAGTAAGAGCCAGCAGACCATGCTTTGCTTCATAGGCCGCCCATCTTTATTATTACAGAAGTACAAATAAGAACCATGACATTATAAGGCAGGAAACCAAACAATTAAGAATGTTTCAGTGTTAACAAATGTAATAAAAAGTCATTACAAAAAGTTGACATTAAAAACGAAAAATGGGATTGGTGACTAATACTATGGGAAGGGCAGCCTGTGGGGTGAGGGGGTGGGGGTCTGGGCTCCGCCACCCAGCGTCTTCCCGGTGAGGAGGGGAATGCAAGTAGGGATTAGGCTTAGGCGCTGGAGTCAGTCTTGGACTCGCCATCATGGTTCTTCCTCACCGGCTCCTGAGCCAGGCCGCAGGGGAAAAGGCCATTGGTCATGCGGAAGCTTCCTGAGCTGTGGAAGGAGAGAAGATGGAAAAAAAAAAAAAAAAAAATGGGTTAGGGGAAATTTGGTGAATTAACCACTTGATAAAATTTCAATATGGAAAGAGTCCAACAAAATGGACAATAGAAGGTAGAATCAGTTTACGTGTTAATCTACAGACTAGAAGTGGTTACAGTCATGTGCTCGAGACCAACATTCCTGCCATAACCAACATTATACAGTTGGCACCAAGTACCGTAAATCTCACGGCACAAATTGGCCACAAGGAACCTGTTTGCACACAAGATTACCGACAGGCAATTACTAACATTACTCCACAAATGACATGCAAGAGGCAGTGTCACCAATTAGCATATGAAGATAACTTAAGAAAAGTGAGTGGACCATCACACAACAGAAGTCCATAGTGTCATAGATGTCATCAGCCTACACGTGTTGAGATTACTAATACCTAGGAACAAGTTGTTACAAGATACTCACTTCTCGGGTGATTCCGAAACAGTGGTCATGACTGGATGAGCTGGTTTACCGAAGAAGAAGCTGGCCCACCAGTGACCAGGATCGGACTTCGGAAGACCTGTGGGACAAGCAGTACTTATTAAGACTTATCAAAAGTACAAGAAACTTAGATGCAGAAGCATCGAACTGTCAGCATTTGATAATGAAGTAAATGATCATGAAGGACCTTGGCAATGTAGACAGCAATCATGGCGTCTGTACAAGTTTTGAGGGGGGGGTGGAGTTTGCTTCTCAGTATAATTAAGGATGAGAAAAATGAGGACCACCATAACAAATCAATATGGAGCATGTCCATTCTTCCTACTCAAGGAAAAAACCATTGAAACAAATACAAATATAAAAGGAGTCCATTTTGAGGAGGTCCATAGTGGTTCAGAAACAGTCATCCATGGAAACTTGCCAGAATATGTAATTTTTTGCAGCCTTCAAGCCTGAAGGTTCAGGTCTTGCAGAAGTAAATAAGTTACATAACTGCACCTAGACAAAGTAGTAAATGATAATACCTAAAGCCTTCTATCAGGTAAACGGTTACACAAAGACTAAAGGCCCCGTCTCACATAGCGAGATCGCTAGCGAGATCGCTGCTGAGTCACAAGTTTTGTGACGCAACAGCGACCTCAGTAGCGATCTCGCTATGTGTGACACGTACCAGCGATCAGGCCCCTGCTGTGAGATCGCTGGTCGTGTCGGAATGGCCTGGACCTTTTTTTGGTCGTTGAGGTCCCGCTGACATCGCTGAATCGGTGTGTGTGACACTGATCCAGCAATGTCTTCACTGGTAACCAGGGTAAACATCGGGTTACTAAGCGCAGGGCCGCGCTTAGTAACCCGATGTTTACCCTGGTTACCAAAAAAACAAACACTACATACTCACCATCTGATGTCCGTCAGGTCCCTTGCCGTCTGCTTCCCGCTCTGACTGTCTGCCGGCCGTACAGTGAGAGCACAGCACAGCAGTGACGTCACCGCTGCGCTCTGCTCTCACTGTACGGCGGCAGTCAGTCAGAGCAGGAAGCAGACGGCAAGGGACCTGACGGACATCAGATGGTGAGTATGTAGTGTTTGTTTTTTTGGTAACCAGGGTAAACATCGGGTTACTAAGCGCGGCCCTGCGCTTAGTAACCCGATGTTTACCTTGGTTACCCGGGTGCTGCAGGGGGACTTCGGCATCGTTGAAGACAGTTTCAACGATGCCGAAGTTGTTCTCCTGATCGTTGGTCGCTGGAGAGAGCTGTCTGTGTGACAGCTCCCCAGCGACCACACAACGACTTACCAACGATCACGACCAGGTCGTATCGCTGGTCGTGATCGTTGGTAAATCGCTATGTGAGACGGGGCTATTATATAAGCCTCATGAGCCAAGGTTATCAGCAGGTAATTGAACTGGTCAAGGGAATGTACCTGGGTGGTGAGGGATGACCTCTCCAGAGTAGTCCACACTCCCACATGAGCTGCTACTAGAGGTGGATCCCAGGCGTCCTGTAAGAAGAAGCCAAAAATCAGCTTCACAATAATATTTACCAACGACCTAGACCTCATAAGGCAACAGATAGTCCTGTTGAGATTATACCCAGCGCTGGTTAATAAGTGACCGAGTCAGTGAGCCAAGGTGTACAGGCCATACATACAGGGGCTACAGATTCAAAGGTAAATCTGTCAGACATGTCAAATCCAGGCTGAAACCGGACTTCCCTTTCATTAAAGTCAATGGGTCAGATTCATTAACCTGGTCGTTGTGCACGCTGTTCTAAAAAAGGGTTGTCCAGACTGGAGGTTGAAGTCTGCAGTCACAGAGTGCTGAACCCTTTGATGAATCAGGAGTCTACCTCCATAGTGTGACGGCAGACTTTATCCTCAAGCCTGTGCACCTCGTCAGAAACTTTACATTAATCAGGGCCTGGAGCAAGTTACTCCAATGAAATAGCACAACTTTCGAAGAATATCTAGCAGAATAGGTTTGAAGAACAAAAATTAGTAAAGTTTTTGCAGAACTTGAAATAGCACAAATGTTTTACACATTTTCAAAGTGTTTCTGGCTTACCGACGTCAATGTATCCACTGCCTTTTAATCATAATCTGATGATTAGAAGTCAGCTAGCGATCCATTTATCATGCAACAATGAATATCTGACTCCAGTCTCATACATCGATGCGCCTGGGTAAGTAGTCTGTGCAGTTAGAAAGAGCAGAGGACAGTGGTTGCCAACGACCGCATAGTTTTGGGTGTGTGGAGCATCGGCCGCCAGCGGTCAGCCGCCTTGGGTGGTCACACCCTTTAACTGCACTTTTTTTTCTAAACATATGACCCAAAACTGGTGTCAGACCCTACACCACATTACTAATAAGATGCGAACACCTCCAATCACAGCTTTGGATGTAACTGGAGCATAGAACTCCTCAACAGCTGCAGGATTTGAGATCTTGAACGCCCTTTGTAGAGAGACTCCAGTTATAAAGCTTCATGTAAGAATACTTACTGCGATAATAATCATGGGTTGCGACCAGTGAACCGCTGGATGGAATGGCAGCCATGTTTCAAACCTTGCTTGACTTAAGATGATGTAAACCCTGGAAGACAACGAGAAGAGGTATTGAGATTAAAAGGATAGACAAACCACTGCTCAGGCTTACAACCATGAAAGGGGGAAAAAAATATACTAATAGTTGTGGTCTGCAAAACTCTACATCCCATTTGTGCAAGTGCCATGGTTTTTAGTAGAAGCCCTTGGTGGGCATCATGGCTCAGGGATGAGGACCCTTACTACAGCTCCTACAAGGTCATAGATCTTGCTGATCACCAGTATCATAGCTCACATGGAGGGTCTATTATTACCAATCCCAAGTTCACCCACCTGACACTAAAGACAAACCCTCCCAAGAAAGTCCTGTCTGTTCACCAAATGTTTCTCCAAAGCCCAAGGGCTCAGTTTTCTCATAGAGGAATCAGTGCTGAATGAGAACACATGTGCGTTAATAGGGTGAGGACAGGGTTAACTCTTTGGTGCCAAAATAAGCAGTAGAACTACAAAAAAAAAATCTGAGTAGGTTGTTGAGTTCATAGTCAAGGGAGAGGTGGGGGTTGTGGAGGAAAAAGAATGCAGACTTGTAAGGCTGTGGGGGACACATTACATAACATATGCCAGAATGGAAGGGACTGGCGATCTGTACAGGAGGATCCACTCCTCCCCCGATGCTATCTACAGAGGTAGGGGGCTGTGTATTCAGGAATCCAGGCCCCCTGCTCAAGCTGATTAGTATAGGCTGACACCAGAGAGCAAAAGCATGCATTGACTACTACAGAAAGTACAATATGTAATCAGGTCTTTGATCACAGCCCCCCCCCAAAAAAAAGTCAGAAAATACATTGCAGCTTTCTTTGAGAAAACAGCGCCACCTCTGGTCATGAGTTGTAAATTATATTGCAGTTCAGCTCCGTCCACTTCAATAGTGCAGAGTTGCAAGACAACCCATGGTCAGGAGCGGCGCGGTTTATGAAAGTAATGCAGCAATGTTTTTACTCATCATGGAAACCCCCTTTAATGTAAGCGTGCCTGTAGGATTCATTCACATATTGCAGTAACGTCATGGTCTTCTCATGATTTTTCAGAAACCTCAAAGAAATTTGATTTTCTCGCGACATGTGACTAAGCTCTTAATAGTGTTGTCAGAATTTAAAAAACTGCACCACCCTTATCTACAGGTTATGAGTGGTATTACAGATTGGCATTATTCACCTACAACTAAGGCTACTTTCACACTAGCGTCGTACTCGGCCCGTCACAGAGCGTCGGGACGACGTACCGACGCTAGCGTTGTTTGCGCCGCACAACGGGTGCAGCGGATGCTGTTTTTCCACGCATCCGCTGCCCCATTGTGAAGTGCGGGGAGGTGGGGGCGGAGTTCCGGCCGCGCATGTGCGGTCGGAAATGGCAGACCGTCGGCACGAAAAAACGTTACATGTGGCGTTTTTTTGTGCCGACGGTCCGCCACAACATGACGCATCCGTCACACGACGGATGCGACGGGTGGCAATCCGTCGCAATGCGTCGCTAATGCAAATCAATGGAGAAAAAATGCATCCTGCAAGCACTTTTGCCAAAACGACGCATTGCGACGGATGCCAAAAGACGCTAGTGTGAAAGTAGCCTAAGCTGCTACGTTGCTCTTCAACAAGCAGAAAACTGACTTTGCCCTGTTTCACCTCAAATGTCCTGTTCATTGCTGGTTCAGTTAGGGTCACCAGTTGTACATTTTTTTCTGGAAGTGATGATGTGACACCGTAAACGTCTATTGACTTAAACAACATGGCAGTGTCACAAAATCTGCACCCTTGGACTCAATGGTCCTTCTTCCTCCACATTGCAAACCAATCAATTCAGAAAGAAGAACATCTCCATAAAGGATGTCACGACAACATAAGACGACCATCAGAGTCAAAACAAAAGAAAGTCAAAACCGCACCCTTTCTTATATAGATTGAAGGTCTCAGCGGACACAAGGGCGCACGTCCAAAACCAGGGAGCCCATCCCGGACAGTACCAAGACCATAAAGAACAAAAAGACAGCGCCACAATGGATGGTGAAAAAAATAAGAGCTTACATTTATTCTGCCTCCTGTAGCGACGTTTCGGTGCTTGATAAAGGTCTGTTGACCGAAACGTCGCTACAGGAGGCAAAATAAATGTAAGCTCTTATTTTTTTTCACCATACATTGTAGCGCTGTCTTTTTGTTCTTTATAACATAAGACGACCAGTCCTGGTCTGAGGTCTAGATTGATATTTGGACCTGTTTACACAAAGCTACTGTTGTCCTTATATTGACCCCAGTTGCTCTCCAACATTGAGGTAAACCTTGGGTCAATGAGAAGAACCTCCAACTGAAGGACATCCACCTAATTTTAAGTGGTCAGTCTGGAAAGCCTATACTTGACCCAGTTCTGCCTTATGGCCACAGACCATGTTGATCTGTGACAACATGAATCCCTGCTGTGTGGTCACCTGTGACTGTAGCTTCCTGTAAGTTATGTCCATCCAAGGTACCATCTGCAAACCATGAAGAGAGAAGAGTGACCAGCCATGTGGCAGCTATGGGGCCAAGCCTTGGTGAACCATCTATGTGTCATTTAATAATCGGGACGGCATTATTCTCAAAGGTGGCAAAATTGGGGGTCATTATTAGTGACCCAATACAGTCTTTGGTTGGGACCACATCACTTCCATAATGATATATTTTAATCTGTCCCAATGCTCCTCCTCTACCAGTTGACTATGCACTTCATGGATGTCCAGTCACTGTCTCATATTTATGGTCTGTTCTGCAGATAAGAGACCTCTGAGCATGGTAAATTTTCTAACTATAAGTAGCAATAGAGGAGTCCAGTGCACCACCTTGTACGTGCACACTTAGTACAACCTTCCATACAGTTGGAGGAGTACAGAGAAATCCAGAAACCAGGGCACCAGACATCCTCCTTTTGGTAACTTTATTGGTACGCAAAAATCACAACGTTTCGGCAGCGCAGTGCCTTTATCAAGCCATAAAAAAAAATTCTATTTTTATGGCTTGATAAAGGCGCTGCGCGACCAAAACATTGTTATTCTGTACCAATAAAGTTACCAAAAGAAGGACTTCTGGTACCCTGGTTCCTCGATTTCACCACATTTTCTCACCATGATGGATCCTCTTAAGCGTGGACTTTAAGGCCTTTTTGGGTAAAGACTTGTTTGCCCTCGCCCAAGGCAGATTGCAATATGAGTTCTCATCAGATGTCACCCACCATACACCATTGTCTTGTGATTAGAAGAGACTGAATCTTACACCTGATTACAATGAGTGGACATATGGGCAGCAGGATGAGCGGTCACCTAGCTGCCTAATACCTGCACACAATGCTCCATCACAATGGCCAGTTACATAACAGGTCACCTATTACTCCTCATACACATAATGGGATTATATGATGAGACGTCCACTGCAGCCACAGGCGATTGTATGGTGTTTACCCACTATATGCTGGAGCGGCATCATCACGACCTGGACTGCAGAGCTTGCAATCTATTCGCAAGTTCCATATTTAAGGTGACAATTCACAAAAATCAGATGGAGACAAAACCTTAGCCAACACTAGGTGAGGTTTTAATATTAGAGGATAGGACTGTCCCGATTTGGATACACCTTGTCGTGGTGGTATGGTTTTTATGCTTTTATGATCAAAAACAGTGTTTACTAAGTACTTTAAGTTATTTATCCGCACTATTGTTTGTTTGTTTTTTTACTTCCAGCAGGGGATGTGCTCATTGTTTCTATCTTAGGTTTTGTCTGTTAAATGGCCAGTGTGAACAGGCTCTTATACTTTGCATGCATACCAAATTATACTCTGGCTCATCTCTTTGGGAAAGATCAGAGGTAAAAGCAAAGTCCATTTTGTCAGGCATAGTAGCTACAGGTTTGCATAGGACTGCAGATTAACCTAATGTATTATCTGCAAATTCACAAATCTGCTACATCAATGCATTTTACATAAATTGCAAAAAAAGAGGAGACGTTTCTGGCAGGAAAGGGTTAGGGGATGATTAAGTCTCTCTCCACTGTTAAGAAACTGGTCTGAACTGGCTAAACCACATCCTCCTCCTCCCCCCCCCCCCCCCCCCCACCCCTGCGCCTTCCTCCTCCCCCATAAAAACAGCTCTCTGCTATGGGGATGGGAAAAACAAACTGCAGACAGAACAAAGGCTCAGCTGCTGAAACTCATCCCCACAAGTCAACACAGCTGCATAGACTCCATTTGTCTCAAAAGCTGACATTCTAAGGCAAGAAGAAAGATCAGTAATCAATAATTACGGATACCATATCCTAGCCCCTATAAAAGGGGGCTAGGCACGGTAAAAGTCACTGTGGGCGATAATACGACTGATAATTGTATCTATACCTGCCATGTCAGTGGCCAATGGACCATTTATCCTCCATGATTTTTTTGGGGAGCTGATAAAGTAACCATTGTCTTATTTTTCTACAATTTTCCCCATGAAAACAAATCCAATCATCAACGATTATAAAGTCATCAATATCATGACTACAACCCCCATCATCAGCATCACCACCCCTATAATCAGTGACCGTCCCCATTTGTGATGTTCTCCTTCCTCACTAGTTGGTGAGGAAGGAGAACATTGTCCATTTCCTGACAACATGACAGGAACAATACTATCACAATGTAGCAGCCAGATTAACCCCCGAGCTCCTGCCTGCCTCCTCATCACTTGCTGCTGTCACAATGTATCCAAAATCTTTCATACAGAAGCTCGTTATCAATTCAACCAGAAAAAATAAAAGTCAAAACCCCAAGAGCTTACGCTCGAATTTGTGTCCGACGGCTCCTTCTTGACTATCAATAAGTTTATGACTATTGCTTTATATGGCACCAGCGTATTCTATAGCGGTGTACAATAGCTGAGTTAAAGGGGTCAGCCGGTCTAGTACAGACCCTGAAAGGCTATACAACAGGAAACATATGTTGGTACCATGTTGGCCAAAAAACGGAAGAGTGATGAATATTACAAATGTATATTTAGGAAATATTAATATACATAGAAGACAAAAAAGAACAAAGACCCTGTAGACACGCCACCATGTTCCCCCATTCATAACTACCTGTATTCCGACTGGATGTGTCCTCAGGAGCCTGGCTCTAGGGGGTTAGACGCTAGGCAACGGGGCCCATTTGAGGAGGAGAAGCTGGGACTTGTCTCCACGACCAGAGATTTGATCACTGAAAGTTATGCTGCCAAAGCAGACGTGGAGTGGGGTTATATAGGGTGGTGGGAGGGCACAGCCGCCCAGGGGGTGGAGAGGGGCATGGACAATGGGGCTTGTGACTGGCAGAAGGGGCTGATCATGTGCAATACTGCTGCTGAGCACATGTAGCTATTCATTTTTGCATTTTTGGTGGCTTTTTGGCTTGCTCCTTTTTATATCTATCTTTTGTGTTTGCCTGTTTCGTTTATATATAATAAATATATATTATTATATATAATTATTATTTATTATTATAGCGGCATTTATTCCATGGTGCTTTACATGTGAGGAGGGGTATACATAATAGAAACCAAGTAAAGTAATCTTAAACAATACAAGTGTGGGCAGACTTTAGGGTCTCCTGATGTTGTCCTTGCCTATATGTTGTTTTTATATTTAGTTTATGCACATAATAAAGGGATTATTTAATACATATTTATTTTCCCCGTCCCAGATATTTCCACCTGATTCATGATTTGCGACTTATTCAAAAGTTGCAAAATTTGTCTGAAATGTAAACCAGCCCCCCTAAGGGCTCATTTCCACGTGTGAGACATACGTCCGTGTCTCGCAGGTTAAAACCAAGCTCTGGCGCCGGCACTTGGGAGCGGAGCGTGCAGCTCCATGTATTGCTATGCAGCCGCATTCTCCGCTCTGGAGTGCCGGCGCCACAGCTTGGTTTTCACCTGCGAGACACGGACGTTTAACTCGCAAGTGGAAATGAGCCCTTAGAGTGATTTTCTGTATGACAAGTATTCTGGGGTAATTTTTGCTCTATGTTGCAAAAATTTTGATACTTTGCACTAAAAAGGTGGAAAAAAGGAAAAAAACAAAAAAATTAAAGACCATTTTTGAATTAGTGTAAAAATCATGAACCATGTGCACCATTTTCAAGAATTTAGTGCAAAAAACGGCAGCAAATACTATAAAAGCAAAAGAATAAAAAAGGGACTGAAAAAACTTGCAAATGGTGAATCTTGGCCATAAATGATGTCTGAAAAGCTCTGGGGTAATTAATGGGGCTATATGAGCGAGAAAAAGAAATGTCCAGAAATCTAGTACCCTCACCCTGTCAAATCATTGCACTCAAAAAAGTTCTCCAAGAGTGACATCAACACTGCAGACAATAACAGACACTGGGAGCAGCAGAAGGGGCTCAGCACTGGACCTGGGGAGGGTGAGTAAGGAACACGTTGTCTGAGGACAGAGGTTTTCTATAACTGGAAACCTGTCTTCTTGTGGCAAATACTGCACATAATATATACTGCACACATTATACCACGGGGTCTGACTAGTGATTAGTGGCTTGTATTGTGAAGTTTTTTTCCAGTAGTTTCTATTTACAGAAGACAATTACAGACCAATTTTATTTTAAAAATGTACACTTTGCTTTTTCTATTCATATAAAGGGACATAATTTAACTGAATAAAATCTAAAACTGAACATTTGTGTAACCTTTTACACCACAGGACCTTCTACACCTCAGGACCTTCTACTCCCCAGGACCTTCTACAACCCAGGGCCTTCTATACCCAAGGCCCTTCTACACCTCAGGGCCTTCTACACCCCAGGGCCTTCTACACCCCAGGACCTTCTACACCCCAAAGCCTTCTACACCCCAGGGCCTTCTACACCTCAGGACCTTCTACACCCCAGGACCTTCTACACCCCATGACCTTCTACACCCCAAGGCCTTCTACACCCCAGGGCTTTCTACACCCTAGGGCCTTCTACACCTCAGGACCTTCTACACCCCAGGGCCTTCTACACCCCAGGGCCTTCTACACCCCAGGACCTTCTACACACAGTTCTCCAGTGCCAACTCCCTGCCCCATGAAACCCAGGTGGATAATTCTCGCAATCCAGACCCCATCCTTCAGAACGCTGTTTTTTTAACCCCGTCTCTATTACCAAGACCTCCGGGGTTACTACCGAGAGCTCCAGTTACCCTAAAGGGACATTTCCATTAGGTCTGAAACACCTCACAACTGAGCCAAACAATCTACACCTTAGTCTTTGAGGTATTCAGGCCTCCTACAGCCCCTCGCTAGTCCCCACTCAGCTGGCTACTGTTGCAGACTTGTCTGAACCCAGCAGCCCCTTTCCAGGGTTTCTTAACTGGTAAGAGCCGGCACCAGAGAATGTTTAAACGCTAATGTTGTGCCATACACCAAAAATGGGGGAAAAAATAAGAAACAAGAAAGGTGTATTTCAGGCAACAAACATTACAAACAGTACTACCCCTGAAGAAGCCATAGGAATATGGCGGAACGTGTAGGGTCGGCTACTCTCCTTTTTCTATGCACTACTGATTGGTGGTTTGTATGCATATCTATTTATAATCTTTGCTATGCCATAAAGGTGTTATTATAATACTTCAATTGATGTTTTTCGGATTTCCTCCTATTATCACTGTACATGGCAAGTGTCAGCATCTTTTTATACTGACATATTTTGCCGCCTATAATATGTAATTTACCGTAGATGTATTTCTAAGATTGGTATAGGTATGTACTATGTACTGATATATAAGATCCTATACATTTTGGAATTACTTAATCCTCACTGCCTATTAGAGATTAGCTTTTTCTGCTCTACCCCCTATTGATCATGACCTGATAAATCCATGTCTCATTGTAAAGGGAGAACTTTTTCACTGTTTTTAAATGGTTTCAATGCACCCATTAGTGTTTGTGTGTTGTATCAATACAAATTATTTTTTGCATTTCGTTTTTTGTTGGTTTTATTATATTTATTTTGCTATCTGAAATGTTTGGTGCCTGCAGACTGCAGTACACCTTTCTTGTTTCTTATTCCTTCCCAGCGTTGGAGCTTAGCACCGCTCATCCTTATTGGCTGATATTATCTCCACAGACACAGCAGATTCCCCAGAGCTTACCCCACCCTGGCTGACACCACATGCTGGCACCCTGTTCTATGGACCCCCTCCCTAGCCATAAACTAACATGTAGTGTCTGCGTTAGCTTGTCCACTCCAGTAAAAACCAGTCCTTGCTTAGCAGAACAGACAAACTGCTCCTCTCCAGCAACTCCCCTGAGTGCACCTGTTCACCCTCCATACAGATCTCCTCAGGCCTGTCTCATATCTTCAATGTTCCTGTCCACCGGTATCTTCCTGAATGGGCAAGTTACCTCAAGCCTTCCGTCCACCATCAAACCCAATGTTCCAGCCCCTTAGCATACAGCCCACTACAAGCCCCTTAGGTGGACAGTCTTCATCCCTATTTCTCTTCCCGTCCATCTGTAACTACAACAAGCACCATACATGGACCATTGGCCACATGCCCTTCTAGAGGCACATCTGTTTTTTGTCTTTCCTCTGATAGCTCAAAGCCCGGCGTTACCACAGTCAGCACCAGGCTCTTACTGACACTATACTGAGCCCGGTGGCCTGTGCGAACACATCGTATCTAAGTCTACTATATGATACTGTCTACTGAGCCAATGTATCTACATCTATCAGGTGTAACAGTGTGCTGCTAAACTAATGTATCTGGGCACCTTGTGTGTGATACACCTTCAGTGATCCACAGAGGACTACAACCCCCATCATGTAAGGGTGCTTTCAAATTGCATTTAGGCACCTGTTCAGTGGCCCCGTCAGGGCTTACATCCAAAACCCCTTCAAAACGGGATTCGGACATATGCACCGACGAGGCAAAAGACTATAAAGGTGCTGACTTAGCGAACATGCGCTCTGATGTGCATCATTTTTTTGCGAATATGCCTACTGGAAACAGACACTCAGACATAGTAGACTGCACCTGAGTGTCAGCCTCCAGTAGGTGTATACGCCTGAACATTATGTACGGCAGATAGCATGTTCACTCTGTGAGCACCATTATAGTCTATGGCCCCGTCGGTGCTTAGGTCAGATCCAGTTTTGCTGTGGTTCGGACGTAAGACCTAAGCGGGCCTCTGAACAGGTGACGGAATGCAGTGTGAAAACCCCATCATGTAAAATTAGACCCCATGTACTACACCCGCCATCATGTAAGATTACACCTAATGCACTACACCCCTATCATGTAAGATTACAGCCCCATGTACTACACCTTCCATCATGTAAGATTACACCCCCATGCACTACACCCCTATCATGTAAGATTACAGCCCGTGTACTACACCCTCTGTCATGTAAGACTACACCCCCATCATGTAAAATTAGACCTCATGTATTACACTCCCTATCATGTAAGATTACAGCCCCATGTACTACACCCTCCATCATGTAAGATTACACCTAATGCACTACACCCCTATCATGTAAGATTACAGCCCCATGTACTACACCCTCCATCATGTAAGATTACACCTAATGCACTACACCCCTATCATGTAAGATTACAGCCCCATGTTCTACACCCCTATCATGTAAGATTACAGCCCCATGTACTACACCCTCCATCATGTAAGATTACAGCCCCATGTTCTACACCCCTATCATGTAAGATTACAGCCCATGTACTACACCCCTATCATGTAAGATTACAGCCCCATGCACTACACCCCTATCATGTAAGATTACAGCCCATGTACTACACCCCTATCATGTAAGATTACAGCCCCATGTACTACACCCTCCATCATGTAAGATTACAGCCCCATGTACTACACCCCTATCATGTAAGATTACAGCCCCATGTACTACACCCTCCATCATGTAAGATTACAGCCCTTGCACTACACCCCTATCATGTAAGATTACAGCCCTTGCACTACACCCCTATCATGTAAGATTACTGCCCCATGTACTACACCCCTATCATGTAAGATTACAGCCTCATGTACTACACCCCTATCATGTAAGATTACAGCCCTTGCACTACACCCCTATCATGTAAGATTACAGCCCCATGCACTACACCCCTATCATGTAAGATTACAGCCCTTGCACTACACCCCTATCATGTAAGATTACTGCCCCATGTACTACACCCCTATCATGTAAGATTACAGCCCATGCACTACACCCCTATCATGTAAGATTACAGCCTCATGTACTACAGCCCTATCATGTAAGATTACAGCCCCATGCACTACACCCCTATCATGTAAGATTACAGCCCATGTACTACACCCCTATCATGTAAGATTACAGCCCCATGTACTACACCCTCCATCATGTAAGATTACAGCCCCATGTTCTACACCCCTATCATGTAAGATTACAGCCCCATGTACTACACCCTCCATCATGTAAGATTACAGCCCCATGTTCTACACCCCTATCATGTAAGATTACAGCCCATGTACTACACCCCTATCATGTAAGATTACAGCCCCATGCACTACACCCCTATCATGTAAGATTACAGCCCATGTACTACACCCCTATCATGTAAGATTACAGCCCCATGTACTACACCCTCCATCATGTAAGATTACAGCCCCATGTACTACACCCCTATCATGTAAGATTACAGCCTCATGTACTACACCCCTATCATGTAAGATTACAGCCCTTGCACTACACCCCTATCATGTAAGATTACTGCCCCATGTACTACACCCCTATCATGTAAGATTACAGCCTCATGTACTACACCCCTATCATGTAAGATTACAGCCCTTGCACTACACCCCTATCATGTAAGATTACAGCCCCATGCACTACACCCCTATCATGTAAGATTACAGCCCTTGCACTACACCCCTATCATGTAAGATTACAGCCCCATGCACTACACCCCTATCATGTAAGATTACAGCCCTTGCACTACACCCCTATCATGTAAGATTACTGCCCCATGTACTACACCCCTATCATGTAAGATTACAGCCCATGTACTACACCCCTATCATGTAAGATTACAGCCCCATGTACTACACCCCTATCATGTAAGATTACAGCCCCATGTACTACACCCTCCATCATGTAAGGTTGCACTGCATGTACTACACCCCTATCATGTAAGATTACAGCCCTTGCACTACACCCCTATCATGTAAGATTACAGCCCCATGTACTACACCCCTATCATGTAAGATTACAGCCCCATGCACTATACCCCTATCATGTAAGATTACAGCCCCATGCACTACACCCCTATCATGTAAGATTACAGCCCCATGTACTACACCCTCTATCATGTAAGATTACACCACCCCATGTACTACACCCCTATCATGTAAGATTACAGCCCCATGTACTGCACCCTCCATCATGTAAGTTTACACCCCATGTACTACACCCCTATCATGTAAGATTACAGCCGTTGCACCACACCCCTATTATGTAAGATTACAGCCCCATGTACTACACCCCTATCATGTAAGGTTACACTCCATGTACTACACCCAGCGTCGGACTGGAGCACCTTGGGCCCACCAGAGAAAATCATTTTTGGGGCCCACTATGTAGCTACATAGAAATACATTCAAGGCCATCAATTGTGTGGTAAAACACGCTAATATCAGGGAATAATATAAGGTAGTACACATCTTAATTATGTAGCAGGGGTTGGGGTAGCCCCCTCATAGAATATAATGTAGCCTCCCACAGAATATAATTCAGCCCCCCATAGAATATTATGCAGATCCCTCATAGAATATAATGTAGCCTCGCTCATGGAATATAATGCAGCCCCCCTCATAGGGTATAATACAGCACCCCACAAAATATAATGCAACCCCCTCATAAGGTATAATGCAGCCCCCCCATAGAATATAATGTAGCTCCCTCATATGGCATAATGCAGCCCCTCCACAGAATATAATGTAGCCCCTCAGAGTATAATGCAACCCCCCCATAGAATATACTGTAGCCCCCTCATAGGGCATAATGCAGCTCCCCTCATATAGTATGATGTAGCCACCTGAGAGAATAATGCAGCCCCCACATATAATATAATGCAGCCCCTCCACAGAATATAATGTAGCCCCCTCAGAGTATAATGCCAACCCCTCATAAGGCAGCCCCCCATAGAATATACTGTAGCCCCTCATAGGGCATAATGCAGCTCCCCTCATATAGTATGATGTAGCCCCCTCAGAGAATAATGCAGCCCCCACAGAATTATAATGTAGCCCCCTCATAGGGTATAATGCAGCCCCCCTGAAAGGGTATAATGCAGCCCCCTCCATTATCATCATTGTACTCATTACCACTTCCATCATTGCGTCCTCCCCACCACCATTGTCCTTTCCACCACTACCATCTTTGTCCTTTACACCACAACCATCATTGCTTTCTTCACCACCATTAACATTGCCTCCCCCACCACCATCATCATCATTGCCCCACCACCATCATCATCATTGCTTCCCCCACCACCATCATCATCGCCCCTACCACCATCATCATTGCCCCCACCACCATCATCATTGCCTCCAGCACCATCATCATTGCCCCCACCACCATCATCATTGTGGAGCGCCCCCAGTAGGGCAGTGGGGTACTCGGAGCCGGGTCCTTCGGTTCTCAGCGGGGATGTCACGGTGGCTGACCCGGTCCGTGGCCCTAGAGGCGTCCGGTATTGAAAGGGAAATGTCTTTAAAGGGATAGTGTTCATGACGCCACCTGTCGTATTCGGTCAGGGTGACCGACGCTGCTTAGGGGTCCACTGGGGTGGTGTTATGGCAGCTAGATGGTATACCTTCCCACGGGTGAAGTATGTCCCCAGGGCTTCCCAGTGTGTAGATGGTGTGAGGCGCGGTGAAGAACGAGGACACAAGGTTGCAGTCTCTTTACCTTTTACTGAAGACTTCAGCATCCACAGTCCAGGGTACAGACCACAGGGTAGGTAGAGTCCGTCCGGTCCGAAGGCAAATCCACAGTCCCCTTATCCAGGTAGAAATCAGTAGCCTTCCTACTAGCACCTGTGTGTTGTAGTCCCTCCCTGCTGAGCAACTCGGTAAGGTCCTCACAACTCTAGTAGATGTTCTAGATGTTATTTCTTCCTCTCTGTCCCCCAGATGGTATGGATAGGACCCATATGACTGATGGCCTGAGGCTTGTTTATAGGGACCCTAGAGACGCCCCGACCCCCACAATTTGCCACTGTGTCTTCTTAGGTATTAAGGTCGGGCAACCAACTTGGAATTGACTGTCCTGCCGGTCTCTGAAGTAAAGCGTAGAGTCAATTACTCCCTCGGTGTTCCGGCCACCGGCTACGCGCCTCAGAAGGAGGCAGCCTATTTCAGGGCAGAACTCCTCCCGGAGATTTCTCCTTGTGCTGTGACTTAGTTTCTCACCCTCTACAATACAATTCTCTTGCGTGTCCTTTCTTAGGATGCTGCCGCACGTGGGGCAGACGCAGCTCCGTAGCTTTCTGTCTCGCTAGGCCTCTGTCAGGATCCCACCCCTGACAGGGACCCTCTGTCTGCAGCTCAGATGTTCCTCCTTTCCCCCTGTCTGCCTGACAGGTGTTGCCTGGGCAAAGCCCAGCCAGCGTCTCTCTCACTTTCTATGCAGCCCACCAGTTTTACCCTTCTGTGAGGAGTGCCCTAGTAGATAAAAGCAAGACTCCCCCTGATGGCCCCGAGTGTGAAGTGTAGTGTATGGTTTGTGATACCTGGTAGTAAGATCTCCTTTATTACCTTCAGACGTAATATCACTCCCCCTGGTGAAAGAATGACATTACTGCAACGACCAGGACTCTGGGGCGCTGCAATTGCCTCCACCACCATCATCATTGCCCCCACCACCATCATCATTGCCTCCAGCACATCATCATTGCTGCCCCCACCACCATCATCATTGCCTCCAGCACCACCATCATCATCATTGCTTCCAGCACCATCATCATTGCCCCCACCACCATCATCATCATCATTGCCTCCAGCACCATCATCATTGCCCCACCACCATCATCATTGCCTCCAGCACCATCATCATTGCCCCCACCACCATCATGATCGCCTCCAGCACCATCAACATTGCCCCCACCACCATCATCACTGCCTCCAGCACCATCATCATTGCCCCCACCACCATCATCATTGCCCCCACCACCATCATTGCCTCCAGCACCATCATCATTGCCCCCACCACCATCATCATTGCCTCCAGCACCATCATCATTGCCCCCACCACCATCATCATTGCCTCCAGCACCATCATCATTGCCCCCACCACCATCATCATTGCCTCCAGCACCATCATCACTACCCCCACCACCATCATCATGGCCTCCAGCAACATCATCATTGCCTCCCCCCACACACACAGCTGCACACACGGAGGCAGAGACACACACGCAGGCAGGCAGAGACACACACACAGACACACACACAGCCGCGCACACACAGACACACACAGCCGCACACACACAGCCGCACACATGCAGGCACACTTGCACACACACAGCACCCACTCACCTCTCCGCACGTTCCCTGCAGCCGCAGCACATCCCGGCAACTTTCTGTCTGAAATAGCCGCGCTGAATGATGTTGTCATCCAGCCGCGCTTATTCAGACAGGAAGTGCCGGGCAGGAAGGAGGACGGCGTGGATCCCTGCAGCTCCGCTCTGGTCCCAAGCTGCAGGGATCGCAATCAAGGATCGCCGCCCTATAGGTGCCCACCTCCGGGGCCCCCCATTCAGCAGCAGCAGTGGGCAGTGTTAGCCTCAGCCTGCAGCTAACGCTGCCCGCCATTAAAGTGAAATGGTATTCATGCCTCTCCATGCCCATGGGGGTGTGGGGAAGCGTGAATATTGATTTCTCTTTAGCAGCGGGGACAGCTTCTGTCCATCTGCTGCTCTCTGGCACCAGAAGGACCCCCTTAACTCAGGGGCCCCATAGCAGCTGGGTGTGCTGCTATTAGCGACACTCCACTGGCTGGGGGGCCCCTGGAGCAGTGGGGGCCCTAGGCAGCTGCTGGCCAATATGCCAGCAGGTGTCAGTGCCTGGGCCCACCGGAGAATCCTCCAGTTCTCCGGTGGGCCAGTCCAACCCTGACTACACCCCTATCATGTAAGATTACATCCCATGTACTACACCGCTATCATGAAAGATTACAGCCCCATGCACTATACCCCTATCATGTAAGATTACAGCCCAAGTACTACACCCCTATCATGTATGATTACACCCAATGAACTACACCCTCCATCATGTAAGGTTGCACCCCATGTACTACATCCCTATCATATAAGATTACAGCCCCATGCACTACACCCCTATCATGTAAGATTACAGCCCATGTACTACACCCCTATCATGTAAGATTACACCCAATGAACTACACCCTCCATCATGTAAGGTTACACCCCATGTACTACACCCCTATCATGTAAGATTACAGCCCATGCACTATACACCTATTACAGCCCACGTACTACACCCCTATCATGTAAGATTACAGCCCATGTACTACACCGCCGGGTGCGGTGGCGTGCGCCTGTAATCCCAGCAACTAGGGAGGCTTAGTCTGGTGGATCGCTTGAGTCCAGGAGTTCAAGGCTGGCTTCACTGGGCTATGTCAATTGGGTGTCTGCACTAAGTTATACACCCCTATCATGTATGATTACAGCCCACGTACTACACCCCTATAACGTATGATTACACCCAATGAACTACACCCTCCATCATGTAAGGTTACACCCCATGTACTACACCCCTATCATGTAAGATTATAGCCCCATGCACTACACCCTTATCATGTAAGATTACTAGTTTCAGAAACACTTTTTGAATAATGTTACAGGGCCATGTTGGTAAAACCCTCTTTACACAGGTAAATGATGTGCACCAAAGGATCTGTAATACATTATTCAGTGCGCATGGGCTGCCATTGTTCTCAGCAGCACGAGTTCAGTACAACGTGCTGCCGAGAATTATGAATTTTAACTTTTCTCCAAAAGACTTTGCATTTTCCTCATTTGTTGAGTGATTGGCAGACTGATTACACAGCAAAATTAGAGTGAAAACGAGCCTTCTTAGGAACAGACATTCATAATAACCTTTCAATATAAAAGCAGCTTTTTCAATGGTAAACCTCATAGCTGTGATGACCCAGCTCAAATCCTCCTTAACCAGTTTCACTGTCTTACCTGTAGCTTTTGTTTTTCTCACTTGTATCTAAGGGTACTGTCACACAGTGGCATTTTTGTCGCTACGACGGTACGATCCATGACGTTCCAGCGATATCCATACGATATCGCTGTGTCTGACATGCAGCAGCGATCAGGGACCCTGCTGAGAATCGTACGTCGTAGCAGATCGTTTGAAACTTTATTTCGTCGCTGGATCTTCCGCTGTCATCGCTGCATCGGTGTGTGTGACGTCACCGCTGTGCTCTGCTTTCACTTTCCGGCCGGCACTCAGTCAGTGCGGGAAGCAGACGGCGAGGGACCTGACGGATACCGGAATGTGAGTATGTACTGTTTGCTTTTTTTTACATTTACGATGGTAACCAGGGTAAACATCGGGTTACTAAGCGCGGCCCTGCGCTTAGTAACCCGATGTTTACCCTGGTTACCCGGGGACTTCGGCATCGTTGGTCGCTGGAGAGCTGTTTGTGTGACAGCTCCCCAGCAACCACACAACGACTTACCAACGATCACGGCCAGGTCGTATCGCTGGTCGTGATCGTTGGTATATCGTTTTGTGAGACGGTACCCTAAGCCTTTATATGTTAATGTCAAAAACTGATGGAAACTACATTACAGAGTCTTTTACTTGATTATTGTCAGCCCCCTGCTGAGTATAGGTTTTGCTTTGTCCTATATTCACACCTTAGGAAGGAGAAGTGGTGACAACTTACCACTCAAAAAGCTGATCTAACTTTTCAAGTACTTTCAGCCATTGTAATTATTCTGATTATAGTTGCCTGCTGACTCCTAAACACAAACTGTTCTGTTCCATATAATGAGCTGTCTGTCACATATTGTTTACACAATACAATCATTGTGACTGTCAGACAGGAGATCACATGCATGGCACATGAGACAGACAAATAACTCTTTATAATACATTCTGGCTGAGTACAAAAAAATGGCTACTATAATACTACCCTATATATACAAGAATATAACTACTATAATATTGCCCCCTATGTACAAGAATATAACTACTACTAGATGGCAGCCCGATTCTAAAGAATCGGGAGTCTAGAATCCATATATACTTTATTTATTCAAATGTAAGAATAATACAATTAATAAATAATAGTAAGAAAGAACAAAAAATGGCTGCACTCACCAGCTCTTGACAATTCTTGTTATTTAAGGTACAGTTACACAGGATCCATGAACATGCTTATGAGGGGAGTGATGAAAGACATCAGACAACAACTTTGCGTGTTGTGGCAAATGCCACAACAACGGTTCTTTGCTTAAGAACAATAATGTAAATAATAAATAATATGTATCAATAACTATGTATATTGGTATGTTCTTTCTTGGCACAAATTGCAGGAAGTAGTATTCTAGGCAATTATATATTAGATGGGCATTTCCTGAAGGAAATACATGGTGCTTGAACAGCGCTACCAGCTTTACAGCAGCACTTTTCACACACGGGACTGGGGGGCGCGCTTACTTTTGCACCCGGGGGCGCACTTACTTTTGCACCCGGAGGCGCACTTACTTTTGCACCCGGGGGCGCACTTACTTTTGCACCCGGGGGCGCACTTACCTTTGCACCCGGGGGCGCACTTACTTTTGCACCCGGGGGCGCACTTACTTTTGCACCCGGGGGCGCACTTACTTTTGCACCCGGGGGAGCACTTACTTTTGCACCCGGGGGCGCACTTACTTTTGGGGCCGCACTTACTTTTGGTGGGCGGGGCTCCTCGGCCTCCGATTTGGTTGGTGGGGCCCCTCGTCCTCCGATTTGGTGGGTGGGGACCCTCGGCCTCCGATTTGGTGGGCGGGGACCGGCCTCCGATTTGGTGGGCGGGGACCCTCGGCCTCCGATTTGGTGGGCGGGGACCCTCGACCTCCGATTTGGTGGGCGGGGACCCTCGGCCTCCGCTTTGGTGGGCGGGGCCCCTCGGCCTCCGATTTGGTGGGCGGGGTCCCTCTGCCTCCGATTTGGTGGTCGGGGACCCTCGGCCTCCGCTTTGGTGGGCGGGGCCCCTCGGCCTCCGATTTGGTGGGCGGGGTCCCTCTGCCTCCGATTTGGTGTGCGGGGACCCCCGGCCTCCGATTTGGTGGGCAGGTACCCTCGGCCTCCGATTTGGTGGGCGGGGACCCTCGGCCTCCGATTTGGTGGGCGGGGCCCATCGGCCTCCGATGTGGTGGGCGGAGCCCCTCGGCCTCCGATTTGGTGGGCGGGGCCCCCCGGCCTCCGATTTGGTGGGCGGGGCCCCTCGGCCTCCGATTTGGTGGGCGGGGACCCTCGGCCTCCGATTTGGTGGGCGGGGACCCTCGGCCTCCGATTTGGTAGGCGGGGCCCCTCGGCCTCTGATTTGGTGGGCGGGGACCCTCGGCCTCCAATTTGGTGGGCGGGGACCCTCGGCCTCCGATTTGGTGGGCGGGGACCCTCGGCCTCCGATTTGGTGGGCGGGGACCCTCGGCCTCCGATTTGGTGGGCGGGGCCCCTCGGCCTCCGATGTGGTGATCGGGGCCCCTCGGCCTCCGCTTTGGTGGGCGGGGCCGGGCCCCTCGGCCTCCGCTTTGGTAGGCGGGGCCGCTCGGCCTTCGATTTGTTGGGCGGGGCTCCTCGGCCTCCGATTTGGTTGGCGGGGCCCCTGGGCCTCCGATTTGGTTGGCGGGGCCCCTTATCCTCCGATTTGGTGGGCGGGGCCGCTCGGCCTTCGATTTTGTGGGCGGGGCTCCTCGGCCTCCGATTTGGTTGGCGAAGCCCCTCGGCCTCCGATTTGGTTGGCGGGGCACCTCGGCCTCCGATTTGGTGGGCGGGGACTCTCGGCCTCCGATTTGGTGGGCGGGGACCCTCGGCCTCCGATTTGGTGGGCGGGGACCCTCGGCCTCCGATTTGGTTGGCGGGGCACCTCGGCCTCCGATTTGGTGGGCGGGGCCCCTCGGCCTCTGATTTGGTGGGCGGGGACCCTCGGCCTCCGATTTGGTGGGCGGGGACCCTCGGCCTCCGATTTGGTAGGCGGGGCCCCTCGGCCTCCGATTTGGTGGGCGGGGACCCTCGGCCTCCAATTTGGTGGGCGGGGACCCTCGGCCTCCGATTTGGTGGGCGGGGACCCTCGGCCTCCCATTTGGTGGGCGGGGCCCCTCGGCCTCCGATTTGGTGGGCGGGGCCCCTCGGCCTCCGATGTGGTGGTCGGGGCCCCTCGGCCTCCGCTTTGGTGTGTGCTCTGCCTGGGGCCACTGTGCTCTGCCTGGGGCCCCATATGCTGCCTGGGGCCCCATATGCTGCCTGGGGCCCCTG
This sequence comes from Ranitomeya variabilis, assembly GCF_051348905.1. Lineage (NCBI taxonomy): Eukaryota > Metazoa > Chordata > Amphibia > Anura > Dendrobatidae > Ranitomeya > Ranitomeya variabilis. The sequence continues at coordinate 578,293,597 of NC_135235.1, read as the reverse complement.
TGCTCTGCCTGGGGCCCCATATGCTGCCTGGGGCCCCTGTGCTCTGCCTTGGGGCCCCTGTGCTCTGCCTGGGGCCCCATGTTCTGCCTGGGGCCCCTGTGCTCTGCCTGGGGCCACTGTGCTCTGCCTGGGGCCCCATGTTCTGCCTGGGGCCACTGTGCTCTGTCTGGGGCCCCATAAGCTGCCTGGGGCCCCTGTGCTCTGCCTGGGACCACTGTGCTCTGCCTGGGGCCCCATATGCTGCCTGGGGCCCCTGTGCTCTGCCTGGGGCCACTGTGCTCTGCCTGGGGCCCCATATGCTGCCTGGGGCCACTGTGCTCTGCCTGGGGCCCCATATGCTGCCTGGGGCCCCTGTGCTCTGCCTGGGGCCCCATATGCTGCCTGGGGCCCCTGTGCTCTGCCTGGGGCCCCTGTGCTCTGCCTGGGGCCCCATGTTCTGCCTGGGGCCCCTGTCCTCTGCCTGGGGCCACTGTGCTCTGCCTGGGGCCCCATATGCTGCCTGGGGCCCCTGTGCTCTGCCTGGGGCCCCATATGCTGCCTGGGGCCCCTGTGCTCTGCCTGGGGCCCCTGTGCTCTGCCTGGGGCCCCTGTGCTCTGCCTGGGGCCCCATATGCTGCCTGGGGCCCCTGTGCTCTGCCTGGGGCCCCTGTGCTCTGCCTGGGGCCCCATGTTCTGCCTGGGGCCACTGTGCTCTGCCTGGGGCCCCATATGCTGCCTGGGGCCCCTGTGCTCTGCCTGGGGCCCCATATGCTGCCTGGGGCCCCTGTGCTCTGCCTGGGGCCACTGTGCTCTGCCTGGGGCCCCATAGGCTGCCTGGGGCCCCTGTGCTCTGCCTGGGACCACTGTGCTCTGCCTGGGCCCCCATATGCTGCCTGGGGCCCCTGTGCTCTGCCTGGGGCCACTGTGCTCTGCCTGGGGCCCCATATGCTGCCTGGGGCCCCTGTGCTCTGCCTGGGTGTAGGACACTGGTGACGTCACTTATCTCCGGACATTAGCTCCGGACATTAGCTCCGGACATTAGCTCCGGACATTATCTCCGGACATTAGCTCCGGACAAAGCCACGGAAGTTGGCACAAATTGCAGGAAGTAGTATTCTAGGCAATTATATATTAGATAATACTGCCCCTATGTACAAGACTATAGCTACTATAATACTGCTCCTATGTACAAGAATATAACTACTATAATACTGCCCCTATATACAAGAATATAACTACTATAATACTGCCTCCTATGTACAAGAATATAACTACTATAATACTGCCCCTATGTACAAGAATATAACTAATATAATACTGCTCCTATGTACAAGAATATAACTGCTATAATACTGCCCCCTATGTACAGGAATATATCTACTGTAATACTGCCCCCTATGTACAAGAATATAACTACTATAATACTGCCCCTATGTACAAGAATATAACTAATATAATACTGCTCCTATGTACAAGAATATAACTACTATAATAATGTCCCTATGTACAAGAATATAACTACTATAACACTGCCATATGTACAAGAATATAACTATTATAATACTGTCCCCTATATATAAGAATATAACTATTATAATACTGCCCCTATGTACAAGAATGTAACTGCTATAATACTGATCCTATGTACAAGAATATAACTACTATAATACTGCCCCCTATGTTCAAGAATATAACTACTATAACACTGCCATATGTACAAGAATATAACTACTATAATACTGTCCCCTATATATAAGAATATAACTATTATAATACTGCCCCTATGTACAAGAATATAGCTACTATAATACTGCCCTCATGTACATGAATATAACTACAATAATACTGCCCCTATGTACAAGAATATAACTACTATAATACAGCCCCATATGTACAATAATATAGGTCCTATAATACTGCCCCCTATATAAAAGAATATAACTATTATAATACTGCCTCCATGTACATGAATATAACTACTATAATACTGTCCCCTAAATACTGTATAAGAATATAACTATTATAATACTGCCCACATGTACATGAATAGAACTGCTATAATACTGTCCTCTATATATATGAATATAACTATTATAATACTGACCCTATGTACAGTGATATAATCACTATAATACTGCCCCTATGTACAAGAGTATAACTACTATAATACTGTCCCTATGTAAAAGAATACAACTACTATAATACTGGAAAAGCAGAAGTCCAGCGTGGGTGATGTCCATAAAAAATATCTTTTATTCCATTTTCGTTAAAAGCACATGAATCCATCTTCATATCCATAGACACAAAAACGGGTGATTCATACCAGTGACAGTCACAAGCTTAAAGTGCATTAAAATCAAACGCGTTTCAACGGTCGTGCCGCCTTAGTCATTAAGACTTAATACTGACCCTATGTACAAGAATATAACTACTACAATACTGTCCCTATGTACAAGAATATAACTACTATAATACTGCCCCTATGTACAGGAATGTAACTACTGTAATACTGCCCCCTATGTACAAGAATATAACTACTATAATACTGCCTCCTATGTACAAGAATATAACTACTATAATACTGCCCCTATGTACAAGAATATAACCACTATAATACTGCTCCCTATGTACAAGAATATAACTACTATAATACTGCCCCTATGTACAAGAATATAACTACTATAGTACTGCCCCTATGTACAAGAATATAACTACTATAATACTGCCTCCTATGTACAAGAATATAACTACTATAATACTGCCCCTATGTACAAGAATATAACTACTATAATACTGTCCCTATGTACAAGAATATAACTACTATAATACTGACCCTATATACAAGAATATAACTACTATAATACTGCCCCCTATGTACAAGAATATAACTACTATAATACTGACCCTATATACAAGAATATAACTACTATAATACTGCCCCCTATGTACAAGAATATAACTACTATAATACTGCCCCTATGTACAAGAATATAACTACTATAATACTGCCCCTATGTGCAAGAATGTAACTACTATAATACTGCCCCTATGTGCAAGAATGTAACTACTGTAATGCTGACCCTATGTACAAGAATATAACTACTATAATACTGCCCCCATGTACAAGTATATAACTACTATAATACTGACCCTATGTACAAGAATATAACTACTATAATACTGCCCCTATGTACAAGAATATAACTACTGTAATACTGCCCCTATGTACAAGAATATAACTACTATAATACTGCCCCTATGTACAAGAATATAACTACTGTAATACTGCCCCTATGTACAAGAATATAACTACTATAATACTGACCCTATGTACAAGAATATAACTACTATAATACTGCCCCCTATGTACAAGAATATTACTATTTTAACATGTGGCTATCATAACTTGTGTTAGATGATACTGTTACATAATGAGATGGGAGCATTTTGCAGCCTTTGACAATCACTAGATCCTATTAGTGGCAGTAGTAAGCATACACCTGCTCCCTATATATAGTCTCGTGGCTGGGAATCTCATTCGGTGCTACATTTGGGCCACATACTGTAGTTCGTATTTGATATTCTGCATCAGGAACGTCCCATATCCCTGTGCCAAGTGCAAAGCTCTACCCGTGACAGGATAACCAAGTTCAGACTATATGTGCACTTTTTTTTCCCATAGTGGAACATTGAAGTGCTGTGAGCAAGGGTATGTGTATAAATCATGGAGCACCCTTTACCCTTTCATTGCATCCATAAAGTACAATGCCAACAAAAGTGACCCACAAACACTGTACAATACCCACACAGTGACTTCCTCCACAGTACTCTCCACATGTACACTCTGACGACCCTATGATGACCCTACTGTACCCCACCTCAACTGCTCCGGCAAAGTATGGTGACCCAAACATAGTATGATCCCCAACTGTGACTCCCATACAGCCCTCCATGCAGTATAATGGGCATACATACAGTATTATGGTCCCACACCTTACCACACTCCATAATGGCCCTCACTAGCCCTCCAAACTGTATTATTGCCTCCACACAGACCTGCAAACATTATAATAACACCCACACAGCCATCCACACAGTATGATGGACCCCACACAAACTTTCACACTGTATAATTTCTTGCATACAGTATAATGGCCCCCATATAGCTCTCCATAAAGTATAAAGGTTCCTACATAGCCCTGCAAATAGTATAATGGCCCTACACATACCCCTCCAAAAATTATAATGACTTCCAAAAATTATAAAAGCCCCCATATAGACCTCCAAATATTATAATATTCTCCACATAGCTTCCATATAGTATATTGGACCCCATAGTCCTCCATATAGTATACTGCAACCCATAGTTCTCCATATAGTATAATGCACTCACCATATTCCTCCTTACAGTATAATGCACTCCCCATAGTTCTCAATATAGTATTATTCACTCCCAATAGTGATCCATAAAGTATAATGCACCCCCTATAGTTGTCTATACGGTATAATGCACTTACCCTAATCCTCAACATGGTAAAATGCACTCCCTATTTTCCTCCATATAGTATAATGCACTCCCTTAGTCCTCCATATAGTATAATGTACCCCTATAGTCCTCGATACAGTACAATCTGCTCCCTATAGTCCTCAACATGGTATAATGCACCCCCTGTAGTCCTCTAAACAGTATAATGCCCTCCCCTTAGTCCTCAACATGGTATAATGTGCTTCTCATAGACCTCCGCATAGTATAATGCACTCCCCATAGTCCTCCATATAGTATAATGCACTCCCCATAGTTCTCCATATAGTATAGTACACCCCCATAGTCCTCCATATAGAATAATACACCCCTATAGTCCTTGATACAGTATAATGTGCTACACATAGTCCTCAACATAATATAATGTGCTTCCCATAGACGTACATATAGTATAATGCACTCCCCATAGTCCTTCATGCAGTATAATGCACTCCCGATAATTCTCCATATAGTATAATGCTCCCTATAGTCCTCCACACAGTATAATACACTCCTCATAGTCCTCCATACAGTATAATGGCCAACACAATGTACTCATTGATTAAAAAAAAAAAAAAATAACAGTACTCTCCTCTCCTCCTCGTTCGCCCACTTCTCCGGTCTTTGCAGAGAGCGCTCTGAAGCATCACAATCTCACGTCAGACCCTAAGGAAGAATGATGGAGGAGGAAGCATCAGCTGACGTTCCCTCTTTCAACATTGCTTTCAACTTTATCGGCATCCAGGATGCCGATACAGTTGAAGGCGCGATGACGGGCAGGGGGCATCATAGCAGCCACTAGCAGTATGCCACTACCTTGAGATCATTATTGTGGGGTCCTGATGGTTGACATGGCAATTCACGACCTTAGAGTCTGCCAGGCTATAGTGACCTATTTGACCTGTCACAAGTTAGCAACAGTTAGGTGGTAAAAATAACATTTTTCTTTGCTGTCATGCCACTGTGCATTAGTTCCTGAAAATCACCTGAAGGGTTAATAAACTACCTGACAGCACTTTTCAATACATTGAGGGGTGCAGTTTTTAACCGCTTTCTGCCAGCTGACAGAATAGTACGTCAGCTGGCAGAACCCCCGCTTTGAGGTGGGCTCCGGCGGTGAGCCCACCTCAAAGCCGCGACATGTCAGCTGTTTTGTACAGCTGACATGTGCGCGCAATGAGCGCGAGCAGAATCGTGATCCGCCTGCGCCCATTACCTAGTTAAATGCCGCTGTCAAACGCTGACAGCGGCATTTAACTAGCGCTCCCGGCTGCGCGGCCGGAGATGCTCGCACCGCTGACCCCGTCACATGATCGGGGGTCATCGGTGCATTGCCATAACAACCAGAGGCCTCTATGGTTGTTGATGCCCGATTGCTTTGAGCGCCACCCTGTGGTCGGCGTTCAAAGCAACCCTGCATTTCTGCTACATAGAGGTGATCTGTGCTTCACCTCTATGTAGCAGAGGCGATCGTGTAGTGCATGCTTCTAGCCTCCTATGGAGGCTATTGAGACGCGCCAAAATTAAAAAAAAAGTGTTTAAAAATATTTTAAAAAAATATATAAACGTTCAAATCACCCCCCCTTTCGCCCCAATCAAAATAAAACAATAAAAAAAAAAATCAAACATACACATATTTGGTATCCCCGCGTTCAGAATCGCCCGATCTATCAATAAAAACAAAGGATTAATCTGATTGCTAAATGGCGTAGTGAGAAAAAAAATCAAAACGCCAAAATTAAGTTTTTTGGGTCACCGCAACATTGCATTAAAATGCAATAACGGGCGATCAAAAGAACGTATCTACACCAAAATGGTATCATTAAAAACGCCAGCTTGGCACGCAAAAAATAAGCCCTCACCCGACCCCCAGATCATCAAAATTGGAGATGCTACGGGTATCGGAAAATAGCGCAATTTTTTTTTTTTTTTTTTAGCAAACTTTGGAATTTTTTTTTACCACTTAGATAAAAGAGAACCTAGACATGTTTAGTGTCTATGAACTCGTAATGACCTGGAGAATCATAATGGCAGCATTTGGTGAACCTAGCAAAAAAGCCAAAATAAAAACAAGTGTGAGATTGCACTTTTTTTGCAATTTCACTGCACTTGGAATTTTTTTCCCGTTTTCTGTTACACAGCATGGTAAAACAAATTGTATCGTTCAAAAGTACATCTCGTTCCGCAAAAAATAAGTCCTCACATGGCCATATTGACGGAAAAATAAAAAAGTTATGGCTCTGGGAAGGAGGGGAGCGAAAAACGAAAACGAAAAAAGCTCCGGGGGTGAAGGGGTTAATATGGTATCACTTTGGGGGTCCTATAGATTGGGAAAAAAAACTAAGTCAATTCAAAACTGTATAGATCCCTAAAAAAAAATAAGTTTTGTAAATTTCTTTAAAAAAAAATTGCTGCTACATTTTTAACCCTTCTAACATCCTAACAAAATAAGAGAAGATTTTACAGATGTGCTGATGGAAAGCGGAGAAGAGGGAAATGTTATTTATTAACTATTTTGTGTGGTACGACTAAATGGATTAGAGGCATAATCATTCCAAGTTTGAAAACTGCACATTTTTAAATATTTTTATCAAATTTCTGATATTTTAATAAATAAATGCAAAATATATTGACCTAAATTTACTGTTAACATAAAGTATAATGTGTCAGAAAAACAGTCTAAAATCACTGGGCTAGGTTGAAACATTCCAGAATTGTTACCAACTAAAGAGAAGCTGGTCTGGTCAGAATTGAAAAAATTGGCCTTGTCATTACCCTTCATAAGGCTATGTGCACACGTTGTGGATTTGACTGTGGAATTTTCTGTGCAGATTCTGCATTTCTTGGCAGAAAACGCAGGCCAGAATCTGCGTTTTTTGTGCATTTTTTTTGCGGATTTTGTGTGGATGTCTTCCTTTTTTTTACCCCTGCGGATTTCTATTATGGAATGGATGTAAAAATGCAGCAGATCTGCAAAAAGAATTGACATGGTCCTTTTTTGAATCTGCTGCCTTTTCCGTGCCGATTTTTCCACACCATTAGCACAGCATTTTTTTTGCCATTGATTTACATTGTACTCTAAATCACTTGCGGATCTGCAGCGTTTCTGGCCGGAAAAAAACGCTGCGGATCTGCAGGAAATCTGCAACGTGTGCACATACCCTAACCATTGTGATCAGCTCCATCTACAGGTGATGACTGGTACTGTATCATTTCAAAAGAGTAAGGGTCCTGGAAACTTTTCAGGGGTAATTTTTTTAGTGGAAGATGAGGGAAAGGTGTGTACTCCAGTTCCTAAAATCTTGAAATTCTTTATTGGTGCATATAAATAAAGCGTGATTAAAATCCTTGCACAAAGGTGGATGCAGTCATGAGGATAGACAACACGTTTCGATCTATCCGATCTTAATCATGATGCATAGATCGAAACGCGTTGTCTATCCTCATGACTCATCTTCCATTGCTGCACGTCTTGGTTGGGACGAGATCTCCGTGCACCTTCGGTCTGTCGGTGAGCTGGCTGTGGCTTTTAGCCTTATATTTCTATAATTTTTTTAGTGCATATATTTTGGGCTAAAATTAATTTTGTAGTTGGGTTTTATTACATTTTTTTCCTTCTTTGCTTTTACATGCTCTTTGCTTCCCTACCTTGGATGCAGAGATCCCGTCAGTCAGCTTGCTCTGAATCTTTTATCTGTCTTTTATGAGCTCAGTTCAGCTGCTCACATTCAAGTTTATCTCAGCTTTGATGTTATCATATATTTTCACAGAGAAGTATAGAAAAATAAGAAGTAAAAGAGTTGCAAATTTGAACACGTTCACTGATGAATTCTCAGTTAACTCATTCTGCAGGGAATAACACGTGGTGCAATATTTGTAATGGAAACCAACTGACACATTTTTTAGTCTAAAATACATGAATTTAAGGAAAATATTCTTCCAGATGGAGTCCATTTTCTGTAAAAAATAAATTTCACCACATTCTCCATGCTAAACTAGCAACATCATGATGAAGCAGCTGAACAGCTGAATAAACTACAAATTTTAATTTTTTATGTCTCATCTCAGTTGCAGAGATCAGCTAGTAAAGTTTAAGTTCTAATTCCCTCTATAACTAAGTGGGTGCTGGCATAGACTCTCCTCCGAGGACATTTACTTTTTCACCTGCATGATGTTGTCCAATCATAAGAAGGCAGCATCATGCAGGGGGAAAAAGAAAACTCCCCCAGAGAAGCTTACAACAATCTTTCTTTGTGTGATATGGTAAAGCCAATAGCATAGCTACCAGGGATTTGAAGGGGGTGGTTTCCACAAGCCCCTCACTTGGAGGGACCCATCTGTAGTCACCGTAACTCTTAACTATATCCAGTGTCGGACTGGAGCACCTTGGGCCCACCAGAGAAAATCATTCTTGAGGCCCACTATGTAGTTACATAGAATACAAGACCACCTATTGTGCGGTAAAACACGCTAATATCATATAACTAGAAATATGCCTGATGCTATTGCATCGGGAGTGCGGTGAATAGATTTTCACCTCTATTCCCCACGCAGGCGCAGTTACAGCCGCGTCGTTACCGTGCAAGTGCGGGTAGAGCGCGCAGTTGTGGCTGCTACTGCGCTATCCCGCGCATGCGTAGTATCGATGGGGCAGTTACTTTGAGACCTGCGTGGGAATAGCGGAGACGTGTATGTCACTTATGCAGGCCACGAACTGTGCCTGCGCAAGTGACACTGCCGCGGTGCGTTATGGGATTCGGGGACAGAGGCTGGAAGTCCCAACTGATGATTATTATATTGGATATAAGGTAGTACACAACTTAATTATGAAACAGGCGATGGGGTAGCCCCCTCATAGAATATAAAGTAGCCCCCTCATAGAATATAATGCAACCCTCAAAGAATATAATGTAGCCCCCCTCATAGAATATAATGCAGCCACCTTAGAGTATAATGCAACCCTCTCATAAGGTATAATGCAGCCCCACCATAGAATATAATGTAGCCCCTCATAAGGTATAATGCAGCCCCTTCATACAGTATAATGCAGCCCCCCACAGAATATAATGCAGCCCCCTCAGAGTATAATGCAGCCCCCATTGAAAATATATTGCAGCCCCCCTCATAGGGTATAATGCAGCCCCCTTCATAGGGTATAATGCTGCCCCCTCATAGGGTATAATGCAGCCCCCCTCCTAGGGTATAATGCAGCCCCTCTCCTGCGGAATAATGCAGCCCCTCATAGGGTTTAATGCAGCCCCCCTCCTAGGGTATAATGCAGCCCCTCATAAGGTATAATGCATGCCCCCTCATAGGGTATAATGCTGCCCCCTCATAGGGTATAATGCGCCCCCTTATATGGTATAATGCTGCACTCTCATAGGGTATAATGCTGCCCTCTCATAGGGTATAATGCACCCCATCATAGGGTATAATGCTGCCTTCTCATACGGTATAATGCACCCCCTCATAGAGTATAATGCTGCCCTCTCACAGGGTATAATGCAGCCCCTCATAGGGTATAATGCAGCCCCCTTATGGGGTATAATGCTGCCCCCTCATAGTGTAAAATGCGTCCCCCTCATAGGGTATAATGCAGCCCCCCTCATAGGGTATAATGCACCCACCTCATAGGGTATAACGCTGCCCCTCTCATAGGGTGTAATGCTGCTCCTCATAGGGTATAACGCCCCCTCCATAGGGTATGATGCTGCCCCACCCATAGGGTAGAATGCAATCAGGACTCACTGATATATATACAGTTAGGTCCATATATATTTGGACAGAGACAACATTTTTCTAATTTTGGTTATAGACATTACCACAATGAATTTTAAACAAAACAATTCAGATGCAGTTGAAGTTCAGACTTTCAGCTTTCATTTGAGGGTATCCACATTAAAATTGGATGAAGGGTTTAGGAGTTTCAGCTCCTTAACATGTGCCACCCTGTTTTTAAAGGGACCAAAAGTAATTGGACAGATTCAATAATTTTAAATAAAATGTTCATTTCTAGTACTTGGTTGAAAACCCTTTGTTGGCAATGACTGCCTGAAGTCTTGAACTCATGGACATCACCAGACGCTGTGTTTCCTCCTTTTTGATGCTCTGCCAGGCCTTCACTGCGGTGGTTTTCAGTTGCTGTTTGTTTGTGGGCCTTTCTGTCTGAAGTTTAGTCTTTAACAAGTGAAATGCATGCTCAATTGGGGTGAGATCAGGTGACTGACTTGGCCATACAAGAATATTCCACTTCTTTGCTTTAATAAACTCCTGGGTTGCTTTGGCTTCATGTTTTGGGTCATTGTCCATCTGTAGTATGAAACGACGACCAATCAGTTTGGCTGCATTTGGCTGGATCTGAGCACACAGTATGGCGGCTCTGAATACCTCAGAATTCATTCAGCTGCTTCTGTCCTGTGTCACATCATCAATAAACACTAGTGACCCAGTGCCACTGGCAGCCATGCATGCCCAAGCCATCACACTGCCTCCGCCGTGTTTTACAGATGATGTGGTATGCTTTGGATCATGAGCTGTACCACGCCTTCGCCATACTTTTCTCTTTCCATCATTCTGGTAGAGGTTGATCTTGGTTTCATCTGTCCAAAGAATGTTCTTCCAGAACTGTGCTGGCTTTTTTAGATGTTTTTTAGCAAAGTCCAGTCTAGCCTTTTTATTCTTGATGCTTATGAGTGGCTCGCACCGTGCAGTGAACCCTCTGTATTTACTTTCATGCAGTCTTCTCTTTATGGTAGATTTGGATATTGATACGCCGACCTCCTGGAGAGTGTTGTTCACTTGGTTGGCTGTTGTGAAGGGGTTTCTCTTCACCATGGAGATTATTCTTCTATCCTCCACCACTGTTGTCTTCCGTGGGCGCCCAGGTCTTTTTGCATTGATGAGTTCACCAGTGCTTTCTTTCTTTCTCAGGATGTACCAAACTGTAGATTTTGCCACTCCTAATATTGTAGCAATTTCTCAGATGGGTTTTTTCTCTGTTTTCACAGCTTAAGAATGGCTTGTTTCACCTTCATGGAGAGCACTTTTGACCGCATGTTTACTTCATAGGAAAACCTTCCAAATGCAAGCACCACACTTCAAATCAACTCCAGGCCTTTTATCTGCTTAGTTGAGAATGACATAATGAAGGGATTGCCCACACCTGTCCATGAAATAGCCTTGGAGTCAATTGTCCAATTACTTTTGGTCCCTTTAAAAAACAGCGTGGCACAGGTTAAGGAGCTGAAACTCCTAAACTCTTCATCCAATTTTAATGTGGATACCCTCAAATGAAAGCTAAAAGTCTGAACTTCAACTGCATCTGAATAGTTTTGTTTAAAATTAAATTGTGGTAATGTCTATAACCAAAATGAGAAAAATGTTGTCTCTGTCCAAATATATATGGACCTAACTGTATATATATATATATATATATATAAAACAACCCACAATACTCACCTCTCCTCCTCGCTCCCACACTGATTTCGGCTCTGCTCCGTTAGCAGCTGCACTCACTGCCATCTGCACGGCACACAGCGGGTACACGATGAAGTGACATCATCGCGCGCCTGCTGTGTCAAACGCAGAGGGGAATGATGAGAGAGGGAGCTGACTCTCTCTTCTCCATTGATGCCCATATAGTTGAATGCGGCGCGCACTGGGGCGGCGCTGGCACCGGGCCCCCCTGACTTACAACCTCATAGTGGCCCCATGGGCTGGGGGCTCCTGGGGGAGTGAGGGCCATGGTCTGCCGGCCCTGATAGTGGGCAGTGTTAGTTGCAGCCTGTAGTTAACACTGCCCGCTATTAAAGTCAAATGCAAATTCACCCCCTCTCTACACCCATGGGGGCATGGGGAAGAGTGAATATTAATTTCTCTTTAGCAGCGGGGAAAGGCTTTAGCCGCAGCAGCTGGCTTCTGCCTCCTGTCACCTGCTGCTACGCTAGCACCAGGGGCCCCCATAGCAGCTGCGTGGTGTGCCACTATTAGCGACATGCCACTGGCTGGGGACCCCTGGAGCAGTGGGGTCCCTAGGCAGCTGCTGGACCTGTATGCTAGCAGGTGTCAGTGCCTGGACCCAACCGGAGAATCCTCCGGTTCTCCGGTGGGCCAGTCCGATCCTGACTATATCGGTGTGTACAGCTGGCTAATAGAGAGAAATTCTGCGCTAGAGCATAGAGACATGGTCTCCATTTACTACCACTCTCCATTCTGTAGACTACAGGTTGCTTTAGGGCTTTGGTCTACAGAATCCCAGGGTGTGGGTCTGGATGAGGTGTGAAGTGATGTGATGGTGTCATCGCACCTGGACTCTGACATCCTGTGTGTGCCCTGGTGAGGTGACATCAACATGTTAGACTCGCCAGGGTTTGGGTTTAGGTGAGCATACCATGTATATTTTTAATATTGGGGACACAGGAGACATTATTACTCTACATGTGGGGACTCAGGACACATTATTACTGTCCATGTGGGTAATCAGGAGACATTATTACTGTATATGTGGGGACTCAGGAGACATTATTACCGTGCATGTGGGGACTCAGGAGACATTATTACTATCAGGGTCGGACTGGCCCATCGGAAAACCGGAGGATTCTCCGGTGGGCCCAGGCACTGATATCTGCTGGCATATAGGGTCGGCTGCTGCCTAGAGCCCCTGCTGCTCCAGGGGCCCCCAGCCAGTTGCGTGTTGCTAATAGCAGCACACTATGCAGTTGCTATGGGGCCCGTGAGTCAGGGGGGCCCGCCCGATGCCAGCAGAACAGCAGCAGGTGACAGGAGGCAGGAGCCGGCTGCTGCGGCTAAAGCCTGTGCCCGCTGCTAAAAAAAATGAATATTCACTATTCCCCACACCCATGGGCGTGGAGAGCAGTGAATATTAATTTCACTATAATAACGATCAGTGCTAGCCACAGGCTGCAGTTAACACTGTCCGCTATCAGGGCCGGCAGACTAGGGAGCATGCTCCCCCAGGGGTCCCCAGCCCACGCGCCACTATGGGGTCAGGGTCAGTCAGGGTGCCCGACACCAGCGTCACCCCCAGTGCACGACGCATTCAACTGTATCGGCATCATAGATGCCGATACAGTTGACAGCAATTATAATGGAGGAGAGAGCATCAGACAACACTCCCTCTCCGATCATTTCCCTCTGCCTCTGACACAGCGGGTGCATAATGATGTCACTTCATTGCATACCTGCTGTGCGCCAGGCAGACAGCAGTGCAGCTGCTGATACAGGAGCAGAGACAAGAGTAGCGGTGAACGAGGAGGAGAAGTGAGTATTCTAGAATATGTATGTAGTTTATTGCACAGCCACGTAGTATATTGCTCTATTGCTCAGCTACGTAGTATATAGCACAGTGACGTAGTATATAACACATCTCACGCAGTATATAACACAGCCCACGCAGTATATAACACACCCCACGTAGTATATTGTACAGCCACATAGTATATGCGGCAATAACCCATGATCATGTAGCGGTCTTGCGAGACCGCTACGTGATCTCGAGTCATTGCCGCAATGCATCCTTGGGACCGGAGCATCGCGAGGAGCGGGAAAGGCTGCCTCGAACGCTGGGAGGTGAGAATGTTTTATTTTTTATCATTTTGAACATTATATGTTTTTACTATTGATGCTGCATAGGCAGCATCAATAGTAAAAAGTGAAGCGGTGTTTAAATCCCGCCCCATTATCGCTGAGTGGTCGCGTCTGGCCGCGACCAATCAGCGACCCGGGATTTCCGCGACAGACAGACAGACAGAAGATAAAACAGACGGAAGTACCCCCTAGACAATTATATATATATATATATGTATATATATATATATATATATATATATATATATATATATATCAGTGAGTGAGTCCTGGTGGCTATAAGACTGTGGGGCTGGATTATATTCTACGGGGGGCTACATTATATTCTATGAGGGTCTACATTATATACTGTTGGGGACTGCATTTTACCCTATGAGGGGGCTGCATTATACTCTGAGGGGGCTACATTATATTTTATGGGGGGCTGCATTATACTATATGCGGGGGCTGCATTATACCTTATGAGGGGCTACATTATATTCTCTGAGGGGTCTGCATTATCCTATAAGAGTGGGGCTGCATTATACTATATGAGGGGGCTGCATTATATTCTTGGGGGGGCTGCATTATACTCGGAGGGGACTATATTATATGTTATGAGGGGCTGCATTATACACTGTGAGGGGGGCTGCATTATACCCTATGAGTGGGCTGCATTACACCCTATGAAGAGGCTGCATTATACCCTATGAGTGGGCTGCATTATACCCTATGAAGAGGCTACATTATACTCTATGTGGGGCTGCATTATTCCCTATGAGGGGGCTACATTATATTTTATGGAGGAGGCTGCATTATTCCCTGTGAGGAGGCTGCATTACACTCTACGGGGGCTGCATTATAGGCTATGAGGGGTTACATTATATTCCATGGAGGGGGCTGTAATATACCCTATGAGAGGGCTGTATTATACCCTATGAGGGGGCTACATTACATTCTATGGGGGGCTGCATTATACTATATGAGTGGGCTGCATTATACCCTATGAGGGGGCTACATTATATTCTATGGAGGGACGGCATTATACTCTATGAGGGGGTTACATTATAGTCTGTGGGTGGGCTACATTATACTATATAAGGGGGCTGCATTATACCCTCTGAGGTGGCTACATTATTTTCTATTGGGGGTTGCAATATACTCTGAGGGGGCTACAATATATTCTGTGCAGGGCTGCATTATACCCTATGAGGGGGCTACATTATATTCTATGGGTGGGCTGCATTACGCACTATGAGGCGGCTGCATTATACTCTTTGAGGGGGCTGCATTATACTTTAAGGGAGATACATTTTATTCTGTTTTGGGGGCTGCATTATACTATATGAGGGGGCTGCAATATACCCTATGAGGGGGCTACATTATACTCTATGAGGGGGATACATTATATTCTAATAAGGGGCTGCCTTATACCCTATGAGGGGCTGCATTATACTCTGAGGAAGCTACATTGTATTTTATGGGGGTTGCATTATACCCTTTGGGGGCTACATTATACTTTATGAGGGGGCTGCATTATACTCTATGGGGGCTGCATTATATTCTATGGGGGGCTGCATTATACCCTATGAGGGGGCTGCATTATTTTCTATGAGGGAGGCAGCATTATATTCTATGAGGGGGCTACATTATATTCTGTAAGAGGCTGCATTATACTAAATGAGGGTTGCATTATACTATATGAGGGCTGCATTATATTCTATGAGGGGGCTACATTATATTCTATGAGGGGGGCTACATTATATGAGGGGGTTGCGCTATACTATATAAGGGCTGCATTATACTATATGAGGGTTGCATTATATTCTATGAGGGGGGCTACCTCAACCCCTGTTATAACATCAAGATGTGTACTACCTTATATTATACCCTGATATGTTTTACCGCACAATTGGTGGTTGTATATTTTTTTCTATGTAGCTACATAGTGGGCCCCAAGAATGATTTTCTCTGGGGGGCCCAAGGTGCTCCAGTTCGATGCTAATTACTATACATGTGGGGACTCAGGAGACATTATTACTGTACATGTGGGGATTAAGGAGACATTATGACTGTACATGTGGGGACTCAGGATACATTATTACTGTACATGTGGGGACTCAGGGGACATTACTGTACATGTGGGGACTCAGGAGACATTATTACTGTACATGTGGTTACTCAGGAGACATTATTACTGTACATGTGGGGACTCAGGGGACATTACTGTACATGTGGGGACTCAGGAGACATTATTACTGTACATGTGGGTACTCAGGAGACATTATTACTGTGCATGTGGGGACTCAGGGGACATTACTGTACATGTGGGAATTCAGGAGACATTATTAAATGTTAAGTGGACACTTAAAAGGAATTTTTGTCATAGGGGCCCTAAGGATATTGTGACTGTCAAGAGGCACAAAAGGGGGCAGTGTTACTTTCTAGGGGGGAAAATGTGGGCAGTGTTTTTAGGGCACATACTCAGGGCAGTAATATTTTCTAGGGGGGAAATGTTACCATTGAGAGGGCATAAACAAGGCATTTTACTTTCTAAGGGCCACAGTGGTGGGCATTATTATGTGGGGCAATAAGAGAAATGCAGTTATTGTGTCACACAGCAGATCCTGTAAAAGGGACAAATATGTCAGCAGGAGGCTCTGCATTGGGGTATCAGTAGGATAAGGAGTTTGTACAGGTTGGGAATAGATGGGGACGGCGCTGGAAATGTGAGTCTCCTCTGGTTCTGACGTTCTCTGGGAGTGTTTCTTTTTTTCCCGATTTGATTGTCCTAGCGGCAATCCGACTTCCATTCACTTGTGTGGCGCTGCGATGTAACAGGTGTGCATGGAAATCTTTGGCCTTGCAACTTGCATCACAGCCAAAGTCGCCATCTAGCCCCAGCCTAATGCTGAACCTTGTAATGTCTGATCATACAGGTGCTTCTCACAAAATTAGAATATCATCAAAAAGTTAATTTATTTCAGTTATTCAATTCAAAAAGTGAAACTCATACAATATTTAGAGTGATTACAAACAGAGTGATCTATTTCAAGTGTTTATTTCTGTTAATGTTGATGATTATCGCTTACACCCAATGAAAACCCCAAAGTCATTATCTCAGTAAATTAGAATACTTTATAACACCAGCTTGAAAAATTATTTTAAATTCTGAAATGTTGGCCTACTGAAATGTATGTTCAGTAAATGCACTCAATACTTGGTCAGGGCGACTTATGCATCAATTACTGCATCAATGCGGCGTGGCATGGAGGCGATCAGCCTGTGGCACTGCTGAGGTGTTATGGAAGCCCAGGTTGCTTTGATAGCAGCCTTCAGCTCATCTGCATTGTTGGATCTGGTGTCGCTCATCTTCCTCTTGACAATACTCCATAGATTCTCTATGGGGTTAAGGTCAGGCGAGTTTGCTGGCCAATCAAGCACAGTGATACTGTTATTTGTAAACCAGGTATTGGTACTTTTGCCAATGTGGACAGGTGCCAAGTCCTGCTGGAGAATGACATTTCCATCTCCAAAAAGCTTGTTGGCAGAGGAAAGCAAGATTTCCTGGTAGATAGCTGTGCTGACTTTGGTCTTGATAAAACACAATGGACCTACACCAGCAGATGACATGGCTCCCCAAACCATCACTGATTGTGGAAACCTCACACTAGACCTCAAGCAGCTTGGATTGTGGCCTCTCCACTCTTCCTCCAGACTCTGGGACCTTCATTTCCAAATGAAATGCAAAATTTACTTTCTTCTGAAAATAACACCTTGGACCACTGAGCAACAGTCCAGCTCTTTGTCTCCTTGGCCCAGGTAAGACGCTTCTGGCGTTGTCTATTGGTCATAAGTGGCGTGACACAAGGAATGTCACACTTGTAGTCCATGTCCTGGATATATGTGTGTGTGTGGTGGCTCTTGAAGCAATGACTCCAGCAGCAGTCAACTCCTTGTGAATCTCCTCACATTTCTGAATGGCCTTTCCTTAACAATCCCTTCAAGGCTGTGGTTATACTGGTTGCTTGTGCACCTTTTTCTACCACACTTTTTCCTTCCACTCAACTTCCCATTAATATGCTTGGATTCAGCACTCTGTGAACAGCCAGCTTCTTTAGCAATGACCTTTTGTGGCTTAGGCCCCTTGTAGAGTGTGTCAATGACTGCCTTCTGGACCTCTGTCAAGTCAGCAGTCTTCCCCATGATTGTGGAGCCCACTGAAACAGATTAAGGTACATTTTTATACGCTTAGGAAGCCTTTGCAGGTGTTTTTTGTTAATTATTCTAATTTACTAAGATGACTTTTGGGTTTTCATTGGCTGTAAGCCATAATCACAACATTAACAGAAATAAACACTTGAAATAGATCACTCTGTTTGTAATGACTTTATATAATATATGAGTTTCACTTTTTGTACTGAAGAACTGAAATAAATTAACTTTTTGATGATATTTGAATTTTGTGAGAAGCCCTGTATCTCTCAGACTGAAAGCTGCTCTCAGTCAGTGACTAAATAGGTTTAGTATCTGTGGATGTAGAAGTTCTAAAACAGAAAAGATATATATCTTGATACCGTGTTAGCCAGTAGATAGAATAATATTTGGAATTGAGAGTCCTCAGTGGTTGATACCTTTTAATGTCTGAGTAAGTTCTAAAGTTCTAAAACAGCACCATCTACAGGTCATATGTAGAATTACAACTAATTGAAATACAGCAAAGAATTAATTAAAAAAATCATGGATCCTAAATATTGCAAATGTAACATAAAACTGACACATCCATTTGTACAATAGGACACACAATAAATAAATACATCCAGGATAACATTTATAATGCTTTTTTTTTACCACTTTCAAGATCTCAACTTGCTGTTAGTGAATAGAAACAACTCAAGGCAGAAAATGCCTCTCGATCTGCTTCTACATTCCCACAGCTGTATCAGGCTGGAGTGTGGACATATATGTAGGACCCAGGGCCCCTTAAACCAAAGCATTCAAAGCATTTTTATAAATCTTGGTCCCTCTTTTACCCCATCATTCAGGAAAGTCTCCAACCCCCCCATCTCCTAGAAAGTCTGGCGTATTTTTCTGGATTATCGGGGTATGTCCTGACTTGTCCTGTCCTGGCTCAGTCTATGATGGCGGTAACCTGAGGATGATATTAACCTCCTCCTTCCTCTGGTTGACCTAGATTGGTGACTGCTGCACTCACTGAACATCTGTGCCAGCTTTTCTGTGATGGTCGGCATAAATTGGAGCCCCGTGTACATATATCACCAAAAAAGTCTGAAAAAGTCTTTATGGGGGTGATCCTCTGACCATACAGCAAATTACAAAAAACCACTGATGATAAATTATGGCCTGCTTTAGGGGGTGGCAAAATTGGCAATTTCTTAGGAGACTCCTGAGGACTGTACACTCCAGGAGCAATATGATTTTACTATTGTTCTGCTCATCACTCTAGATCACCAATTTATAACAAAGACCGTCAACACCCTAGGCCACCAGGGAACATACAATTTACCTTTTACTACTGCAGACTGAATGTATAATTATCCCAGCCTTCACTACCCTAGATCACCAGACAGTTTAATTAACCCCTTGTCTTCACCCCAGATCATCTGGGAATGAGAACGTACAATTTCCCAACCCTAGACCACCAGAGGACGTACAGTTAACCTCCCTTTTACTATTCCACACCATCAGGAGATTAACATTTTTACTACTACAGTGGAGGAAATAAGTATTTGATCCCTTGCTGATTTTGTAAGTTTGCCCACTGACAAAGACATGAACAGTCTATAATTTTAATGGTAGGTTAATTTTAACATTGAGAGATAGAATATCAAAAATAAAATCCAGAAAACACATTGTATAAATTATATAAATTTATTTGCATTTTGCAGTGAGAAATAAGTATTTGATCCCTTATCAACCATTAAGAGTTCTGGCTCCTACAGACCAGTTAGACGCTCCTAATCAACTTGTTACCTGCATTAAAGACAGCTGTCTTACATAGTCACCTTTATAAAAGACTCCTGTCCACAGACTCATCAGTCAGACTCTAACCTCTACAACATGGGCAAGACCAAAGAGCTTTATAAGGATGTTAGGGACAAGATCAAAGACCTTCACAAATCTGGAATGGGCTACAAAGCCATAAGATAAGTAAGACGCTGGGTGAAAAGGACACAACTGTTGGTGCAATAGTACGAAAATGGAAGAAATACAGAATGACTATCAATCAACATCGATCTGGGGCACAATGCAAAATCTCACCTCGTGGGGTATCCTTGATCATGAGGAAGGTAAGAGATCAGCCTAAAACTACACAAGGGGAACTTGTTAATGATCTCAATGCAGCTGGGACCACAGTCACCAAGAAAACCATTGGTAACACATTACACCGTAAGGTTTAAAATCCTGCAGTGCCCGCAAGGTCCATCTGCTCAAGAAGGCACATGTGCCACATATGCAGGCCCGTCTTAAGTTTGCCAATTAACACATGGATGATTCTGTGAGTGATTGGGAGAAGGTGCTGTGGTCAGATGAGACAAAAATTGAGGTCTTTGGCATTAACTCAATTCGCTGTGTTTGGAGGAAGAGAAATGCTGCCTATGACCCAAAGAACACCATCCCCACTGTCAAGCATGGAGGTGGAAACATTATGTTTTGGGGGTGTTTCTCTGCTAAGGGCACAGGCTACTTCACCGCATCAATGGGAGAATGGATGGAGCCATATACCGTAAAATCCTGAGAGACAACCTCCTTTCCTCCGCCATGACATTAAAAATGGGTCATGGCAGGGTCTTCCAGCAGGACAATGAATAATTTATAATTGGCACACTCCAGAATAGTGATGCAAAAGGGGGTATTTAATGTACATACAGTAGTCACAAACGTTTCGGTCTGCTAGGACCTTCATCAGTGTGCTACAGGGACAAAATAAATAATGTGCATAAACATAAATCAAAAGAAACAAAATACAAAGAACAAAATATGGAAAATAAAATAAAAATAAAAATAACGGAACTTTATACATCAGAGACAAAATGGTCATAAATATTACTGGAGACAATCATATAAGAGTACCTGCAACACACAGAGCTGCATCGACATTATAGGGCCCTGTAGGGCTATGAAACTCATGAGGACAGGGATGTAATGTACGTCTTTAATGAAAGTTTGTAGAAAGATCTATAGATATAGAGGTATATCAGGTCAGTAAAGGACCACATACCTACAGTCATGGCCAAAAGTATTCACACCCCCTGCAATTCTGTCAGATAATACTCCGTTTCTTCCTGAAAATGATTGCAAACACAAATTCTTTGTTATTATCTTCATTTAATTTGTCTTAAATGAAAAAACACAAAAGAGAATGAAGCAAAAAGCAAAACATTGATCATTCCACACAAAACTCCAAAAATGGGCCAGACAAAAGTATTGGCACTCTCAGCCTAATACTTGGTTGCACAACCTTTAGCCAGAATAACTGCGACCAACCGCTTCCGGTAACCATCAATGAGTTTCTTACAATGCTCTGCTGGAATTTTAGACCATTCTTCTTTGGCAAACTGCTCCAGGTCCCTGATATTTGAAGGGTGTCTTCTCTAAACTGCCATTTTTAGATCTCTCCACAGGTGTTCTATGGGATTCAGGTCTGGACTCATTGCTGGCCACCTTAGAAGTCTCCAGTGCTTTCTCTCAAACCATTTTTTGAGAAGAAACTGAGTATTATCTGACAGAATTGCAGGGGTGTCAATACTTTTGGCCATGACTGTAGATATAAAGCTGAGGTGATGTAAACCATATAGTAAGCCCCAATAAAGTTAACTTGCATCTAGAGAAGAAACAGGAAATGATATAATGGGTTATCTGTGCGATATATAATAATAATAAATTAAGAGGGCCAGATATTGTACATACCAAATGGAGAGTGTTGAAGAAAGCACTAAACAATGTGGCCGTCTGTGGATATAAGGAAATATGATGGCTATAAGTTACAGTGCATATACAGTATCACCTGGTCATCATGTAAAGTGCCCTGTGTGGAGCTTACCCGGCCGTGGAAGAAATAGCGCGCAATGGACGTAGTGCAGCTACGCGGCGTCCACCGCAAGTAGACTGTGCACGGTGAGTGTCTGTGGGCTATATAAGGCGGCGGTGGAGAAGTGCGCTCAGATCGGTGTGTGAGAGCCGGAAGGGGCGGAGCGGAGGTGACGCGTGCGTCACATGATCTAGGGGGCCGTGCTCGGTGCATTCCACAGCGACTAAGAAAGATGGGGGTGTGTTCCAGAACAGAGATTGGGTGCTGAGGATCTCTGGGAAGTGCCAATCACGTGGTGTAAAAGGGCGTAGATGAGATCAGAAGGGGCGGCTCTGTGGAAGAGAAATAATAGATTAGTCTCTAAGCAGGGCACCAGCATAGCGTATGGTATAAACAATGGGTAACAACGATTACTTGTTAAGGGAATACCGGAAAATATATACCGACCCATAGTAGCCTCTACCGATTCTCTTTTAGCACCCATTTCAAAATACCTCGAGAAAATACTGACACCTTTCATAAGGAACACCACTTCTTTTCTCCTCGACACAGGGGAGCTTTCCTTGAGATTATCAAGGACATTAATCCTGTACCACACAATGCCATTCTAGTTTCTTTCGACGTCAAAGACCTATATACATCTATACCCCACATCAAAGGCATTAACTCTACCAGTTGGCTCCTCTCTACCCACGGCATGAATTCTGACCTGGTTGACTTCTGTTGTGAACTACTCTCCATTGTTTTGACAAACAATTTTTTCTTGTTTGAGGACACCTACTATTTTCAAATCAAAGGATCAGCGATGGGCTCTAACGTAGCACCTCCGTACGCTAATGCGTACATGGCCCATTATGAGGATACTCTAATTTATGCCCACTACCTATTTCATGACCATGTTATATCATGGAAAAGATATATCGACGACATATTTTGCGCTTAAAAACTCATGGCCATCATATTTCCTTATATCCACAGACGGCCACATTGTTTAGTGCTTTCTTCAACACTCTCCATTTGGTATGTACAATATCTGGCCCTCTTAATTTATTATTATTATATATCGCACAGATAACCCATTATATCATTCCCTGTTTCTTCTCTAGATGCAAGTTAACTTTATTGGGGCTTACTATATGGTTTACATCACATCAGCTTTATATCTAGGTATGTGGTCCTTTACTGACCTGATATACCACTATATCTATAGATCTTTCTACACACTTTCATTAAAGACGTACATTACATCCCTGTCCTTATGAGTTTCATAGCCCTACAGGGCCCTATAATATCGATGCAGCTCTGTATGTTGCAGGTACTCTTATATGATTGTCTCCAGTAATATTTATGACCATTTTGTCTCTGATGTATAAAGTTCCGTTATTTTTATTTTTATTTTATTTTCCATATTTTGTTCTTTGTATTTTGTTTCTTTTGATTTATGTTTATGCACATTATTTATTTTGTCCCTGTAGCACAATGATGAAGGTCCTAGCAGACCGAAACGTTTGTGACTACTGTATGTACATTAAATACCCCCTTTTGCATCACTATTCTGGGGTGTGCCAATTATAATTTACTTCACGTATTAAGGCTTGGGAACCTATATTTGTGCACCCCCTCTCAGGTTGTGCTGAAACATTTTCTATATTACTTCCAGCAAGACAATGACCCAAAACATATAGCCAAGGCAGCAAAGGAGTGGCTCAAAAAGAAGCACATTAATGTCATGGAGTGGCCTAGCCAGTCTCCAGACCTTGATCCCATAGAAAACTTATGGAGTGAGTTGAATCTCAACTCAAAAAAAATGTATGACTGCTGTGCTTGCCAACAAGGGTTTTGCCACCAAGTATTAAGTCTTGTTTGCCAGAGGGATCAAATACTTATTTGTCACTGCAAAGTGCAAATACATTTATATACAGTAATTTATGCAATGTCATTTTCTGGATTTTATTTTTGATATTCTATCTCTCAATGTTTTTTTTTATTCCAATAAATTTTTATTAAGTTTTAAAAATTCAATACAAGCAGCCACCTGCGAACACGGCTGGCGGAAACACATAACTAACAAAGGATATTTGTACACTATATCAATAACACTGTGATCTCAGCTTTTCCATCAAGTAATCATTGTATCGTATATTAACTTTTGAATATTAAGCAGTAAACATAATGTATTGGACAAGGAGGCAATATGAACTGTTACTCCATAATTTTACACCCAAACTCAACATGTGCAAGGTCACACAGGAGCTGGAGACTCCACTATTACTTCTCTCAAAGTTAAAATTAACCTACCCTTAAAATTATAGACTGTTTATGTCTTTGTCAGTGGGCAAACTTACAAAATCAGCAAGGGATCAAATACTTATTTCCCCCCCCCCACACTGTATACAGAGCCAGGGAATTTGCAATGACCCCTTTCACTATTTTGGACAACTAGACAATGTGCTATTAAAAATGTCACCCCCTAGACCACCAGGGAGTGGATACTCAACCCTGTTAGTACCCTTGAGCACTTTTACTACCTTAGACCACCAGGAAATTTCCAATTAATTCCGTCTTTTATTTATATAGCCTAAGCATAGTCTGTAGCACAGTACAGAGATTGCACCAGTCACATTAGACCCTGTTCCCAATGGGGCTCACAATCTAGTTTAGATATGAGCATACGCACGCGTACACACTGTTATGGGTCATTTTCTTAGTTAACTCCTTAGTATATTTTTTGAATGTGGGAAGAAATCAGAGGAATCAGAAGGAAAATCAGCCCAAACCCAAGGAGGCTGGAGAACACAAAAGGTCAATGCACATGTTTTTCTTGGTTGGATCTGGACTACCATGTTCCCTAGTTGCCCATTATCCCTGCAAATCATGGACACCCAATGATGAGTGCAAAGCTTTATTGTGGGAATGACCTGAAAATCAGAAGTGGAATTGTTGAAAGTTTGACAACCCCCTTAAAATTGGGACAATCTCTTTTCAGATCATAAAGTGAAAAGTCCGGCTGTATCAGATCTCATGACCTGCGTGTCATCATAGTAAAGAGCAAAGGAAAATCCAGGTTCCTGCGATCCAGGGAACTGTCAGAGGAAAGAGAGACCAATGCAAGAACAGATTATAAAACGCGTTTTGACTCACTTATGATCCTTCTTTATGCCATGAAGAAGGATCCTAAGTGATCTGAAAAGCTCTGGATTCTGCGCAATTTTCAAAGAAGCTTTTTACAGCTCACTGGATTGCGGGATCGGGATTTTCTTTTGCACTTTACTGACCACTTTTCAGAATCTGTATACCAGCGGACCTCCAAACCAGAGAGCCAATTATGACAAGGGGAAATGAATTGAATGAGGCAAGTAGTGACCATGCTAGGAGGGGAGTTTCCTGGACCACCTGTCACCCATCCCTACTGCCACAGAGTATTCTCAGGAGGTAATGGCTGATAACAGGGAGATAGCGGACTTCTGTACCAACTCCCAATAATATGAAGGTAATGCAGCCAGTGAGACAAGATCACCTCTTGGGAGGTCTCATGAGTCAGTGCATCACCCAGGAGGGACATGCTGACTCAAAGTGCTCTACTTACCCAGAAGTATATTTACATACTTTGACCTTTCTAAGTGTAGGTAATGGAATCCTACGAGAGATCCTAGGCCTATATGGCTGCCATTATGGCTCCCATAGATGTTATCCAGCTTTTCTAGAATCCTGATGAGCATCTGCAGATCTCACTCGTTATACAGTTTATCTACTATATGATGAGGATGGTGATTCAGTAGTGGAGGGAAGCAACATGACTGCACCTGTGGCAGCTATTCCCGTCTCTTTCATCATTACATGGAGCATTACAGCAGGTTACATCATCTCCTCCTGAGCTCCTTGTCACGTCCCTACCTGCTGCACACGTTGTGCACGCCCTGAGCTCTCCGTGTCTGACTCAACACGTGCGGTAATATAGGCATTATTACACTGACCAGATGGGCACATCTCACTGTCAGTATAGTGACCGCAATGTCCGAACATGACAGGATTAGATACATGGCTATGTGGACTGTATCACACATGACATTATTAGATACATACAGTGCCTACAAGTAGTATTCAACCCCCTGCAGATTTAGCAGGTTTACACATTTGGAATTAACTTGGCATTGTGACATTTGGACTGTAGATCAGCCTGGAAGTGTGAAATGCACTGCAGCAAAAAAGAATGTTATTTCTTTGTTTATTTTTTTGTAAAATTGTGAAAAGTTTTATCAGAGGGTCATTTATTATTCAACCCCTCAACCCACCAGAATTCTGTTTGGTTCCCCTAAAGTATTAAGAAGTAGTTCAGGCACAAAGAACAATGAGCTTCACATGTTTGGATTAATTATCTCTTTTTCCAGCCTTTTCTGACTATTTAAGACCCTCCCCAAACTTGTGAACAGCACTCATACATGGTCAACATGGGAAAGACAAAGGAGCATTCCAAGGCCATCAGAGACAAGATCGTGGAGGGTCACAAGGCTGGCAAGGGGTACAAAACCCTTTCCAAGGAGTTGGGCCTACCTGTCTCCACTGTTGGGAGCATCATCCGGAAGTGGAAGGCTTATAGAACTACTGTTAGCCTTCCACGGCCTGGACAGCCTTTGAAAGTTTCCTCCCGTGCCTAGGCCAGGCTTGTCCGAAGAGTCAAGGCTAACCCAAGGGCAACAAGGAAGGAGCTCCGGGAAGATCTCATGGCAGTGGGGACATTGGTTTCAGTCAATACCATAAGTAACGTACTCCACCGCAATGGTCTCCGTTCCAGACGAACCCGTAAGGTACCTTTACTTTCAAAGCGTCATGTCAAGGCTCGTCTACAGTTTGCTCATGATCACTTGGAGGACTCGGAGACTGACTGGTTCAAGGTTCTCTGGTCTGATGAGACCAAGATCGAGATCTTTGGTGCCAACCACACACGTGACATTTGGAGACTGGATGGCACTGCATACGACCTCAAGAATACCATCCCTACAGTCAAGCATGGTGGTGGCAGCATCATGCTGTGGGGCTGTTTCTCAGCCAAGGGGCCTGGCCATCTGGTCCGCATCCATGGGAAGATGGATAGCACGGCCTACCTGGAGATTTTGGCCAAGAACCTCCGCTCCTCCATCAAGGATCTTAAGATGGGTCGTCATTTCATCTTCCAACAAGACAACGACCCAAAGCACACAGCCAAGAAAACCAAGGCCTGGTTCAAGAGGCAAAAAATCAAGGTGTTGCAGTGGCCTAGTCAGTCTCCTGACCTTAACCCAATTGAAAACTTGTGGAAGGAGCTCAAGATTAAAGTCCACATGAGACACCCAAAGAACCTAGATAACTTGGAGAAGATCTGCATGGAGGAGTGGGCCAAGATAACTCCAGAGACCTGTGCCGGCCTGATCAGGTCTTATAAAAGACGATTATTAGCTGTAATTGCAAACAAAGGTTATTCCACAAAATATTAAACCTAGGGGTTGAATAATAATTGACCCACACTTTTATGTTTAAAATTTATAAAAATTTAACTGAGCAACAAAACTTTTTGGTTTGTAAGATTTATGCATCTGTTAATAAATCCTGCTCTTGTTTGAAGTTTGAAGGCTCTAACTTATTTGCATCTTATTAAACCTGCTAAATCTGCAGGGGGTTGAATACTACTTGTAGGCACTGTAGCTATTTAATCTGTATCACACATGATATGATTAGATGCACAGCTTTGTGGACTGTATCGTGTGTGATAGGATTAGATACACAGCTCAGCTGATGATATCACATGATAAGCTTAGATACATGGCCCTGCAGGCTGCATAACACATGATATAATTAGAAAGAGATTGCAGGGGAAAATGGAAGTATTCTGTGCTTACTGGAGGAATGACATCTGACATGCGCACAGGGCCGTGGGGTACTCGGTACCGGGTCCTGCGGTTCACAGGGGGATGTCACGGTGGCGACCCGGTTCATGGCCCTGGGCATCAACGTTAAAGGGAAAGGTCTTTAAAGGGAATAAAGTTTGTGTTCGTGACGCCACCTGTGGTATTCGGTCAGTGGGGACCGACGCTGCTTTAAGGCGTCCTCTGGGGTGATGTTATGGCAGCTAGATGGTGTAACTTCCCACACGTGAAGTATATCCCCAGGGCTCCCGTGGTGTAGATGGAAGTTGGTGGGGAGTGCAGTAAAGAAAGAGGACACAGGTTTGCAGTCTCTTTACCTTGGTTTACTGAAGACTTCAGCATCCACAGTCCAGAGCACCAGATCACAGGGCAGGCAGGGTCCGGCCGGCTTGAAGGCAAGTTAGGAGTCCCCTTACCCAGGTGAAAATCAAAAACCTTCCTTTAGCGCCGTGGTGGTGTAGTCCCTTACTGCTTAAAGCTTCACATAAGTGAAGCGATGGCCGGGGGACCACCACGGTGCAGGAAGACTACTGTACACAAGATGAGGTGCAAACAACAAAGGGTAGATTTATTGGAAGGCAAGGAACAAAGTGAATGAGGAAGATGCAAACAGGGGTGTACAATGGTAAAAGATAATTTACAAGAGTTATAAACGTTATCTTTCCCGTAAAATAGCACGGTACTCCAACTATTACAGACTCAGAATATGTCTAAGTCTAACCAGCAAATGTAAACAATAAACAAGTGATGATGCTACTCTACGTATAACCTCCCAGGCCTTTACTAAGCAGGCCACATGGCTCCCGTGTACTGACTACTGAAGCCTACACTAGGCCCTAACAGGTGCACCAAACAGGAACAAACTCACGGTGATGTTGGAGAATCAGATCCAGTCCCAGGGGGGCCCCCAGCAGTCTAATATGGTTGTGCGCACGGCTTTCTGTCAGCTCTGTGAAGCGTGGTCTTCTCCTTGCTTCTGGATCCTAGGGATGTTCCTGGAAACTGTAAATCCCTTTCTCTGTATCTTCGCTGCTCTCTTGCAGCTATATCAGGGCACAGTTCTTCTTTCTTTCAGCTATCAGCACAAAAAGCCCTCTCTGCTGCAGCCTCAGCTCACACACTCTGCTCCAGCTCCACACCTGCACTCTGCCAGACTAATTCATCACACCGACTATTGCAGGGGAGAAGCAGAACATTCCATCACGCCAGACAAGGGGGTGCAGCCTCTTAAAGTAACAGCGTGTTCCTTACTGTCCATAACAGCACCACCCTCTTACATAAGGTCCTCACAGACGTAATGTCTCTCTCTCTGTCCCACGGGTAGGATAGGACATAACCCGTATGACTGGTGGCTTGAGGCTGTTTATAGGGACTCTAGCATGCCCAGGCCTCTGAGGGGTGCCACCGTGCCTCCTGGGTGTTAGGTCGGACAGGTAACGTAGAGTTCAGCTGTCCTGACGGTCTCTGATGTAAGTCGTGAAGAGCCTTACAACCTCGGTGTTCTGGCTACCGGCCTCAGAAGGAGGCAGCCTGCTCGGGGCTGATCTCCCCCTGATATCTTCTGTGCTTTGCTCTCCTGCAAGTTCTCTGCAATGTATTCGACTTTCTGAATGTCTCTTTCCAGGAACTGCTGCACTGCCGCTTCACAGCTCCATAAAACCTTCCTCTGCCTCAGACTGATCCAGTCTGTTTCCTGGCAAGAACTCACTCACTGGAGCTCTGTCAGGAACTAACTAACTTTCCCTACAGGCTACCAGCTATATTTATATGGGGAGTCTCCTAGCAAGTAGGATCAAAAGCTCCCCCTGGTGGCCTGGAGTGTGAATGTGTTGCATGTTTGTGGTACCTGGTTACAGTTATCCCTTCTTGCCTTCAAGCATAACATCACTCTCCCCGTGAGGAAAGCAATGCTACTGTGACGACCAGGACCCTGGGGCGCCACACATCCACTAGAGGCGTATCCAGGGGGGATGGGGTAGGCGGCACCTTTGGGTCACCTGATGTGGCGGCCGAGGTGTCTTCTTGTCAGCTGTATTTTGCCACCCCCCCACACTGGGATTCGATCATTCTTTGGCTGTCAAACTGACATCTTGCTCAGAGAAAGTGCAGCTCACCGGCTCCCAGTGATCAGTTGTACCGTCGTCTTTCAGACAGAAGCACAATTTGAGCCCTGACTACCGGCACTTCCTAGTCAGCGCGACGTCAGCAGCATCATGAGGTCATGTGATCACGCTGCTGACATCACTTGCTGGCTCTGCAGAGGGGAAGCATTGGAGGTAAGTGCTCCAGTCTCTATTGGAGCTGAAGACACCTAAGATACTGATGGAGATTTGAGGACATAGTTTAGGGAGGCTAGGAAGGGATGTGTAGGGAGTCATAATGGAAGAAATTTGAGTACACAATATGAGAAGCAAGGGGGAAAAGAGGGCAGTATGCGGGGAGAAATTTGAGGACAGTATGAGTAGCAAGGGGCTGGATGGGTGCATGTATGGGGGAGAAATTTGAGGTTATCATGAGGAGCAAGGGAGATGGATGGGTGTGAACACAGTATGGGGAGTGAGGAGGCGGGATGGGTGCGGACACAGTATGAGGAGCAATGGGGGAATATATGTGGACACCAGGGGTGCACATACCACATGTGCAACCATTGTGGCTGCACTGGGGCCCAGAAGTGGAGGGGGGTGCCTGCAGAGTGGCTAATAATGAGGACAATGGCCTGTTTATCCGGCCCCGAGGTTTCGGTAGGCCCCTGGCCAGATTGCCCTCATGTGTGGTGGGCAGGGAGAGATCTCTGAAGCTCCGCTGCCTACAAGAGAAAATGGCAGCGGAGCAGAGCTGCAGCAATCCGTCCTGCTTCTTGAGCATGCTTCCTGCCTCATACAGCAGTCAGCAGCACAGCTGGATGACATCATCATTCAGCGCTGTGGCTGTTCCAGAGAGAGGAAGCTACTGGCGACAGTGATGCTGCGGGAGAGCATGCAGGAGAGGATTAGAAATGGATAGGTGTCTTATAGACGCCTCTCCATTAGTAATCCGTGGGCTTGATGTCACCTGACAATACATAGGTGACATCAACCCCACAAATATGAACCTCACTTGCCACCGCTACACGGCAAGTGGGAAGAGTCGGGCAAAGCAGGCAGCTGCGGGCTGCTATTTTTAGGCTGGGGGGGCCTATATCAATGGCCCCTTAACAGCCTAAGAATACCAGCCCCCAGATGTCAGCTTTAGCAAGGCTGGTTGTCAAAAATGGGGTGGACCCCATGCTGATTTTTAAAATTATTTATTTAACCCCTTAGTGACAGAGCCAATTTGGTACTTAATGACCGAGCCAATTTTTACAATTCTGACCACTGTCACTTTATGAGGTTATAACTCTGGAACGCTTTAACGGATCCTGCTGATTCTGAGATTGTTTTTTCGTGACATGTTGTACTTCATGCTAGTGGTAACATTTCTTCGATATTACTTGCGATTATTTATGAAAAAATGGAAATATGGTGAAAATTTTTAAAATTTTGCAATTTTCAAATTTTGTATTTTTATGCCCTTAAATCAGAGAGATATGTCACACAAAATAGTTAATAAATAACATTTCCGACATGTCTACTTTACATCAGCACAATTTTGGAAACAAAATTTTTTTTTGTTAGGGAGTTATAAGGGTTAAAATTTGACCAGCAATTTCTCATTTTTACAACACCATTTTTTTTTAGGGACCACATCACATTTGAAGTCATTTTGAGGGGTCTATATGATAGAAAATAACCAAGTGTGACACCATTCTAAAAACTGCACCCCTCAAGGTACTTAAAACCACATTCAAGAAGTTTATTAACCCTTTACGTGCTTCACAGGAACTCAAACAATGTGGAAGGAAAAAATGAACATTTAACTTTTTTTGCAAACACTTTAATTCAGAACCATATTTTTTTATTTTCACAAGTGTAAAAACAGAAATTTAACCATACATTTTGTTATGCAATTTCTCCTGAATACGCTGATACCCCATATGTGGGGGTAAACCACTGTTTGGGCGCACCGCAGAGCTTGGAAGAGAAGGAGCGCCGTTTGACTTTTTCAATGCAGAATTGGCTGGAATTGAGATCGGATGCCATGTCACGTTTGGAGAGCCCCTGATGTGCCTAAACAGTGGAAACGCTCCACAAGTGACACCATTTTGGAAACTAGACCCCTTAAGGAACTTAACTAGATGTGTGGTGAGCACTTTGAGCCCCCAAGTGCTTCACAGAAGTTTATAACGTAGAGCCGTGAAAATAAAAAATCGCATTTGTTTACACAAAAATGATATTTTCGCCCACAAATTCTTATTTTCACAAGGGTAACAGGAGAAATTAGACCACAAAAGCTGTTGTGCAATTTCTCCTGAGTATGTCGATACCCCATATGTGGGGGTAAACCACTGTTTGGGCGCACCGCAGAGCTTGGAAGAGAAGGAGTGCCGTTTTACTTTTTCAATGTAGAATTGGCTGGAATTGAGATCGGACGCTATGTCGCGTTTGGAGAGCCCCTGATGTGCCTAAACAGTGGAAACCCCCCACAAGTGACACCATTTTGGAAACTAGACCCCATAAGGAACTTAACTAGATGTGTGGTGAGCACTTTGATCCCCCAGGTGCTTCACGGAAGTTTATAACGTAGAGCCGTGAAAATAAAAAATCACATTTTATTTTCCCAAGGGTAACAGGAGAAATTAGACCACAAAAGTTGTTGTGCAATTTCTCCTGAGTACGTCGATACCCCATATATGGGGGTAAACCACTGTTTGGGCTCACTGCAGAGCTTGGAAGAGAAGGAGCGCCGTTTTACTTTTTCAATGTAGAATTAGCTGGAATTGAGATCGGATGCCATGTCGCGTTTGGAGAGCCACTGATGTGCCTAAACAGTTTAAACCCCCCACAAATGACACCATTTTGGAAACTAGACCCCTTAAGGAACTTATCTAGATGTGTGGTGAGCACTTTAAACCCCCAGGTGCTTCCCGGAAGTTTATAACGTTGAGCCGTGAAAATAAAAAATCCTTTTTTTTCACTCAAAAATTATTTTTTAGCCTGCAATTTTTTATTTTATCAAGGGTAACAGGAGACATTGGACCACAAAATCTGTTGACAAGTTTGTCCTGAGTACGCTGATACCCCATATGTGGGGGGAGGGCACTGTTTGGGCACCCATCAGGGCTCGGAAGGGAAGGAGCGCCGCTTGGAATGCAGACTTTGATGGGATGGTCTGCAGGTGTCATGTTGCATTTGCAGAGATCCTGATGTACGTAAACAGTAGAAACCCCCACAAGTGACTCCATTTTGGAAACTAGACCCCCCAAAGAGC
The DNA here is from genome assembly GCF_051348905.1 of Ranitomeya variabilis. NCBI lineage: Eukaryota > Metazoa > Chordata > Amphibia > Anura > Dendrobatidae > Ranitomeya > Ranitomeya variabilis. The sequence continues at coordinate 578,260,212 of NC_135235.1, read as the reverse complement.
TTATCTAGATGTGTGGTGAGCACTAGGAACCCCCAACTGCTTCACAGAAGTTTATAATGTAGTGCCATGAAAATAAAAAAAATCATATTTTTTCCACAAAAATGATCTTTTCACCACCAAATTTTTACTTTCACAAGGGTAACAGGAGAAATTGGACCCCAAAATTTATTGTGCAATTTATGCTGAGTAGGCTGATACCCCATATGTGGGGGATAAACCACTGTTTGGGCGCATGGCAGAGCTTGGAAGGGAAGGAGCGCCGTTTTGGAATGCAGACTTTGATAGAATGGTCTGCAGGCATTATGTTGCGTTTGCAGAGCCCCCGATGTACCTAAACAGTAGAAACCCCCCACAAGTGACCTCATTTTGGAAACTAGACCCCCCAAGGAACTTATCTAGATGTGTTGTGAGAACTTTGAATGCCCAAGTGCTTCACAGAAGTTTATAATGCAGAGTCGTGAAAACAAAAAAAAATATTTTTTTCACAAAAAAGATTATTTTAGCCCCCCAATTTTTATTTTCACAAGGGTAACAAGAGAAATTGGACCCCAAAAGTTGTTGTCCAATTTGTCCTGAGTACGCTGATACCCCATGTGTGGGGGGGACCACTGTTTGGGCGCATGGCTGAGCTCGGAAGGGAAGGAGTGCCGTTTTGGAATGCAGACTTTGATAGAATGGTCTGCAGGCATTATGTTGCGTTTTCAGAGCCCCCGATGTACCTAAACAGTAGAAACCCCCCACAAGTGACCTCATTTTGGAAACTAGACCCCCCAAGGAACTTATCTAGATGTGTTGTGAGAACTTTGAATGCCCAAGTGCTTCACAGAAGTTTATAATGCAGAGTCATGAAAACAAAAAAAAATATTTTTTTCACAAAAAATATTTTTTTAGCCCCCCCAATTTTTATTTTCACAAAGGTAACAAGAGAAATTGGACCCCAAAAGTTGTTGTCCAAATTATCCCGAGTACGCTGATGCCCCATATCCATATGTGGGGGTAAACCACTGTTTGGGCGCACGGCAGAGCTCAGAAGGTATGGAGCACCATTTTACTTTTGGAGCACAAAATTGGCTGTGGCGTTTAGAGACCCCCTGATGTACCTAAACAGTGGAAACCCCCCAATTCTAACTCCAACCCTAACCCCAACACACCCCTAACCCTAATCCCAACCTGATCCATAATCCTAATCACAACCCTAACCCCCAAAACACCCCTAACCCTAATCCCAAAGCTAACCATAACCCTAATCAAAACCCTAAACCCAACACCCCCCTAATCCTAATCTCAACCCTAACCTCAAAACCTAACCCTAATCCCAATACACCCCTATCCTTAATCCCAACCCTAGCCTTAACCCTAATCCCAAACCTAACCCTAATCCCAAATGTAACCCTAATGCCAACCCTAATCCAAATCCTAATCCCAACTCTAACCCTAACTTTAGCCCCAACCCTAGCCCTAACCCTAGCTCTAACCCTAATCCTAGCTCTAACCCTAACCCAAGCCCTAACCCTAACCTTAAGGCTATGTGCACATGTTGCGGATTTTGCTGTGGGTCCGCAGCAGTTTCCCATGAGTTTACAGTACAATGTAAACCTATGGGAAACATAAAACGCTGTGCCCATGCTGCGGAAAAAAACACACGGTCCGCAGCATGTCAATTCTTTCTGCTGATTCCGCAGCGGTTTTACACCTGCTCCATAATAGAAAACCGCAGGTGTAAAACCGCAGTGGAATCCGCACAAAAACCGCGGTACATCTGCGATAAATCCGCAGGAAAAACGCAGCGTTTTGGTCCTGCAGATTTATCAAATCTGCTGCGGAAAAATCCACAGAGAACCATTCTATGTGTGCACATATCCTAACCCTACCCCTAACCCTACCCCTAAGCCTACCCCTAACCCTACCCCTAACCCTAACCCTAACCCTACCCCTAACCCTACCCCTAACCCTAACCCTACCCCTAACCCTACCCCTAACCCTAACCCTATTTGGAAAATAGAAATTCATACATTTTTTTTATTTTATTATTTTTTTCTTACTAAGGGGGTGATAAAGGGGGGGGGTTATTTACTATTTTTTTTATTTTGATCACTGTGATAGTATCTCACAGTGACCAAAATAAAAAAAGAGGAAGAATTTTCTTCTGCCGGCCGGCAGATCATGGCGGGCGCACTGCGCATGCGCCCGCCATTTTCTTACCGGAGCAAGAAGCCGGCGGCCAGCAGAAGAAGCAGGAGGACCCAGGGACACCGGTAAGTATAACAGGGTCCCCGAATCCCCCTATTTCTCTGTCCTCTGATGTGCGATCACATCAGAGGACAGAGAATGACATCGCTTTTTTTTTTTTTTTTTTTTTTTGCGGTCGCCGGTAAACAGTTAATTACCGGCGATCGCAAAACAGGGGTCGGTAAAAACCGACCCCGATCATGTTCTTTGGGGTCTCGGCTACCCCCGGCAGCCGAGACCCAAAGAACATCCGGGTGCCGGGCGCACTGCGCATGCGCCCGCCATTATTTCCCCGGAAAAAGATGGCAGCGCCCATCGGGAGCCACGAGGAGCACCGGGGGAGGTAGGTGAGTATTGGGGGGCTATCGGGGACCACATTTCTCTGTCCTCCGATGTGCGATCACATCGGAGGACAGAGAAATTAAATGGCAAATCGCGTTGTTTTTTTTTTTGTTGCGACCGCCGGTAAACGGTTAATTACCGGCGATCGCAACTCGGGGGTCGGTAAAAACCCCCCGAATCATGTTCTCTGGGGTCTCGGCTACCCCCGGCAACCGAGACCCCAGAGAAAATCCGACTCTGGGGGGCGCTATTCACTTTTTCCACAGCGCCGTTAATTAACGGCGCTGTGGTTTAAGTACCCTTAGCGGCCGCCGTTAAAAGGCGTATCGGCGGTCGTTAAGGGGTTAAACAATTAAAAAAAACAGTGTGAGGACCCCTCTATTCTTGATAACCAGCCTTGCTGTAGCTGACAGCTGAGGATTGCAGCCCCCAGCTATGAGTTTTACAAGGCTGGTTATAGAAAATACATGGGAACCCATGTCGGGTTTTTCATTTATTTATTTATTTATAGGGCAGATGGCGGGTGAGGAATACTCTCATCAGCTGCCTCTGCTGTCACTATTATTGCAACCTAACACAAAAAACACAGACCTATTTATGGCATATCCTAAAAGTCAATATAATCCTACAAATACTGGAAAGCAAATGCCAAGTATTGAAAAAATAAAATGTACATCTTTATTGAATTATCACATTAAAATCGTAGTTAATGGAGGTACAAGTGCAAAATATACTGCATATTCCAGGTCAATATCAAGTCTATTGATTGGGGGCCTCGTTCCAATAAATCAATTAAGTGATCACAGCCATATATGTTTGACTAGCTGCCGGTGACAGATGGGTCCTCGGTGGTGAACAGATGGGTCCTCGGTGGCTTCTGTCCGCCCACTGACCATGACTGACAGGTCTCAGTCTATACGTATAGACACTTTTCAGAGTTAACTGGAGAGGAGAAGCTGACGGGGACCGCCTGTATGACCAGTGCACATTGCGGCTCTGTCAGCGGTGGCTACTAAAAATATATGGATATATGGAATATATATGGAAGAATGGATGAAAATCCCGCAAACAAGAATTAAAAGACTCTATGCTGTCTACGAAAACCTTTTACAAGCTGAGACACTTTCAAAACGGAGTGTTGTCCTAATGGTCTCCATGGAGACCCCCAGGCCGTAAGATGGCCGCGGGGTTCTTCAGAGAAGGTGGCGTATCAGTGTCTGCAGAGAGCAGGACCTGAGACACCTCCTCACTGCCTGTCAGATGCTGGTCTGATGCCCTGCAGTGCAGAAGTATTGCAGAGCATTAAATCAGCGATCTGATGATATACAGTAATGTCCCATCTTGGGACATTGTAAAAAAAAGTTTTGAAAAAAATATTAAAAATTGTAAAAATATATTTTTTTTTTAAATCCCCAAATAAAGAATAAAAGAAACAAATATGTTTCCAATAAATACATTTATTTATGTAAATAAATAAATAAACCATAAAAGTACACATATTTGGTATCGCCGTGTACATAACGACCCGCTCTAAAAAACTGTCCCACTAGTTAACCCCTTCAGTGAACATTGTAAAAAAAGGCAAAAAACAATGCTTTATCATCAAACTGCCAAACAAAAAGTGCTATCAAAAAGACGAATGTAAATTAAAATGTTAATGTTGAAAATGTCGTCTTGTTCTGCAAATAACAAGCTCCATCAAGCAAAAAAATAAAAAAGTTATAGCTCTCAGAATACAGTGATGCAAAAATAATATTTTTTTTTATAAAATAGTTTTCATTGTGTAGAAGCGCCAAAAAATAAAAAAAATTATATAAATTTGGTATTGCTGTAATTGTACTGACCCGAAGAATAAAGCTGCCTTACCAATTTTACCACACACAGAACGGTATAAAAAAAAACCAACCAAAATGCAATTCCTGAATTGCTGCTTTTTGTTCATTCTGTCTCCTAAAAATCGGAATAGGAAGCGATGAAAAAATGTCATGTGCCTGAAAATTGTACCAATAAAAATATCAGCTCGTCTCACAAAAAACAAGCCATAACATAACTCTGTCGGCCGAAATATGGAAAAATTATAGCTCTCAAAATATGGTGATGCAAAAATTAGTTTTCGCAATAAAAAGCGTCTTTTAGTGTGTGACAGCAGCCAAACACAAAAACCGACTATAAATCTGGTATCGCTGTAATCGCACCGACCCGAAGAATAAAGTCCCCTAATCACTTACACCGCATGAGGAACGGCATAAAAAATAAATAAAACCAATTCTTCACATGCTGTTGTTATTTTTCTTTCTGCCTCACAAAGATCGCAGTAAGACTCAGAACACATTTATCCTGTGCTCTGCGTTTTACACAGGGGAGTTCCGTGAAAATCTCTAAAATAAGTGATTCAAACAAAACTCCCAGTGGAAGATTCCCTATAATGAGGCAGATGGAGGCACTGTCGACGCTATAGGACCTGTGATCCGGCGGTATCTGTCTTTTTAGGATTGCATAAAAGTGCCATCGGCCACAGTTTTGTGCACCTCTGAAAAGGGCACCGCTGAACAGAGGCCAGACGGAGTCCAGAGTAAATCTGCTGCCTCATAGTGATTGGATCTGGATCGCCCCCAGGCGCAGGGCAGTGGGGTACTCGGTACCGGGTCTATCTCTTTCAGTTCTGGGGATGTCACGGTGGCCCGATCCGGTCTGTGGCCCTGCTAAGGGGCGTCCAATTAAAGGTATAGTTTGTCAAGTGTTCGTGACGCCACCTGTGGTATACGGTCAGGGTGACCGACGCTGCTTGGGGTCTGCTGGGGTGATGGAATGGCAGCTAGATGTTATACCTTCCCACAGGTGAAGTATGTCCCCAGGGCTTCCCAGTAAGGTAGATGATGATGGTGTAGGTCGCAGTAAATAACGAGGACACAGGGTTGCAGTCTCTTACCTTTTACTGTAGACTTCAGCGTCCACCATCCAGAGCACTGCTAACAGGGTTGGCTGAATCCGGCCGGTCCGAAGGCACATCCAGAGGTGGAGGTGGAAATCAGTAGCCTTCCTACTAGCGCCTGTGTGTTGTAGTACTTCCCTGCTGAGCACCACGGGATAGTCCTCACAACTGTCGTGTATGTTTCTTATATTCTCTCTCCGTCCCCCAGTTGGTATGGATAGGACGACCCGTATGACGGGGTAGGCCTGGAGCTATTTTATAGGGACCCTAGTGACGCCCCTCTCCCACAATTTGCCTCCGTTGTCTTCATTAGGTATTAAGGTCGGGCAGCCAACTTGGAATTAACTGTCCTGCCGTTGTTTGAAGTAATGCGTAGAGCCTATTACTCCCTCGGTGTTCCGGCCACCGGCTACGCACCTCAGAAGGATGTTGCCGATCTTAAGGCAGGACTCCTCCTGGTATTATCTCCTTGTGCTGTGATCTCGCTCGTTTCTCACTTCTCCACAATATACTTCGCTTCTTGCCCTTTCTTAGGATGCTGCCGCAATGAGGTGCAGGCGCAGCTCCGTAACGTTCTATCTCTTGCTAAGTCTCTGCCAGGATCCCACTCCTGACAGGGACCTCTGTCTGCAGCTCAGATGTTCCTCCTTCTTTCCCTGTCTGCCTGACAGGTCTTCTCTGGGTTTCACCCAGGCAGCTTCTCCCTAAATTCCTATCCAACCCCCAGTTTTACTCGAGTGTGAGGAGTGGCCTAATAGATAGAACCTTTTGCTCCCCCTGGTGGCTGGAGTGTGAAGTGTAGTGGGTGACTGTGATACCTGGTCAGGTGAACTCTTTTAGTACCATCAGACGTATCATCACTCCCCCTGGTGGAAGAGCAACAATACTGCAACGACCAGGACTCTGGGGCGCTGCACCCCTCCCCCCGTTAAATCCAGTACTCCCAGACTGGGAAAAGAAGAACAACAATACATGTTAGCAAAAGACATACAACATTTTTGGAATGCTGTAAACTATTAAATATAACGATGCTTCCCTTTACGGGAAGTGAGGACACTTGAACGTTGCAAACAAAAACATATTTACATTGTGCTTAAGATTTTAAATAACACCTATTAATTTACTAACTATAAATAACTGTTATTACCCATACGGGTATACTATCTACTAAGTGCAAATACTAACAGTACTTTTCCTTTAAGGACGTGTACCCACTAAAGGCATGCTACAAAACTCAAAAGTATAAATCAACATTTTCTTCATTTCTCTAAGTGCAAGGTCTATCAACCATCTATCTATGGCTCTCTGGAGGACTCACTAACCCCTACGGGTTCACTTTATTGAAATTCAGCTTTCAACTTTCTCTTGTCCTCAATCTCTAAAGTACGTCATTAAACATTTCTTATTACTAGCTGACTAACTACATACTACTACTATGCAAAACATTATCACTATTCAACTTTCTTAAGGCAACATTATCATGTTTTAGGCTAAGTGCAACAAATGAACATTGCCTTTAAGGGGGAACCAAGTCTCTTCTGAGGTAGTGCAAACCATCAATTTGGAAGTCAGTTCAAAGTAAGAACTTTCACGCTGTAATCAGGAACAGTCTCTTCAAAAAGCTCTTCTTTGTAAAACCAGTAGGGAGCACCTTTAAGAAGGTGCAAACTATATACAGCAACAGTTTGTGAACCATTCACCGTCCATGATTCGGCAGTCCATAGATAATAAAAGTAGAAAACTTGTGCAAAAACATAAACAATAGGGATCCCGGGTCAACAAAGGGATCCCTTTAAGAAGTAACCCTAGACGGGTTTTAAAGCAGCAAGAACAGGAAAAGTTTTAAAATAACTATATACATACTCAGGTTTCCGAGGTTCATCCTCATAAATCCGGAGGCCTCCACCAGGGCTTCACCTGACAGGTAGCCCTCTGTGGTTTGGGAAGACTTGATTCCAAGTCCACTCCCGGCGCCTGGTGCACTCCGTGAGTCTGTTCTTTCTGCACATGCGCGGCAATAAAGGTCTGGGTGGTCCGATGGATGATGCCAGCAACGGCAGAGGCTGCTGCAGCCTTGTCAGCGGCAAGTTCTTCCCCGATGGTTCTGGATACTGCCAGGAGGGTTAAGCATCGCTGTATATCCCCGGCCCACCAGCCGTTCCCCTTTTGATATCGGCAGTAGGTTACTGCGTCTCCCGGTTTCAGGACGGATGTCTATACCTTGTCCACACAAGCAGGCCTCAACCTCTTCCCGGGTGATGTGGACCCTCACCGACGACCCGATCTCCTGGACGAAACCTTTTCCTCTCTGGGGCTGGTAGATGATCACGACACCCCACTTCGGCAAAGAGCCATCCAGCAACTCGCCTTGGGCCTCCCGCTCCACTTCCCGCTGATACTCGGCAATCAGGTGGTTCCGATACTCTCCCCAGGGGAAGGGTCTGAGGTCAGGTCCTCCCGGTGGTCTGAGGTCGGGCGGTGAAGACACCGGGGCTCCAGCGGTCTCGGCGATGAACGAGGCAGGTGAGGAAGGGACGCGGACTCCCGAGACGCCACAGCAGCGGGTACCTGCGCTCGTGGCGACTCTCTCGAAGCCCCTCCACTCCTCCGAGGAAAGTGCCAGGGCCGGTGGTCGCGCAGGCAGCAGGTTCTCCACAGGCAACTCCAAGGGGTCCAGGCTCTCCAGCGCTGGCATGCCGGAGTAATCCTCCGGTGACGGAGGTCTGCCTGGGGCCATCCTTTCCTGGGGGTCCCCTCAGGTCGCCAACTCCATTCCTTCTGAGTCATAGTTTTGTTTCTTCGGTCTCTGCCCGCCATAGAAGATCAGGAGGCGGGTCTCAGCTGCTGATGGACACGTCCTCAGAATACAGAAATATTTAGACTGGGCGGCCATTGTTCTTCGCGCTTCTCACTTCGTTCACGCCCACAACTCCACGCCCTTCTTCTCCTGCACTCCTCATGGCGCTGTAATGGCGGCGGTTTTGGCTGGAATTTTTGATGGCAAATGGCAATACAGTCTTGGCAATAAATCACAGTTCAAGCACAATTCTGACACAGTTCTTAGACACACATGACCTGATTCTTCAGGCTTAAGTAGATCCTGTTCGTGACGCCAAAGTTGGATCGCCCCCAGACGCAGGGCAGTGGGGTACTCGGTACCGGGTCCCTCTGTCTCGGTTTCTGGGGATGTCACGGTGGCCCGACCCGGTCCGTGGCCCGACCCGATCCGTGGCCCTGCTAAGGGGCGCCCAATTAAAGGTATAGTTTGTCAAGTGTTTGTGACGCCACCTGTGGTATTCGGTCAGGGTGACCGACGCTGCTTGGGGTCCACTGGGGTGATGGAATGGCAGCTAGATGTTATACCTTCCCACAGGTGAAGTATGTCCCCAGGGCTTCCCAGTAAGGTAGGTGATGATGGTGTAGGTCGCAGTAAATAACGAGGACACAGGGTTGCAGTCTCTTTACCTTTTACTGTAGACTTCAGCGTCCACCATCCAGAGCACTGCTAACAGGGCTGGCTGATTCCGGCCGGTCTGAAGGCACATCCAGAGTTCCCTTTGCAGGTGGAAATCAGTAGCCTTCCTACTAGCGCCTGTGTGTTGTAGTACTTCCCTGCTGAGCACCACGGGATAGTCCTCACAACTGTCGTGTATGTTTCTTATATTCTCTCTCCGTCCCTCAGATGGTATGGATAGGATGACCCGTATGACGGGGTAGGCCTGGAGCTATTTTATAGGGACCCTAGAGACGCCCCTCTCCCACAATTTGCCTCCGTTGTCTTCATTAGGTTAAAGGTTGGGCAGCCAACTTGGAACTAACTGTCCTGCCATGATTCGAAGTAATGCGTAGAGCCAATTACTCCCTCGGTGTTCCGGCCACTGGCTACGCGCCTCAGAAGGATGTTGCCGATCTTAAGGCAGGACTCCTCCTGGTATTATCTTCTTGCGCTGTGATCTCGTTTCTCACTTCTCCACAATATACTTCGCTTCTTGTCCTTTCTTAGGATGCTGCCACAATGAGGTGCACGCGCAGCTCCGTAACGTTCTATCTCTTGCTAAGTCTCTGCCAGGATCCCACCCCTGGCAGGGACCTCTGTCTGCAGCTCAGATGTTCCTCCTTCTCTCCCTGTCTACCTGACAGGTCTTCTCTGGGTCTCATCCAGGCAGCTTCTCCCTAACATCCTAACCAACCCCCAGTTTTACTCGAGTGTGAGGAGTGGCCTAATAGATAGAACCTTTTGCTCCCCCTGGTGGCCGGAGTGTGAAGTGTAGTGTGTGACTGTGATACCTGGTCAGGTGAACTCTTTTAGTACCATCAGACGTACCATCACTCCCCCTGGTGGAAGAGCGACAATACTGCAACGACCAGGACTCTGGGGCGCTGCAGATCCATCAGGGGTTTCATCTTAAACGTTACTTGGAGATTTAGATGGAACCCCAATGTAAGTGCTCAGCATAGAGTGCCAGATAAATGAGATCATAAATGATGTGTAAAATATTCCCAATAAAAGTGGAGCGGCCCCCAAACGCAGGACAGCGGGGTACTCGGTACCGGGTCTATCGGTTCTGTGTATGTCACGGTGGCCCGACCTGGTCCGTGGTCCTGCTAAGGGGCGCCCAATAAAAGGTGTAGGTGGTGGTGTAGGTCGCAGCAAATAACGAGGACACAGGGTTGCAGTCTCTTTACCTCTTTACTGAAGGCTTCAGCATCTGCAATCCAGAGCACTGTTAACAGGGCTGGCTGAGATCGGCCGGTCCGAAGGCACATTCAGAGTTCCCTTTGCAGGTGGAAATCAGTGCCTACCTACTAGCGCCTGGGTGTTGTAGTGCTTCCCTGCTGAGCACCATGGGATAGTCCTCACAACTGTCGTGTATGTTTCTGTTCTTTCTCTCTCCGTCCCCCAGATGATATGGATAGGACGCACCCTGTTGTGAAATTGGATTTTGGGCTCCCCCGGTTGCCACTGGTGGAATTGAACTGGTGTGCATCATCCTCTCTGTTCACCTGTTTCCATCAGGATGTGGGAGTCGCTATTTAGCCTTGCTCCTCTGTCACTTCCATGCCGGTCAACATTGTAATCAGAAGCCTTTCTGTGCATGTTCCTGCTGCTAGACAACTCCCAGCTAAGTTGGACTTAGTCCTTGTTTGTTTTTGCATTTTGTTCCAGTTCACAGCTGTAGTTTCGTTTCTGTGTCTGGAAAGCTCTTGTGATCTGAAATTGCCACTCTGATGTTATGAGTTAATACTAGAGTCTTAAAGTAATTTCAGGATGGTATTTTGATAGGGTTTTCAGCTGACCATGAAAGTGCCCTTTCTGCCTTCCTGCTATCTAGTAAGCGGACCTCAATTTTGCTAAACCTATTTTCATACTATGTTTGTCATTTCATCTAAAATCACCGCCATTATTTGTGGGGGCCTCTGTCTGCCTTTCGGGGAAATTTCTCTAGAGGTGAGCCAGGACTATATTTTCCTCTGCCAGGATTAGTTAGTCCTCCGGCCGGCGCTGGGCGTCTAGGGATAAAACGCAGGCTACGCTACCCGGCTACTGTTAGTTGTGCGGCAGGTTTAGTTCATGGTCAGTTTAGTTTCCATCCTTCCAAGAGCTAGTTCTTATGTTTGCTGGGCTATGTTCTCTTGCCATTGAGAACCATAACAGTTTGACCGGCCTAAAAGGGTTAAATTAATTGACAGAGAAAGGAGAGAAAAGAGAAGTCTGCTGAAGATTTTTTTTTTTTTTTTCTCAGTTCTGAGTGTGCTTGTAATTGAATCTCTTGCAAGTCTGCCTATATTGCAGCCTTTCTCTCTCTCTCTCCTTCTAATCCTGGAATGGCTCTGTGTTCACCTGTTTAAAATGGATATTCAGAGTTTAGCTGCAGGTTTGAATAATCTCACCACGAAAGTTCAAAACTTACAAGATTTTGTTGTTCATGTTCCTATATCTGAACCTAGAATTCCTTTGCCTGAATTTTTCTCGGGGAATAGATCTTGCTTTCAAAATTTCAAAAATAATTGCAAGTTGTTTTTGTCCCTGAAATCTCGCTCTGCTGGAGATCCTGCTCAGCAGGTCAGGATTGTGATTTCTTTGCTCCGGGGCGATCCTCAGGATTGGGCTTTTGCATTGGCTCCAGGGGATCCTGCGTTGCTCAATGTGGATGCGTTTTTTCTGGCCTTGGGGTTGCTTTATGAGGAACCTCAGTTAGAACTTCAGGCGGAAAAGGCCTTGATGTCCCTATCTCAGGGGCAAGACGAAGCTGAAATATACTGCCAGAAATTCCGTAAATGGGCTGTGCTTACTCAGTGGAATGAGTGCGCCCTGGCGGCGAATTTCAGAGAGGGTCTCTCTGATGCCATTAAGGATGTTATGGTGGGGTTCCCTGTGCCTGCGGGTCTGAATGAGTCCATGACAATGGCTATCCAGATCGATAGGCGTCTGCGGGAGCGCAAACCTGTGCACCATTTGGCGGTGTCTACTGAGAAGACGCCAGAGAATATGCAATGTGATAGAATTCTGTCCAGAAGTGAACGGCAGAATTTTAGACGAAAAAATGGGTTGTGCTTCTATTGCGGTGATTCAACTCATGTTATATCAGCATGCTCTAAGCGTACTAAGAAGCTTGATAAGTCTGTTTCAATTGGCACTTTACAGTCTAAGTTTATTCTATCTGTGACCCTGATTTGTTCTTTATCATCTATTACCGCGGATGCCTATGTCGACTCTGGCGCCGCTTTGAGTCTTATGGATTGGTCCTTTGCCAAACGCTGTGGGTATGATTTGGAGCCTCTTGAAACTCCTATACCCCTGAAGGGGATTGACTCCACCCCATTGGCTAGCAATAAACCACAATACTGGACACAAGTAACTATGCGGATTAATCCGGATCACCAGGAGATTATTCGCTTTCTTGTGCTGTATAACCTACATGATGTGTTGGTGCTTGGATTGCCATGGCTGCAATCTCATAACCCAGTCCTTGACTGGAAAGCTATGTCTGTGTTAAGCTGGGGATGTAAGGGAACGCATGGGGACGTACCTGTGGTTTCCATTTCATCATCTATTCCCTCTGAGATTCCTGAATTCTTGACTGAATATCGTGACGTTTTTGAAGAACCTAAACTTGGTTCATTACCTCCGCACCGGGAGTGCGATTGTGCCATAGATTTGATTCCGGGTAGTAAATACCCTAAGGGTCGTTTATTTAATCTGTCTGTGCCTGAACATGCTGCTATGCGAGAATATATAAAGGAGTCCTTGGAAAAGGGACATATTCGTCCTTCGTCATCTCCCTTAGGAGCCGGTTTTTTCTTTGTGGCTAAGAAAGATGGCTCTTTGAGGCCGTGCATTGATTATCGGCTTTTGAATAAAATCACGGTTAAATATCAATATCCGTTGCCACTGCTGACTGATTTGTTTGCTCGCATAAAGGGGGCCAAGTGGTTCTCTAAGATAGATCTTCGTGGGGCGTATAATTTGGTGCGAATTAAGCAGGGGGATGAGTGGAAAACCGCATTTAATACGCCCGAGGGCCACTTTGAGTATTTGGTGATGCCTTTTGGTCTTTCAAATGCCCCTTCAGTCTTTCAGTCCTTTATGCATGACATTTTCCGTGATTATTTGGATAAATTTATGATTGTGTATCTGGATGATATTTTGATTTTTTCGGATGACTGGGACTCTCATGTCCAGCAGGTCAGGAGGGTTTTTCAGGTTTTGCGGTCTAATTCCTTGTGTGTGAAGGGTTCTAAGTGCGTTTTTGGGGTTCAAAAGATTTCCTTTTTGTGATATATTTTTTCCCCCTCTTCCATCGAGATGGATCCTGTCAAGATTCAGGCTATTTGTGATTGGACGCAACCCTCTTCTCTTAAGAGTCTTCAGAAATTTTTGGGCTTTGCTAACTTTTATCGTCGATTTATTGCTGGTTTTTCTGATGTTGTTAAACCATTGACTGATTTGACTAAGAAGGGTGCTGATGTTGCTGATTGGTCCCCTGCTGCTGTGGAGGCCTTTCGGGAGCTTAAGCGCCGCTTTTCTTCCGCCCCTGTGTTGCGTCAGCCTGATGTTGCTCTTCCTTTTCAGGTTGAGGTCGACGCTTCTGAAATCGGAGCTGGGGCGGTTTTGTCGCAGAGAAGTTCCGATTGCTCCGTGATGAGACCTTGTGCTTTTTTCTCGCGTAAATTTTCGCCCGCCAAGCGGAATTATGATGTTGGGAATCGGGAGCTTTTGGCCATGAAGTGGGCTTTTGAGGAGTGGCGTCATTGGCTTGAGGGGGCTAGACATCAGGTGGTGGTATTGACTGACCACAAAAATCTAATTTATCTTGAGTCCGCCAGACGCCTGAATCCTAGGCAGGCGCGCTGGTCGTTGTTTTTCTCTCGGTTTAATTTTGTGGTGTCCTACCTGCCGGGTTCTAAGAATGTTAAGGCGGATGCCCTTTCTAGGAGTTTTGAGCCTGACTCCCCTGGTAATTCTGAACCTACAGGTATCCTTAAGGATGGAGTGATATTGTCTGCCGTTTCTCCAGACCTGCAGCGGGCCTTGCAGGAGTTTCAGGCGGATAGACCTGATCGTTGCCCACCTGGTAGACTGTTTGTTCCTGATGATTGGACCAGTAAAGTCATTTCTGAGGTTCATTCTTCTGCGTTGGCAGGTCATCCTGGAATCTTTGGTACCAGGGATTTGGTGGCAAGGTCCTTCTGGTGGCCTTCCCTGTCTCGAGATGTGCGAGGCTTCGTGCAGTCTTGTGACGTTTGTGCTCGGGCCAAGCCTTGTTGTTCTCGGGCTAGTGGATTGTTGTTGCCCTTGCCTATCCCGAAGAGGCCCTGGACGCACATCTCGATGGATTTTATTTCGGATCTTCCTGTTTCTCAGAAGATGTCTGTCATCTGGGTGGTGTGTGATCGTTTCTCTAAGATGGTCCATTTGGTTCCCCTGCCTAAGTTGCCTTCTTCTTCCGAGTTGGTTCCTCTGTTTTTTCAAAATGTGGTCCGTTTGCATGGTATTCCGGAGAATATCGTTTCTGACAGAGGTACCCAATTCGTGTCTAGATTTTGGCGAGCATTCTGTGCTAGGATGGGCATAGATTTGTCTTTCTCGTCTGCTTTCCATCCTCAGACTAATGGCCAGACCGAGCGGACGAATCAGACCTTGGAGACATATTTGAGGTGTTTTGTGTCTGCAGATCAGGATGATTGGGTTGCTTTTTTGCCTTTAGCGGAGTTTGCCCTCAATAATCGGGCCAGCTCTGCCACCTTGGTGTCTCCCTTTTTCTGTAATTCGGGGTTTCATCCTCGATTTTCTTCTGGTCAGGTGGAATCTTCGGATTGTCCTGGAGTGGATGCTGTGGTGGAGAGGTTGCATCAGATTTGGGGGCAGGTAGTGGACAATTTGAAGTTGTCCCAGGAGAAGACTCAGCTTTTTGCCAACCGCCGGCGTCGGGTTGGTCCTCGGCTTTGTGTTGGGGACTTGGTGTGATTGTCTTCTCGTTTTGTCCCTATGAGGGTTTCTTCTCCCAAGTTTAAGCCTCGGTTCATCGGCCCGTACAAGATACTGGAGATTCTTAACCCTGTGTCCTTCCGTTTGGACCTCCCTGCATCTTTTTCTATTCATAATGTTTTTCATCGGTCATTATTGCGCAGGTATGAGGTACCGGTTGTGCCTTCCGTTGAGCCCCCTGCTCCGGTGTTGGTTGAGGGCGAGTTGGAGTACGTTGTGGAAAAAATCTTGGACTCCCGTGTTTCCAGACGGAAACTCCAGTATCTGGTCAAATGGAAGGGATACGGTCAGGAGAATAATTCTTGGGTGACTGCCTCTGATGTTCATGCCTCCGATTTGGTCCGTGCCTTTCATAGGGCTCATCCTGATCGCCCTGGTGGTTCTGGTGAGGGTTCGGTGCCCCCTCCTTGAGGGGGGGGTACTGTTGTGAAATTGGATTTTGGGCTCCCCCGGTTGCCACTGGTGGAATTGAACTGGTGTGCATCATCCTCTCTGTTCACCTGTTTCCATCAGGATGTGGGAGTCGCTATTTAGCCTTGCTCCTCTGTCACTTCCATGCCGGTCAACATTGTAATCAGAAGCCTTTCTGTGCATGTTCCTGCTGCTAGACAACTCCCAGCTAAGTTGGACTTAGTCCTTGTTTGTTTTTGCATTTTGTTCCAGTTCACAGCTGTAGTTTCGTTTCTGTGTCTGGAAAGCTCTTGTGATCTGAAATTGCCACTCTGATGTTATGAGTTAATACTAGAGTCTTAAAGTAATTTCAGGATGGTATTTTGATAGGGTTTTCAGCTGACCATGAAAGTGCCCTTTCTGTCTTCCTGCTATCTAGTAAGCGGACCTCAATTTTGCTAAACCTATTTTCATACTACGTTTGTCATTTCATCTAAAATCACCGCCATTATTTGTGGGGGCCTCTGTCTGCCTTTCGGGGAAATTTCTCTAGAGGTGAGCCAGGACTATATTTTCCTCTGCCAGGATTAGTTAGTCCTCCGGCCGGCGCTGGGCGTCTAGGGATAAAACGCAGGCTACGCTACCCGGCTACTGTTAGTTGTGCGGCAGGTTTAGTTCATGGTCAGTTTAGTTTCCATCCTTCCAAGAGCTAGTTCTTATGTTTGCTGGGCTATGTTCTCTTGCCATTGATAACCATAACAGCATCCGTTTGACGGGGTAGGCCTGGAGTTATTTTATAGGGACCCTAGAGATGCCCCTCTCTGTTGTGGACCTGGTGGTTAGGAGCACCCGAAATGACCTGATGGTTAAAACAGAAAACCTGGGACAAGCTCTGAGGAAGTGGTAACTCTACTGACCGCAATCCCTAATCCTATCACACACACTAGAAATAGCCGTGGAGCGTGCCTAACTCTCCCTAGACGCCTCTTCACAGCCTAAGAGCTAACTACCCCTAAAGATAGAAATAGCAGCCTACCTTGCCTCAGAGAAATTCCCCAAAGTAAAGGTAGCCCCCCACAAATATTGACTGTGAGTTAAGAGGGAAGTGACAAACACAGGAATGAAACAGATTTTAGCAAAGGAGGCCGAATCTTCTCTAGATAGACAGAGGATAGGAAAGGGAACTATGCGGTCAGTATTAAAAACTACAAAAACCACGCAGAGTGTGCAAAAAGACCTCCACACCGACTCACGGTGTGGAGGTGCAGCTCTGCACCCCCAGAGCTTCCAGCTAGCAAGGAAATATCATAATAGCAAGCTGGACTAGAAACATAGCATGTACTGAGAAATATATTCAAAAACCAATTAACAGCAAATGAACTAGCAGGGACTTAGCTTCTGCTGGAGTAGACAGGTCATCTGAGAAATCCAAGAGAGATCTGAACCAGTACTGAGACATTGACAGCTGGCATGAACTAACGACCTGGGCAGAGTTAAATAGGGAAGCCAGCAGAAGCAATAAGCGAGGGCAGCTGAGAAAGCCAACCTCAAAGATCAGCAGTTCCACTCAAAGCCAGCAGAGGGTGTCCAAGGACAGAACTCACCAAAGTACCATTCACGACCACAGGAGGGAGCCCAAGAATGGAATTCACAACACCTCTCCCACAATTGCCTCCGTTGTCTTCATTAGGTGATTAAGGTGAGGCAGCCAACCTAAAATTAACTGCCCTGCCATTGGTTTGAAGTAATGCGTGGAGCCCAATACTTCCTCGGCGTTCCGGCCACCGGCTACGCGCCTCAGTAGGATGTTGCCGATCTCGGGGCACGACTCCTACTGGTTCTATCGCCTTTGTGCTGTGATCTTGTTTCTCACTTCTCCACAATATACTTCGCTTCGTGTCCTTTCTTAGGATGCCGCCGCAATGAAGTGCAGGCGCGGCTCCGTAACGATCTGTCCTTTCGCTAGGCCTCTGTCAGGATCCCACCCGTGACAGGGACCCGCCTGGATCTTCCCAAGCAACGCTCTTCTCTCACTAGATGTTACCTGGGCAAAACCCAGTCAGCTTCTCCCTAACTTCCTATCCAACCCCCAGTTTTACCAGAGTGTGAGGAGTGGCCTAATACATAGAACCCTTTGCTCCCCCTGGTGGCCGGAGTGTGAAGTGTAATGTGTGACTGTGATACCTGGTCAGGTGAACTCCTTTAGTGCAATCAGACGTACCATCACTCCCCTTAGTGGCGGAGCGACAGTACTGCAACGACCAGGACTCTGGGGCGCTGCAAAAGCTTCAACTCAATCCACAAAAAAAGCAAGTCCCCACTCAGGTCCATCATCTGTTAACGTAAATATAGGGGGCCTCCATGTTACTGGTAACACAAAGTCTCTGGAAAAGCGAAATGGCTCCTTGCCCCCAAAAGAAATTCAGCAAATTCTCCGCTCCCAAATCCAAATGCCCCCCCCCCTTCTGAGCCCCAGTGTGCCTAAACACATTTATCTCCATTTAGCGCCCACATGTTTGTTATTTCTGTAGTGATGAAAGCCCACCTAATTTATAGGTGCATGTCTCCAGAAGCGCGGACTGGGTGGGTATAACGTACTCGTCCCTACAATGTACTAGTCACTACAATGGCAGTTTGCAATTTTCACTCAGCAACATCCACTGCTGCCTGTTTCTGGAAACTCAGTGTTCCAGGTGGCAAACAGCGCTCCGTCCCTCCCGAGTCTCTCCATATGGCTAAGAAGCACTGTGCAGCCACATATGGGGTATTGCCACATTCAGGAGAAATTGTGGGACAAATTTTGGTGCCATTTTTCCCTATTTCCCAGTATGAAAATGTAAAACTTGTGTCTAACACACAATCTTGGTGGTAAAAAGGTAAATAATATTTTTCTTCACTGCTCAATGGTATGAATTCTGTGACACACCTGTGGTGTCAATATAATCACTGCATCCCCTAGATCAGTGTTTCTCAACTCCAGTCCTCAAGACCCCACAACAGGTCATGTTTTCAGGATTTCCTTAGTATTGCCCAGGTTATAATTTCATCATCTGCTCAAGCATTAATTCCATCGCCTATGCAATACTAAGGAAATCCTGAAAACATGACCTGTTATGGGGTCTTCAGGACTGGAGTTGAGAAACACTGCCCTAGATGAATTCACTGAGAGCTGTAGCTTGTAAAATGATGTCACTAATGAGGGGGTTCTGCTGTGTTGGCACCTCAGGGGCTCAACCAATGTATCATGGCACCCTCAAACAAGTGCAGCAAAATCTGCACTGTAATATGACACTACTTCCCTTCTGAGCTTTGCCTCAAAAGTAGTGTTCGACGACATATGGGGTATCAGTGAACTCAGGAGAAATTGCACAACAAATTTGGGGTCTATTTTCTCCTGTTACCCTTGTGAAAATACAAAACTTGGAGCTAAAAAAGTTTTTTGCTGGAAAATGTGATTTTATTTTCATGGCTTAATGTTATAAGCATCTGTGAAGAACCTGTTGGTTGAAGGTGCTCGATGCACATCTAGATAAGTTTCCAAAGGGGTCTAGTTTCCAAAATGGTGACACTTGTTGGGGGTTTGCACTGTTTTGGCACAACAGGAGCTCTCCAAACACTACATGGTATCCCCTAATTATTACATCAAATCTTACATTCAAAAAGTCAAATAGCGCTCTTTCCCTTCCAAGCCCTGCCGTGCGCCCAATCAGTAGATTTCCCCCACATATGGGGTATCTGTGTACTCAGGAGAAATTGGACAACAAATTGTATGGAGCAATTTCTCCTGTTACCCTTATGAAAATGCAAAATTTGGGGCTAAAAAAGATTTATTTGGGAAAATGAGATTTTTTTTTTATTTCCACAGCTCTATGTTATAAACTTCTGTGAAGTACCTGTAGGTTCATGGTGCTCAATACACATCTAGATAAGTTCTCTAAGGGGTCTAGTTTCCAAAATGGTGTCACTTGTTGGGGTTTTGCACTGGTTTGGCACAAAAGGAGCTCTCCGAACGCGACATTGGGTCTGCTAATTATTCCAGCAAATCTTACATTCAAAAAGTCAAATGGCGCTCCTTCCCTTTCAAGCTCTGCCATGTGCCCAAACAGTTATTTTCCTCCACATATTGGGTATCTGCGCACTCAGGAGAAATTGCACAACAAATTGTATGGAGCAATTTCTCCTGTTACCCTTATGAAAATGCAAAATTTGGGGCTAAAAAAGATTTATCTGTGAAAAATGTGATTTTTTTTATTCTTATGGCTTAATGTTATAAACTTCTGTGAAGCACCTGTAGGTTTATGGTGCTCAATACACATCTAGATAAGTTCTCTAAGGGGTCTAGTTTCCAAAATGGTGTCACTTGTTGAGGGTTTTCACTGTTTAGGCACATCAGGGGCTCTCCAAACGCGACATGGCATCCGCTAATTATTCCAGCAAATGTTACATTCAAAAAGTCAAATGGTGCTCCTTCCCTTCTGAGCCCTGCTGTGCACCCAAACAGTAGATTTCCCCCGCATATGGGGTATCTGAATGCTCAAGAGAAATTGCACAACAAAATGTATGGTCCATTTTCTCCTGGTACCTTTGCAAAAATAAAAAATAGGTCTAAAGGAAATTTTTTGTGAAAAAAAAGTAAATGTTAATTTTTCCTACCACATTCCAAGCACCTGAAGGGTTAATAGAGTGGTGTTACTTTGGGCATTTTCTGCCATATAGGCCCCTCAAAGTCACTTCAAATGTGATGTGGTCCCTAAAAAAATGGTTTTGCAAATTTTGTTGTAAAAATGAGAAATCGCTGGTCAACTTTTAACCCTTATAACTTCCTAACAAAATAAAATTATGTTTCCAAAATTGTGCTGATGTAAAGCAGACATGTGGGAAATGTTATTTATTAGCTATTGTGTGCGATATGACTCTGATTTAAGGGTATAAAAATTAAAAGTTTGAAAATTGCAAAATTTTCAATTTTTTTTTACAAATTTCTGGGGTTTTTTTGCAAATAAATGCAAGTAATGTCAAAGAAAGTTTATCATGAAGTACAATATGTCACGAGAAAACAGTGTCAGAATCAGTGGGATCCGTTAAAGCATTCCAGAGTTATAACCTCATAAAGGGATAGTGGTCAGAATTGTAAAAATTGGCCCGGTCAGGAAGATGAAAACAGGCTTCAGGGAGAAGGGGTTAAAATACAAAGGAAATATGTCGTCTTTATCTTTAGGCCTTTTAGAGATCATTTCATCTTCAACTTGCTTAACTGTTCACAATAACAGTAATTTTGACCAGGGGTACCCAAACTTTTACATGCCACTGTGTATCACACTCAGTTCTGCTGTGCTCAAGCACATATTACCACTCATGATCCCAAGTGAATACAAGTCCTTGAGAGGTCCTGTTCTGTCAGCCAGTCACTTCTTAAAGGGTTATTCCCATCTTCATAATAAGTACTGTTGGATAGTGCTTGTAAATAAAAACAATTGTGTCATTTACTGCTTAATACAAATTTTCAGCCGTTTTTAAGATACTAACACTTTTTTCTTGTTTGCAGCTTGTATTGCACAGCATGTGTTCTGCTGTCTAGCACCAGTGGTCTGTATCCAAGGCAACCAACTGTAAACCAAAGAAAATGGTAAATATCTCAAGAATGGCGGCAAATTTTAATAAGCTGTAAATTGCAAAAGTGCTTATTTTTACAAGCACTACTCGTTAATAAGCCTTTAACTGACTTAGGCCTGCTCACACAGCTGGTGGGTTGTTACAATGTAGATAGGAATCACAATTCCAGACCAGGAGAGAGATTTGTGATACTGATGGGTTATGCTTACCGAAGCTTGTCTATACTGGATACATTGTAAGAAATAACCTTCATATACCCAGGAATAAGTCGGATGAGGTTTAGCAACTGAATGTAAACAGCAGATGTTTCCATTCCATGACAGCAAGAAGAGATTTTGAAACTGTTTAGGAAAAGAGGTTTGAAAAGACAAGTCTTACTTTTTATATGAGAAATTTCTACATCCGAAAGCATTCTTAGGGTTAATGCTTCCTTAGGTGTCCCCTAAGAATAAAAACTCCATAAAGTACAAGAAGATGCTGCCAACTTGTGGCAAGATTGAGGAAGTGCAAGCTATTCAGACATATAGCATTTAGGTGTAATAATAATGCTTGACCAGCAGAGGGAGCTCTGTTGTAAAATAAATAAATCTTTCTGGAAGTTTACTTTATAAGACATTTTATGTGTCATAAATATTCCATATTGTATAAATAAAGCCAATAAATATTGTAATGCACACTGTGTTTTCATTTTTTACATTCTTTAAGATCTCTGCATTCTGTGAGTAAATGGAAATATTTTATTTAATTTCAGAGGATGAACACTTTCCATCCAGAACTAATACTTCTTACAGCAGAGAGTTTGTTACAGTTGTTTCCAGTCTGTGAGGTAAACAGGCAGGAGTCCATCTAAACAACATTTCATATGTTTCCCCTGCACTGATCCATTGTGGGAAACAATCAGGACAGGAGAGATTTGTGCAACTGATGTAGTTAGCTGAGAAAGACTTGAAAAGACTGGATACAATGACAGCGACAAATAAATTAAATAAAAGGGTTATTGCCATATAAATTTCACCATAAAGATATATAGCTATACATTTCATTTCCTCCTTTGGGACATTATACAGTCTATATAAAATGCTTTATATTGGGGGCAACAAAACAGGATCCCCCCCAGCACAACACTGAGGGTTGTGGATTGATTTTCAGTAATGCAACATCTGGAGAAATTGCATTAGTTAGGAATATGAACAAATGACTGGGTAAGTACTCATGTCTGTGGAAATTATACTTCCCTCTAAATAAGAAAAATTACATATTCAGGAGAAATTTACATAGATGGAGAGTGGTCACTGTCCAGGGTTCTGAAAGCCAGAAAAAAAAGTTATATACAGCAGCTAAGTGGGGGAAGCAGAGGAATTTTATAGTGGGCAGTATTATAGTAGTTATATTCTTGTACATAGAGGCAGTATTATAGTAGTTATATTCTTGTACATAGGAGCAGTATTATAGTAGTTATATTCTTGTACATAGGGGCAGTATTATAGTAGGTATATTCTTGTATATAGGGGCAGTATTATAGTAGTTATATTCTTGTACATAGGGGCAGTATTATAGTAGTTATATTCTTGTACATGGGGGCAGTATTATAGTAGTTATATTCTTGTACATAGAGGCAGTATTATAGTAGTTATATTCTTGTACATAGGGGCAGTATTATAGTAGTTATATTCTTGTACATAGGGGCAGTATTATAGTAGGTATATTCTTGTATATAGGGGCAGTATTATAGTAGTTATATTCTTGTACATAGGGGCAGTATTATAGTAGTTATATTCTTGTACATGGGGGCAGTATTATAGTAGTTATATTCTTGTATATAGGGACAGTATTATAGTAGTTATTCTTGAACATAGGAGCAGTATTATAGTAGTTATATTCTTGTACATAGGAGCAGTATTATAGTAGTTATATTCTTGTACGTAGCGGCAGTATTATAGTAGTTATATTCTTGTACATAGGGACAGTATTATAGTAGTTATATTCTTGTACATAGAGGCAGTATTATAGTAGTTATATTCTTGTACATAGGAGCAACATTATAGTAGCTATAGTCTTGCACATAAGGGGCAGTATTATAGTAGTTATATTCTTGTACACAGGGGCAGTATTATAGTAGTTATATTCTTGTACATAGGAGGCAGTTTTATAGTAGTTATATTCTTGTACATAGGGGCAGTATTATAGTAGTTATATTCTTGTACATAGGGACAGTATTATAGTAGTTATATTCTTGTATATAGGGACAGTATTATAGTAGTTATTCTTAAACATAGGAGCAGCATTATAGTAGCTATAGTCTTGCACATAAGGGGCAGTATTATAGTAGTTATATTCTTGTACATAGCGGCAGTATTATAGTAGTTATATTCTTGTACATAGGGACAGTATTATAGTAGTTATATTCTTGTACATAGAGGCAGTATTATAGTAGTTATATTCTTGTACATAGGAGCAGCATTATAGTAGCTATAGTCTTGCACATAAGGGGCAGTATTATAATAGTTATATTCTTGTACACAGGGGCAGTATTATAGTAGTTATATTCTTGTACATAGGAGGCAGTTTTATAGTAGTTATATTCTTGTACATAGGGGCAGTATTATAGTAGTTATATTCTTGTACATAGGGACAGTATTATAGTAGTTATATTCTTGTATATAGGGACAGTATTATAGTAGTTATTCTTAAACATAGGAGCAGCATTATAGTAGCTATAGTCTTGCACATAAGGGGCAGTATTATAGTAGTTATATTCTTGTACACAGGGGCAGTATTATAGTAGTTATATTCTTGTACATAGGAGGCAGTTTTATAGTAGTTATATTCTTGTACATAGGAGCAGTATTATAGTAGTTATATTCTTGTACATAGGAGCAGTATTATAGTAGTTATATTCTTGTACATAGAGGCAGTATTATAGTAGTTATATTCTTGTACATAGGGACAGTATTATAATAGTTATATTCTTGTACACAGGAGCAGCATTATAGTAGTTATAGTCTTGCACATAAGGGGCAGTATTATAGTAGTTATATTCTTGTACACAGGGGCAGTATTATAGTAGTTATATTCTTGTACATAGGGGCAGTATTATAGTAGTTATATTCTTGCGCATAGGGGCAGTATTATAGTAGTTATATTCTTGTACATAGGAGCAGTATTATAGTAGCTATATTCTTGCGCATAGGGGCAGTTTTATAGTAGTTATATTCTTGTACATAGGGGCAGTATTATAGTAGTTATATTCTTGTACATAGGGACAGTATTATAGTAGTTATATTCTTGTACATAGGGGCAGTATTATAGTAGTTATATTCTTGTACATAGGGGCAGTATTATAGTAGTTATATTCTTGCGCATAGGGGCAGTATTATAGTAGTTATATTCTTGTACATAGGAGCAGTATTATAGTAGCTATAGTCTTGTACATAGGGGCAGTATTATAGTAGTTATATTCTTGCACATAGGGGACAGTATTATAGTAGTTATATTCTTGTACATAGAGGCAGTATTATAGTAATTATATTGTTGTACATAGGGGGCAGTATTATAGTAGTTATATTCTTGTACATAGGGAGCAGTATTATAGTAGTTATATTCTTGTACATAGGGACAGTATTATAATAGTTATATTCTTGTACATAGGAGCAGTATTATAGTAGCTATAGTCTTGCACATAAGGGACAGTATTATAGTAGTTATATTCTTGTACACAGGGACAGTATTATAATAGTTATATTCTTGTACATAGGAGCAGTATTATAGTAGCTATAGTCTTGTACATAGGGGCAGTATTATAGTAGTTATATTCTTGTACATAGAAGCAGTATTATAGTAGTTATGTTCTTGTACATAGGAGGCAGTTTTATAGTAGTTATATTCTTGTACATAGGGGCAGTATTATAGTAGTTATATTCTTGTATATAGGGACAGTATTATAATAGTTATATTCTTGCACATAGGAGCAGTATTATAGTAGCTATAGTCTTGTACATAGGGGCAGTATTATAGTAGTTATATTCTTGTACATAGGAGCAGTATTATAGTAGCTATAGTCTTGTACATAGGGGCAGTATTATAGTAGTTATATTCTTGTACATAGGTGCAGTATTATAGTAGTTATATTTTTGTACGTAGGGAGCAGTATTATAGTAGTTATATTCTTGTACATAGGGGCAGTATTATAGTAGTTATATTCTTGTATATAGGGTGCAGTATTATAGTAGTTATATTTTTGTACGTAGGGAGCAGTATTATAGTAGTTATATTCTTGTACATAGAAGCAGTATTATAGTAGTTATATTCTTGTACATAGGAGGCAGTATTATAGTAGTTATATTCTTGTATATAGGGACAGTATTATAATAGTTATATTCTGGTACATAGGGGCAGTATTATAGTAGTTATATTCTTGTACATAGAAGCAGTATTATAGTAGTTATATTCTTGTACATAGGAGGCAGTTTTATAGTAGTTATATTCTTGTACATAGGGGCAGTATTATTGTAGTTATATTCTTGTATATAGGGACAGTATTATAATAGTTATATTGTACATTGGAGCAGTATTATAGTAGCTATAGTCTTGCACATAAGGGGCAATATTATATTAGTTATATTCTTGTACATAGGAGGCAGTATTATAGTAGCTACATTCTTGTACATAAGAGCAGTATTATAGTAGCTATAGTCTTGTACATGGGGCAGTATTATAGTAGTTATATTCTTGTACATAGGAGGCAGTATTATAGTAGCTACATTCTTGTACATAGGGGCAGTATTATAGTAGTTCTATTCTTGTACATAGGGGCAGTATTATAGTAGTTCTATTCTTGTACATAGGAGCAGTATTATAGTAGTTATATTCTTGTACATAGGGGAGTATTATGGTAGTTATATTCTTGTACATAGAAGCAGTATTGTAGTAGTTATATTCTTGTACATAGAGGCAGTATTATAGAAGCTATATTCTTGTACATAGGGGCAGTATTATAGTAGTTATATTCCTGTACATAGGGGGCAGTATTATAGTGATTATAGTCTTGCACATAGGGGGCAATATTATAATAGTTATATTCTTGTACATACTGATTTAATGTATTCTGAGCCCACTATACTGATCCCCTGTATACTTATCTCCTGCATAATTTTCTCTTGTATAGAGATAACCTGTATACTGATCCCCGGCATACTGTATGAACTGCTGTATACTGATCTACTGTATACTGATCCCCATATATTGATCTCCTGTAAAAATGATCTCCTGTATACTGACACACTGTATACTGATCTTCTGTATGCCGATACTCTATATACTGATCCCCTGTATACTGATCTCCTGTATACTGATGCCCTGTATACTGATCTCCTGTAAAAATGATCTGTAAAAATGATCTCCTATTAAAATGATCTCCTCTATACTGACCCCCTGTATACTGATCCCCTGTATACTGATCTCCTGTATAATGACCCCCTGTATACTGATCGCCTGTATACTGATCTCCTGTATAATGACCCCCTGTAAACTGATCTCCTGTATACTGATCCCTGTATACTGATCCCCTGTATACTGATCCCCTGTATACTGATCCCCTGTATACTGATCTCCTGTATACTGATGCCCTGCATACTGATCCCCTGTATACTGATCCTCTGTATAGTGACCACCCTGTACCCTCATACCTTGTTTACTGATCCCCCTGTACACTGACCCCTGTATACTGATTCCCTGTATACTGATCCCCTGTATACTGACCCCCTGTATACTGACCCCCTGTATACTGATCCCCTGTATGCTGATCCCCTGTATACTGATCCCCTGTATACTGATCTCCTGTATGCTGACCCCCTGTATACTGATCCATGTATACTGATCTCCTGTATACTGATCCCCTGTATACTGATCTCCTGTATGCTGATCCCCTGTATACTGATCCCTGTATACTGATCTCCTGTATACTGATCCCCTGTATACTGATCTCCTGTATACTGATCCCTGTGTACTGATCCCCTGTATACTGATCCCCTGTATACTGATCTCCTGTATACTGATGCCCTGCATACTGATCCCCTGTATGCTGATCCCCTGTATACTGATCTCCTGTATACTGATCTCCTGTATGCTGACCCCCTGTATACTGATCCCTGTATACTGATCTCCTGTATACTGATCCCCTGTATACTGATCTCCTGTATGCTGGCCCCCTGTATACTGATCCCTGTATACTGATCTCCTGTGTCTCCCAGAGCCTGGTGCCATCCTCCTGCCCTCAGTCTGTTCCTGCCATCCCTCTTCACTATACATTATGTCTGCACCCGTGGGATGCCCCAGAGTGGCAGCAGCTGGCATTGCAGCCAGTGTCAGTGCTGTTTCTATCACAGAGGCAGCCATGTCATATGATTGTAACTGCCCTAGAAACAGCAGAGCAGCCAACCAAGAGGCTGGTCACACTGGGCATCCGCAGCATCACTCTGTCCCCTTCATTCACTAACATCACAGGGTGGGTGGGGGTCCTCCTTAATGTGATGATGTCCCCCATTATGTCATCCTCCTCCTGTGCCCCCCTCCTCCCTCACTGCTTGCTGGGCCCCCTCCTCTCCTGATCTCTCCTCCTCCTCCCTCACTCCTCCTCTCCCCATCATCCCCGGTACCGCATTGCTGTGGTGCAGGGGTAACTGCATTGCGCTGGGGCCGTCAATAGGTGGACCCCCTCCCGGAGAAATAAAACTGGCTGATCTGGAGCCGGCAGCCCCTGCTGTCTGAGAGCTCAGCCACAGGTAAGAGCTCCCCACCTGCAGCCTGCAGACCCCCAGTCACTCTCTCCTGTGTGCTGCCCCTTACCCTATGCTTGCACCCCTCATCATCCGCCCCATGTAAGTTGGGAGCCCCCTTTATCGCCTTCCTGCTTGTAAGTCCTGTCTCTCACCTGGGAGCCCCCCACTCATGAAGGCTTCAATAACTTTAAGTCCATCCATGCTGTGCCCCCCACACCACTTATCATCCCCATCCCAAGTAGCCCCCTTCTATTGCCCACCCCTTATCACATCTTCCCTATTATCAGTTCCACACCCACCTCCCCATATAGATATATTTTTTTACTTTGGAGCCCCCCTTTAATTTGTGGGTGTATGGGAGTGGTGGGGGCAGATTTTTATGGGGGCAGTAGATGATTTGTACCTGGATGGAGGATCTGGGATTTCGGAGAAAGAGACATTTTATCTGTGGCGTAATGTAAAATCCATCAGAGGCTGGCAGAGAAGAGGGAGGGAGGGGGCGCCAGCGAATGCGGGACACGGAGGGCTACAGCATCTGCACACACAGATGGAGCAGACCTGAGTGCCGCACCGAGATGCCCTATGGAAAACTGCATGGAGCATAGTAGATGCTTCCTCATAACGGCCCGATGACAAACTCCGCTCCACTATATCCATCACCAGGGCACTGAGACCAAGCAGAGTGCACGATGTCAGATGTAGCAGAGCTGAGCTTGTCGTGTAGCACAAAACATGGTCTGATCAATATCCATGGATTTACATGGGACTGCAGGCCATTCTACTGCATTGTCTCTTATCCCAGGAAGATACTACAATGCAAAAACAAAAAGAAATAGGGGGCAAATCTAGCTCTGCTACATTTGTGAAGTCAACAAACAATTGTTAAAGTCAGTGTTATATTAACTATTAAGATGCTGAGCGGATGAGCGATAAATCGTATCTGAGCAGAAATGGCACATATACGTGTCGGCTCATTAGAAGGTGTACTATAGAGCTGAGTTTGCCAGCAAAACTTCTAGAACTCTATTGTTTTCCCATGACCAACCCGGCTCTGCTATTCACAGGCGCAGGAGGGCAGATTAAATACAGGTTGTGTCTCCCTTTGGATATAAAAGATCTTCTCTACCGTCCCCTGATGATCCTCCCTGATGTAACCTATACCCTCTCCTCCTCCGCCTCCCTCTACCTGGCACCCATCTGCTCTCAGGCTGTCCTTGGTATTGTGTTTCTGATCTGGGTGAGGGCACTGACAGTTATGGACTGATCTAGAAGACAGGAATCAGCTGATGCCCCATTAGATGCCAGGGCACAGCGGAGAGGCAATGGTGATGCTAGTAAATATTTAAAGACCAGTTTCACTAAGGATAAAAATCCCAGTAATGCTCTGTTCTCCATTCATCCACTTCCCTTACATTTTGTATTTATTACATATCTGAGTCTGGGAAAGCTGAGTGACGGGCACCATTTATGGTATTCCCATCTCCAAGATCCTATCCCAATATGTAGTTAGTGTAATAATAATAAAATGCCTCCAATTAGAAATGTAGCATAGTTCTTCTGATTAGCTATGTCATTTACCCCATGTGTAGGGCATTGTAGTAGCTTAGTTATCCATTGTCATGACCACTAACAACTAACTGTCACTATAAGAGAGGCCGTAACCATGAATATCTAAGCTACTGCAGTGCCCTGCACATGGGGTAAGCGACATAGCTAATCAGAAGAACTATACTACATATCTAATTTGAGGTAATATTATTATTATTAGTACACCTACTACATATTGGGATAGGGTCTTGGAGATGGGAAACCCCCTTTAAGTCCATCGCGTTCAACCTCTAGCCTAACATGTTGATCCAGAGGAAGGCAAAAACCCCATGGAGCAGATGCTAAAGCTCCTTAGTATGGGATAATTCCTGCCTAACTCCACATACGACAATCAGACTAGTTCCCTGACTCAACACAGAATTTAGTGCTCATAACCTGTAATAAAAAGTCACACAGGCCCGCCTCGAATTTTAGTAGTGAGTAGTGGCAAAGAGTTCCATAGTGTCACTGCTCTTACAGTAAAGAATCTGCATGTGTGATTATCATTAAACCTCCTTTCCTCTAGACGTAGAGGATGCCCCCTTGTCCCTGTCGCAGGGCTAGGTATAAAAAGATCACTAGAAAGATCTCTGTCCTGTCCCCGCATATATTTATACCTTGATATAAGATCGCCCCTAAGCCTAAGTTATTGTTCTTGTTTTATTCCTCCTGCTTCTCGGAGTATTCAGTTGACTATTTTTTTTAATAAACCTGACATACAAGTTTGAGAAATGTGGGCCATTTTCTTTACTGCTAAATATTATGGTCTTTAGCAAGGGGGCGTGGCTCACAGGATTCTCGGGGGCGTGTATTTAGGCTCCTCATAATTAGCTTGTGAGCCACGCCCCCTTGGTAAAACCCCTAAAAATTAGTAGCAAATAAAAGGTTCCATATCTCTGGATCTGAATTGCAGATTTAAAAAAATAAGCAGCAGGAATAAAATAAGATCAAATTCTGGCCACTTTTGTCCTAGTGATAGGTCTTTAATTTTTTTTATTTTTAGGGCTGTGTAGATAGAGGGGGATTTCCAGGTACATGGCTCAGTTATGCGGCAGGTTGCGTCCCATGCCTCGGTCACTCCACAGCTGGTACGAATTGGAGGTTTGATAACATACAGTCTATGTTTCCTGCAGATACCCTCACCCGCTACTGAGCATAACCCCCAAGAGGATGGGGAAGGAGAAGACTCACATCAATATCGTGGTCATTGGACATGTGGATTCCGGCAAATCCACCACCACTGGCCACCTGATTTATAAATGTGGCGGAATTGACAAGAGGACTATTGAGAAGTTCGAGAAGGAGGCAGCTGAGGTGAGTGAGAATGATAAGCTGGGTTTAGAGATTGTCATTCATTCTCTATGATGCTGGCCCTTGGCTACTTTAACATTCACCAGGGTCCCAGAAAGGATCCTAAGAGGGAAGTAGGTGGGTGTCACTGGAGGACAGAAGGTATGTGTCCTGGTATTCAAGAGGGGATGTGTCCTGGTATTCAAGAGGGGATATTATGTTGTGTAGTTCACAGTGATGACATTATATCTGGACTGAGCCCTCATGGTGAAGAACCCAAATTATGGAAACCATGGCACGTTGGCTCTGGTATCCTATTTATATGGCATCCTATTAAACTATTGAAAGGGTTGTCACCTATAGGATAAATGTATCATCACTGGGGGTCTAACCACTGACACCTCCACAAAGCACGAGAACGAGGGTCACAAAGTGCCCTGTGTGAATATGTAGAATATGTAGTGAGTATGTGCGACCACTGCCCCGTTAACTGTGGTGGTCGCACATGCTCACTACCAGTCCATTCACAGAGGGAACTTTGAGCCCTCAATTCACAAGATCTGTGGGGGTGTTAACAGCCGGACCCTTGGTGATCATTATGCACAATTCCACCTCATTTGGAGGTGACAGTGGGCCTCTTACATCTTGGGCTCTTGTTGCACCAATGAAATGTCTGAATGTATCATCCATCTTGTAGATAGGTGATAAATGTTGTTTACGAGACAACTTCTTTAAAGGCAGATAATGTTAAAGGATGTCATATAGTAATTGAGTTATCTATGAAGGCCATCAGGTCTGTTAAAGCCATCAGGGAAAGGTTGGTGGGTATCTGGTAAGGGGCACCCAGCTGATACTGATACTGATGTGAAATAGAGGCCTTTATCTAAAAGTCCATTTCAGGGGACCATTCAAGATGTGCCTGGATAAGCATTGAAGAGACTGCCAAGCTCAGGGCTTGGACCCCACATCCATTTCACTGCACCATTAGACTAATTTGTGGATCAGGGGTCAGCATCTAGGAGACAGAAGTAACAGAAGAGGATGAGTCAGTGATTTCTATTCTCTCCCCGTATCACTCTGCCAGCAGAGAAAGATGCAAGATTGCAGTAGGGGGCATTAAAATCCGACTCAGAGCCATCCAGAGGAGGCTAAATGTTCTCCTTCTCCGTTTTGTATGGGTCTGACTCAGCCATCGACCCTTCAGGAGTCTCCATTGAGACCCAGATGGTGACATCTCATTGGGAGCATTGTGCGGTAGAGATGGCGCCCCGAGATGATGATCAGGAGCAGCTGAGGAGTGGAGGCCGCAGAGAACGCCACCTCTGCCAGAGTTTAATTATAGCTGATCTGACCTGGCAGGCTCCATTTTCTGTGTTCATGCAGAGGGCATGCTGTCCTATCAGCAAAACATAGCTGGGAAATGGAGACGCTCTATCAGAGGAGGCATGGGGCCACCGCTGACCTTAACTCGCTGCCACCCAAAGATAATGAACAGTCAATAGAAAGAGTCTCATCAAATCCGGCGTCAGCTTAATTAATCATCTTATTCCAGGATATTCTGCCAGAGAGTTTACAGGAAAACTAAACCTAATGGCACAGCCGTAATACCCTCACTGTATCTATCATGTCCTCATTATAACCTCCATGTCCTCACTATAACCATCATGTCCTTACTGTCTATCATGCCCTCATTGTCCATCATGTCGTTAGTGTCCATCATGTCCTCCCTGTAACCATCATGTCCTCCCTATAACCATCATGCCCTCGCTGTCCATCATTCCCTCACTATAACCATTATACCTTCACTCTCCATCATGCCCTCACTATAACCTCCGTGTCCTCACTTTCCATCATGTCATTACTGTCTATCATGTCCTCACTATAACAACCATGTCCTCATTGTTCATCATATCTTCACTATAACCTCCATGTCCTTGATGTCCATCATCCCCTCACTATAACCTCCACGTCCTCACTGTCCATCATGTCTTCACTCTCCATCACGTCACCACTATAACCTCCATGTCTTCACTGGCCATCATGTGCTCACTATAACCCCCATGTCCTCACTGTCCATGATGCCCTGATGGTGACATCAAGGTCTGACTAACCAATAAAGTCTTACTGTATCTATCATGTCTTCTACTTATCTCCACTGTCCTCTGTGCTGTGACTGTCACCATAATGTCCTTGCTGTAGCCATTATGCCCTAATTGTACCCAGCGAGGTCAAACTGTAATAATCATACCATCACTGTTACCATCATGCTCTGATCGTTGCGATCGCACCCTGACTGTAACATCAGGCCTTCACTGTAGCCATCATCGGGCCCTCACTGTGACTATGATGCTCTGACTATAACATCGTGTTGTGAATGTAACCATTCTACCCTCACTGTAACCATCATGCCAGACTCTAACTATCACAACCTCAGCATCCGTCATACTATGATTGTAACATCACCCCGCCATGTCTGATAGGAACTACCTTTCTTTCATAGTAACCATCATACCTCCACTGTAGCCATGATGCCCTCACTGTATCTATTATTCCCTGTATGTAGTTAGAGCGCCCCCACACCGCCGCAGGGCCTAGGGGTACCCGGAGCCGGGCCTCTGGGTCTCAGTCCTGGGGTTGTCACGGTGGCTAGACCCGGTCCGTGGCCCTGTTTGTCAGTGGGGGACGTCCGGTAGAATAAGTGATGTTGTAACGGTGGTGTAGTTGTGGGGTGCAGGTCGCGGTAAATAACGAGGACACCAGATTGCAGTCTCTTTACCTCTTTACTGAAGATGTGGGAGACCTCAGTCCAGAGCGCTGTTAACTGGGTTTTCAGAGACCGGCCGGTCCAACGACACATCAGGAGCTCTCTTTACAGGTGGGAATCAGTATCTACCTTCTAGCGCTGTGTGTTGTAGTTCTTCCCTGCTGAGCTCCCGGGATAGTCCTCACAACTGTTTCTTTCTGTCTCTACTGTTCTTTTTCCGTCCCCCAGGTGATATGGTAGGACGCACCCGTATGACGGGGTAGGCCTGGAGTTCTTCCGGGACTCTAGAGTCGCCCCTCTCCCACAGCTGCCTCCGTTGTCTGCTTAGGTGTTAAGTGAGACAGCCAACCTGTAGTTAGCTGTCCTGCCGTGGTTTGCAATGTACTTAAAGTCTCTTACTTGCTCGGCGTTCCGGCCACCGACTGTTGCGCCTCAGAAGGATGTTGCCTCGGTCTAACAGCAAGACCCCTTCTGGTATTTCTCCTTTTCTGTATTCCCGTTGTTTACTGGTTAGTTCTGCTCTGAGGAGTCTGCCAGGATCCCATCCCTGACAGGTCCTCTCACTAGCTCTTCCCAGCTACTTCTCCCTGTCTTCCTGTCCAACCCCCAGTTTTACCAGAGTTGTGAGGAGTGGCCTACTAGATAGGACCACCCCCCCTGGTGGCCGGAGTGTGAAGTGTGGTGTGAGTGTACCTGATCAGAGAAACTCCTTAGTGCAATCAGACGTACCATAGCTCCCCGTAGTGGAGGAGCCACAGTACTGCAACAACCAGGACTCTGGGGTGCTGCACTCCCCCCCGGTTAAATCCAGTACTCCGGGACTGGGAAAACAAGAACAATAATACATGTTAACAGAAAACACACAAATTTTTGAAATAGCATAACAATTGAACATAACAATGCTTCCCTTTACAGGAGGTGAGGATTCTTGAACGTTGCAAAAGTTAGGTCATGCACAGTTTATGACTCTCAGTTCAGTGGTTGAAACAGCGGGGACCCCGGGTAAACAAAGGGGCCCCCTTTTTGAAAGTTTTTGAGCAATTCACCGTCCATTACTCTATTGTCCATTTAAAACCCTGTAACAAAAAGATATATATACAAACATTTTCAATTAAATAGCGGCCCTTATTAATACCTCCAAGGTTTGTAGCGGAGGGGAGTTTGATTTTGAGTGCTGCGTGTGGACCTTCGCAGCGCAGGGGTTGCTATTGGCCTAACAGGGCCCGCTATTCTTGCTACCGCTGGTGTAGTGCACTGTCTTCTAGCTACACTTCTAGTGAGTCTGGGTAGCACTGGCAGGTTAGGGCTCTCAGAGCTGCTGCTATCAACAGTGGGTACAGCAGATTCACCGATAGCAGAGGGAGGATTTGCCGGTTCAACGGTTGGCATGGCTTCATCAGGTAAGGCTTGTTGAGGTAGTGGGGCCGGATGATCTGGTACCTCCATCGTTTCTGGCGGGTCCGGCTGTGGAAACATTAGGACAGGTACCACGAGGGCTTGGTTTATCTGAGTCCAGGACTGGGGAAAGTCACCAAGGACAGTATGGAACACCTTCTCCTTTTCTACCGGCGGGGAGATTTCTGGGGCCGTGCCCCCCTCTTTCAACTTATCGGGGCAGACCTTAAGGTGATCCCTGGATACCGCTGCCGAGGTCTCCCCTCTGTCCTTGCTGATGAGACAGACCTTAGTGTTGTCGAAGTCGGATGGCAAGATGGTATACGGTTCCGCTTCCCATTGGTCATCGAGCTTGTGTAACCTCCTCTTTCGTTTAAGCACTTGCTCACCAGGTGACAGGGGAGTCGCAGGAGCATGTTGATTGTAGTCCCTTTCTTGTTTCTGCCTGGCCTGGGCGAGACTTCTCTCTACACACTCCTGTATTTCGCGGTACCTTCGCTGCCTTTCTGCATCCCAATCTGCATCCGGCGAGGTATCTTCGGGTACTAGGACCCCCATGTCCAGATCAACGGGTAACCGACTAGATCTTCCTCGCATCAGGTACTCTGGAGTACAGTTGGTGGAACTTACGGGGATGTGATTGTACATATCCACTAAGTCAGGCAACTTTGTCGGCCACAGGTTCCGTTCCTCCACCGGTAAGGTCTTCAATAAATCAATTACCACCTGGTTCATCTTCTCGCACATCCCGTTGGTTTGAGGGTGGTACGGTGTAGTTCTGATCTTCTTACACCCGTACAACTGGCAGAATTCTTGGAACACTTCCGCTTCGAATGCAGGCCCCTGATCGGTCAGTACTTTCTCTGGGTAGCCATGGGGCCTACAAAAGTGCTGCTGGAAGGCCCTGGCGGCAGTCCTAGCTGTTAGATCCTTGACAGGCACAACCACCAAAAACCTGGAGTAGTGGTCCACGATGGTAAGGGCGTAGATATAGCCCGACCGGCTAGGCGTCAGCTTCACATGGTCCAGCGCGACCAGTTCGAGCGGCCGTTTGGTGATGATAGGCCGCAGGGGAGCCCGTTGACTGTCACGGTCCTTCCTGCGCAGACTACATGGACCACACTCCCGACACCACTTCTCAATGGTTCTCTTCATGCCAATCCAATAGAACCTCCCTCGGAGCAGCTTCTCCAGCTTCTTCCATCCGAAGTGTCCGGCTCCATCATGGTAGGCTCCCAGAATCATGGGCGCATCTCGCCTTGGCACCACTATCTGCCACACCAATTCATGAGTACGTGGGTCGATGCTCCTCCTGCACAACTTGCCATCATGGATAAACAGTTTGCTTCTCCCCTTCCACAGCTGTTGGGTCTCTTGTGGATCATCTGGGCCAGGGTGCAAGCCAGCCTGCGTCAAGAGTTCCTTCACCTGACGGACCGCGGGGTCACTATCCTGGGTTTCTGCCCATCCGTGGTGGGGCAGGGGATTCAGCGTGGCATCCGGTTGGTTCTTGTGCCTGTTCTTCACATGGTGAGAGTTCTGAGTGGCTTTGGGGCGATGGAAGGCAGGCAGCTCCACTTCTTCAAGTGCCTCCGGGTCTTCTCCCACTTCTGGTAAATTGGGCATTCGGGACAGAGCATCGGCATTGGCATTCTGGTGCCCTGCCCGATATTTGATGGTGAAATCATAGTTGGACAGCCGGGCCATCCACCGCTGTTCCAAAGCCCCGAGTTTGGCAGTATCCAGATGCGTTAGCGGATTGTTGTCCGTGAAGACGGTGAATTTCGCAGAGGCCAGGTAGTGCTTAAACCTCTCTGTCACCGCCCAGACGAGGGCAAGAAATTCCAGTTTGAAGGAACTGTAGTTGTCACGGTTCCTTTCCGTGGGACGGAGTTTCCTGCTGGCGTAAGCAATCACTCTTTCCTTGCCTTTCTGGACTTGAGACAGCACGGCTCCTAATCCCACATTACTGGCATCTGTGTACAGCACAAACGGTTGGTCGTATTCGGGGTAAGCCAGTACCTCTTCCCCCGTCAGCGCCGACTTCAAGCAGGTGAAGGATTCTTCCAGCTCCCCGTTCCAGTCAAAGGGGGTGTTCTTTCCCCTGGTCTTCTTTGGTTGGCCCACCAACAGGTTTTGCAAGGGTGCGGCCTTTTTGGTGAAGTCTTTAATGAACCTCCGGTAATAGCCTACCAGCCCGAGGAACTGCCGGACTTCGTGGAGGTCACTGGGCTTTGGCCAGTCCTTGATCACTGTGACCTTGTCAGGGTCTGGGGCCACTCCTTCAGCGCTCACCACATGGCCCAGGTACTGCACTTTAGGTTTCAGCAGATGACACTTGGACGGTTTCACTTTTAGGCCGAAGTTGGACAAGGCTTCAAACACCTCGGCCAGGTGCTTCAGATGGTCTTCGTAGGTTTTAGAGAAGACTATGACGTCATCCAGATATAGCAGCACGGTTTCAAAGTTCAGGTGTCCCAGGCAGCTCTCCATCATCCTCTGGAACGTTCCGGGAGCATTGCACAATCCGAAGGGCATGTAGTTGAACTCACAGAGGCCCATTGGCGTCGTGAAGGCCGTCTTCTCTTTGTCCGCCTCCGCCACAGGAACCTGCCAGTACCCACTGGTGAGATCTAAGGTAGAGAAATAGTTAGCAGATTTTAAGGCAGCCAGAGACTCCTCTATCCTGGGCAGTGGGTATGCGTCCTTATGTGTAATGCGATTCAACTGTCTGTAGTCAACACACATCCTCATTGTACCATCTTTCTTTTTAACAAGGACTAACGGAGCCGCCCAGGGGCTACAGCTGTCTCTCACCACCCCAGCCTCCTTCATTTCTCGCAACATGTCCTTGGCACACTGGTAATGAGCTGGGGGTACAGGGCGATATCTCTCTTTTATGGGTCGGTGATCTCCTGTGGGGATGTGATGTTGGATCCCTTTCACCTGCCCAAAATCTGAGGGGTGTTTGCTGAATACCTGCTCGTACTCGTGTACCACTCTGTAAGCCCCCTGTATTTGATGAGATGGGGTAGAGTCAGTGCCCACATGCAATTCCCGACACCAGTCTTTCAAGTGCTCGGCAGAACCTTTGTTCTCCGCCACGTTTGACGGGACCAAGGGTTCAGGTGTCTGTATTACACTATTATTGACAGTGAACAGTTTGGCGAGCGTGGTATACTTGGTTAGGTGGACCTCTTCCTCCCCACAATTGAGGACACGTACGGGCACTCTCCCCTGTCGGACGTTGACCACCCCCCGGGCTGTCAGAACAGTAGGCCTATTGTCTGAATATACAGGTTCCACCAAGGCCTGGTAGTCCTTACCCCTGAGGCCTATGGCTGCTCGACACCATATTAACATTTCACTTTTGGGGGGTATCGCGATGGGGTTTGAATCACTCACAGTGACACGACCAATCTCACCACCAGTCAGCTCTACCTGTTGTCTCTGCATCAGAGCTCTGATTTCCTTCTGCAGGGCACGTTGCTCACTGTGGCCAGCGGTTTCTGCCACCTGTTGCAACAAAACAATCACTTCTGCAAGACAATTTTCTATAACATTAGTACCAAGAGTCATCATGGGATTACATTCTCGACGATCAATATCTACAATCACAATCCCTTGGGCTTTCAATTCCACCCGCCCCACTTTGATGGTGACCTCCTTATACCCCACCTGTGGCAACGGCTGACCATTACTGGCGATTATGGTGAAATCATCGTCAGGGCCACGAGTAATATCAGCGTCCTCCCAATACCGTTTGTAGAGCACGTAAGGTATAGTCGTCACCTGAGAACCGGTGTCCAGCAAAGCGTTCAAGGGGATTCCATCAACCACTACAGGGAGAACTGGTCGTCCTCCAATATACTTGGTTCTCCAATGCCGCGGGCCTGACCGTCCTACTCCTGGGGGTTGGCCCTTTGCCCCAGGGGTTGCTCGTTTAAAGGACAGTACCTTGCAAGATGGCCCACCTGGTGACAGCGGCGGCAGATGGGTCGTCCATCCGGGTGGAAGCGATCGTCGGGCCGGCTCCTAGTCGGCGGAGTCCTCCTCTGTCGCATCCAAGGGACATCCTCCGGACTGGAAGCCAACTGGATCTTCTCTTTGGGGGCCTCCTGTAGGGACTGCACCGTCCGGGCCAGGGCAGCAACGCCCTTGGTTAGCTCTTGCATTTGGAGACGGAGTCCTGCAGGGGAGTCGTCCTCGAAGCTCTGGGCGTCGGCCTCCGCGGCAACTGGGGTATCCGATGCCACCTCCTGGTGGTATGTGAGAGCGGGGCGCCTGGGTGGTATTGCGCGGCTGGGCTGTCCCTCCTGCAATGCCTGGATAGCTTTATCTTTAAACTGCGCAAAAGTCAAGTCTGGATTTTGCATGGCCAGGAAGTGCAATTGGCTCCGCTGGTGACTGCACAGGAGCCCCTCAATGAACCGCTCCTTCAGGATTTTATCCTCATCCTGCATGCTGCCGGGGTCACTCTGCTTAATGGCCCGCATCGCTTCCTGGAGATTAAGGGCATAGTCCCGTAAGCTATCCTGTGACCTTTGTTTGCATCCATAAAAAGTCAGTTTAATTTCTGTAGCAGTGCGAGTATCAAAGGTGGCTTTAAGCTTGGCAAAAATCTGTTGTGCAGTTCCTTTATCCTCAGCGGGCCAGGATTTCAATTCTCTCAGAGCCGCCCCAAAGAGTTGGCCGGTTATCATATGGACCTTCTGAGGCTCGGTTAGGGGATAGAACTCGAGCAGGCTGCAGAGCCCTTCCTTAAAGTCAGTGAACGTATGCGCCTCCCCAGAGTATCGTGGGAGCCAGGCCGCTCCGGGCAGGTAGGGCATGGAGAAGGGCATTATGGCTTTTGCATTAGCGGCAGTGTCCGACTGGCTGATGGGGGCAGCGGGTTCTGCGGCAGCCAGTGGTGGTATTAGGGCCACGGCTTCGCCTGCTGCGGGGACCGGAG
The DNA here is from genome assembly GCF_051348905.1 of Ranitomeya variabilis. Lineage (NCBI taxonomy): Eukaryota > Metazoa > Chordata > Amphibia > Anura > Dendrobatidae > Ranitomeya > Ranitomeya variabilis. The sequence goes on along the minus strand of NC_135235.1, from coordinate 578,220,450 downwards.
CTGCCCCTGCGTCCGCGGCTGCGACCGCCACCTCCTCTCCTCCCGACTCGGACATGGCCGTCCCTTCCTCCCACTAACCTGCTGGAGGTCGGAGTTCCTCTTCCGGGATTGGCGTCTCACCGCGCTTTCCGTCCCGCGCTTCTTTTGGCTGATCCCGCCCACGTAGCTAAGGCTCCTCCCTCCGCGCGCGGCAATGGCGAATTTTGGCGGTAACTTTCCGCGGCAAGCAGTAGCACACAGTTCTCTCAATAAAGTACAGTCCAAGCACAACAAATCACAGTTCCAAGGCACACATGACCTGATTCCTCAGGCTTAAGTAGATCCTGTTCGTGACGCCAAGTTAGAGCGCCCCCACACCGCCGCAGGGCCTAGGGGTACCCGGAGCCGGGCCTCTGGGTCTCAGTCCTGGGGTTGTCACGGTGGCTAGACCCGGTCCGTGGCCCTGTTTGTCAGTGGGGGACGTCCGGTAGAATAAGTGATGTTGTAACGGTGGTGTAGTTGTGGGGTGCAGGTCGCGGTAAATAACGAGGACACCAGATTGCAGTCTCTTTACCTCTTTACTGAAGATGTGGGAGACCTCAGTCCAGAGCGCTGTTAACTGGGTTTTCAGAGACCGGCCGGTCCAACGACACATCAGGAGCTCTCTTTACAGGTGGGAATCAGTATCTACCTTCTAGCGCTGTGTGTTGTAGTTCTTCCCTGCTGAGCTCCCGGGATAGTCCTCACAACTGTTTCTTTCTGTCTCTACTGTTCTTTTTCCGTCCCCCAGGTGATATGGTAGGACGCACCCGTATGACGGGGTAGGCCTGGAGTTCTTCCGGGACTCTAGAGTCGCCCCTCTCCCACAGCTGCCTCCGTTGTCTGCTTAGGTGTTAAGTGAGACAGCCAACCTGTAGTTAGCTGCCCTGCCGTGGTTTGCAATGTACTTAAAGTCTCTTACTTGCTCGGCGTTCCGGCCACCGACTGTTGCGCCTCAGAAGGATGTTGCCTCGGTCTAACAGCAAGACCCCTTCTGGTATTTCTCCTTTTCTGTATTCTCGTTGTTTACTGGTTAGTTCTGCTCTGAGGAGTCTGCCAGGATCCCATCCCTGACAGGTCCTCTCACTAGCTCTTCCCAGCTACTTCTCCCTGTCTTCCTGTCCAACCCCCAGTTTTACCAGAGTTGTGAGGAGTGGCCTACTAGATAGGACCACCCCCCCTGGTGGCCGGAGTGTGAAGTGTGGTGTGAGTGTACCTGATCAGAGAAACTCCTTAGTGCAATCAGACGTACCATAGCTCCCCGTAGTGGCGGAGCCACAGTACTGCAACAACCAGGACTCTGGGGTGCTGCATAATCACCATGCCCTCACTGTAACCATTATATCATCACTGTAACCCTAATGCCCCAGCAGTACATGACACTCTAACTGTAACCATCATACTTTCTATGTAACCCTCATGTTTTCACTTTTACCATAATTCCCTCACTGTACCCATCATACCCAGTGGTGTAACTTGAAGCTCATGGGCCTCAATGCGAAATCTTCAGCAGGGCCCTAACTATCATGGGTCTGTAACAGTATTGTCCTTTTAATATGAGCCAGAGCGACCATTTTGGAGCCCTTAGGCTTCAGGGCCAGGTTGCGCCTGCAACCTTTCCTCCTATTATAGTTAAGCCCCTGATCATACCCTCACTGTAGCCATGAGGCACTCACTATCTATTATACCCTGTCTTTAATCACCATGCCCTCATGTATTCATCATGCCCTCAGTGTAGCCATCATGCTCTCACTGTAGACATGATGCTCTCATTGTAGCCATGATGATTCTCTCAATGTCGCCATCATATCCTCACTGTAGCCATGATGCCCTCACTGTAGCCATGATAATTCTCTTAGTGTAGCCATCATGCCATCTCTGTAGCCATCATGCAGTCACTGTAGCCATCATGCTTTCACTGTAGCCATGATGCCTTTTACTGTAGCCATCATGCACTCACTGTAGCCATCATGCCCTCACTGTAGCCTTCATGCCTTCACTATAGCCATCACACCCTCACTGTATCTATCATGCCCTCACTATGGCCATCATGCCCTCACTGTAGCCATCACACCTTCACTGTAGCTATCATGCCCTCACTATGGTCATCATGCCCTTACTGTAGCCATCACACCCTCACTGTAGCTATCATGCCTTCACTATAGCCATCATGCCCTCACTATAGCCATCATGCCCTCATTGTAGCCATCATGCCCTCACTGTAGCCATCATGCCCTCACTGTAGCCTTCATGCCTTCACTATAGCCATCACACTCTCACTGTAGCTATCATGCCCTCACTGTGGCCATCATGCCCTCACTGTATCCATCACACCCTCACTGTAGCTATCATGCCCTCACTATAGCCATCATGCCCTCACTATAGCCATCATGCCCTCACTATAGCCATCATGCCCTCACTGTAGCCATCATGCCCTCACTGTAGCCTTCATGCCTTCACTATAGCCATCACACTCTCACTGTAGCTATCATGCCCTCACTATGGCCATCATGACCTTACTGTAGCCATCACACCCTCACTGTAGCTATCATGCCCTCACTATGGCCATCATGCCCTCACTGTAGCCATCATACCCTCACTGTAGCTATCATGCCCTCACTATAGCCATCATGCCCTCACTGTAGCCTTCATGCCTTCACTATAGCCATCACACTCTCACTGTAGCTATCATGCCCTCACTATGGCCATCATGCCCTCACTGTAGCCATCATACCCTCACTGTAGCTATCATTCCCTCACTATACCATCATGCCCTCACTGTAGCCTTCATGCCTTCACTGTAGCCTTCATACCCTTGCTGCAGCCACAATGCTCTCTCTGTAGCCATGATGCCCTTATTGTAGCTTCGATGCTCTTACTGTAGCCGTGATGTCCTCATTGTATTTGTCATGTCCTCACTGTAACCATCAGGCCTGGATTTTATCCATCCTTCCATCTCCACAACCCTTTAGGGCTATATAACTATTAAATGGCTAAAAGGGATAATGATAAATGCTATCATAACTCCATTTGATTTCAGTTTTTCGTTCTTTGTTAGCAGCCAATTAAGGCAGAGCTGTCTGTAGTGTAGTCTAGTGGGATGTCTGACAGCGACTTGCTGCCACCATGACTACTGTATGTCACACATATCCAGTGCTGAGAGCCTTAACCTACTACTAGGTGGTTCATGTTAGAGGCTTGTAGCTACTACTTCTATATACTGTAAGACTTTGATTTTAGGGATGGTGCAGTCACAAGTGATTCTTTTTCCAAAAACTTGTCTAGAAGTTTTCCTTAATCACTTACTGAGAGCATTGTCAACTAACCCCCCTACTCAAATAAAAGAAAAACATCAGTAGATGTGAGCCTTGGAGTTCTTTCTTCTGTAAAGTATTCTATTTCACAAAATGTAAAGTGACAGTCAGTGTGACCCCAGAACTTGTTTCAACTCATTACCACTTATGGATCTTTACAGCATCCCCCATATACAGCACAGTAATATCACTGTAACGTGTCCTCACATCTTTGCTTTTCCTAGATGGGTAAAGGCTCCTTCAAGTACGCTTGGGTTCTAGACAAACTGAAGGCAGAAAGGGAGCGAGGTATCACTATTGACATCTCCTTGTGGAAGTTTGAGACCACTAAATATTACATCACTATTATTGATGCCCCTGGACATCGTGACTTCATCAAGAACATGATCACTGGAACATCTCAGGTGAGTGGAGACCACGATTGTCCAAGATCAGGCACATAGACTACATAGGGTTCCCGGTCAAGGACATTATGTGGGCCCTATGTTCTCTACTCTTGCAGCCTATTTTCCCATAGCATTGTGTTCATTAAAGAATATATCCCTCATGGTCTCCAGAAATAAGTTACTATATGCAAACTGAGACTGTGTCCTCTTCCATGACCAGTGGGTAAGGCCTTGGGCTAGTTTGTCACACTGGCCTTCTGTATAAAATCCACCTTACAATACTGTACACAATTTCCTTGTTCACCTTTCATAATGGCAGTCAATATTCTCTTACCAGGCAGACTGTGCGGTCTTGATAGTTGCAGCCGGTGTTGGTGAATTTGAAGCTGGAATCTCAAAGAATGGCCAAACGAGAGAGCACGCCCTGCTAGCTTACACACTTGGAGTAAAACAACTCATCGTAGGCATCAATAAAATGGACTCCACTGAGCCGCAGTACAGTGAGAAACGTTACGATGAGATCGTAAAAGAGGTCAGCGCTTACATCAAGAAGATTGGGTACAATCCGGCCACTGTACCTTTCGTACCCATCTCCGGCTGGCATGGGGACAATATGCTGGAGCCATCTCCTAATGTAAGTGAGGAAACTTTGTGTCCCTGGTCTATTTATACTTTGGGTTAGTTCTTAAACCCGATATATACAATCATAGCATATTAAAATGGTTCAGTTACTCCAAATCTGACCAATGGACTAAGCTGGTTTGGTGCATGTGGCAAAATGTTAACAGTTAGTTCAACTACAATGTCATTATTTGTGGTCAGGTGATTATTTTAGCTATTTTGGGTTTCTAATAGAAGCCACATTGCTCCTCAATAGCTCCCATCCTCCATGGTTATCTCCCTTTTCAAATATATTTCCTGACTCATCATCATGATGGATCTGGCAGGTCCAGAACATTCCCTCGGTCATCAGATCAGATAAACCCAGTTATAAAAAGACAGGGGCTTAGTGCCAGTAGAGATGCCGCAGAACTTGTGTAACCCAAACAAGGTCTTCAGCTCAGACACCAATGTGGAGGGCTTTAATAGATTTTTAATATGTTACTAAAACTGGTTGGATGGAACCTGGAAGCTTCTTGAGATGGCTAACTGCCTGGTGGATGCAACTGAGATGTAACACAAAGGGCAAATACGAAACCCAAGATATAAGTGAGGGAAATATGTCCTGCCACCTTAGGTGACGTAAAATTTTATCCCATGTATTGGGTGTCATCACCATAATGTGGTGTGGCTGTAATTGCCTAATGGACACCTGTCTTACTTCACCCTCATATCACCAATATGTCCAAAACAAATCAGAAGTTAGAAAATAATAATGTCACCTATAGGAACTAGACATATTGTTCTTGTGGGGTCAAAGTTCTTTGGACAATAGTCCTTGCCAATCATAACAAACACATGCAACTAAAAATCCATCAATAGCTTTTTGTTTCCCATCTTATTGGAGATTTGGTTTCAAATGTTTTTATTTTGAGGCAGCAATATTAAAGGAAAGGCTTAATGGGTGGACCAGCTAGAAAAAAAAAATATGAATCAAGAAAGTCGATTTCAAGATATCGGTGCTGGTCCTGACAACTCCACTTCTGGTTTGGGCTAGATAAAGGAGAGTGTTTTGCATGTTGGCAAGTGAGCAGTGCTGTGTGCAAAGTGGACTGACAAACTGTATTGGAAAAGGGGACTGGCCTAGCTATTGAAGTGAGCCAGCCTCCTTAATATACAGTACTAGCAATGTTTCGGCAAAAACTATCCTGTGTCAGACTCAAACTAGAAGTGGAGCTGCCAGAAACTAAGACCAGCACTGATCATGTTTAGATTGGAGAACCTTTCTAAACATAATTAATTTGTTTTTTATATAGTAAACATATCTAATATATTTATTTTTTGCTGTAAAACCTCTTTAGTAATACACTCCAGTCATAAGATCAGCCACTATACAGTTTTCACAATCAGTGGTCTAGGTTTTTTGGATCTGCAAATTGTACTTGGCATCCATCTGAAAAAGACCTTTAGAAGGAATTACGAGTAAATCCATGCAGGTCGGAAGCTCTTAGCCAATAACCATTACTCAAAACATGCCCAAAATGATGATTGGCTGAAAGCCAAAGGTTGTTTTCAGCTGGATGCCTGACAGCACCACTATTTTTGATATTTAAAAGCCTTGGAGACAATATTCAAGTGAAGGAAGGAGGATCAGGTGGTTGACCATATGCCGTAGCATAGAGTGATAAGGAACTTGCAGCCATGATCTACTTTGCAAAGTCTTCGAGGATTGACATCAAGACTCCCAGTGAATTCCTAAGCTGAATGAATGAATGCTCACTTTCACTGCTTAAAACGTCCAATACACCATGATCTCTATTTGTTTCCCAACTTTCCCTGCTTTACCCTGCCCTCTGCTGTCTCGTGTTCTGTCCTATAGATGCCTTGGTTTAAGGGATGGAAGGTAGAGAGAAAAGAAGGAAATGCAAGTGGTGTTTCACTTCTTGAAGCTTTGGACACAATTCTTCCACCAACTCGTCCAACAGATAAACCTCTGCGCCTCCCACTTCAAGATGTGTACAAAATTGGAGGTAAGGTTTTCATATGATAGATACAGTGGATATAAAACATCTACACACCCACCCCTGTTAAGATGCCAAGTTTTTGTCATGTAAGAAAATCATATCAAGATGGATCATTTCAGAACTTTTTTCACTCTTAATCTGTACAAATCCATTGAAAAATAAACCAAAATCATTTTGACGGGGAAATTACAATAACAAAACTAAAATAATGTGGTTGCATAAGTGTGAACACCCTCTTATCATTGGTAATGTGGCTGTGTTAAGAATTAGCCAATCACATTGAAACTCATGTTAAATAGTAGTGAGTGCATAGCTTCCATCATTTACAGTGAGTAACCTCATACTTTAGTTATCTGTTCTAGTAGAATTTTCCAGACATTATCTTAGTTACATTATACAGCCACACCATAGTCAATAAACAGCTTACAACACAGCAAAGGAATCTCATTGTTGAAAGTTATCAGTTAGGAGAAGGGTACAAAAATTTTTCCAGGCATTAGATATACCATGGAACACTGTGTAGACGATCATAAAGAAGTGGCTTAAATTTGGCACAACATCATTATTACCTGAGTGGGCGTCCCTCAATACATATGAAAGAAAATTTTCTGGGAGGCTGTAAGAGGCCTACAACAACATTAAAGGAGCTGCAGGAATTTCTGTCAAGTACTGGCTGTGTACAACATGTGATAACAATCTCCATATTTTGTTGGGTGGCAAGGAGGAAACCTTTTTTGTACAAAGAAAAAATCCAAGCCCAGCAATGTTTCTCTAAAACCTGAATCAAGTCTGCCAAAAGCATGTGGAAAATTGTGTTATAGTCTGGTGAAACCAAGGTTGAATTTTTTGGAAATACTTCCAAAATATAAGTTTGTGCAAAGCCAACATTGCATATCATGAAAAGAACACCATTCCCACAGTAAAGCATGGTGGGGGCAGCATTATGCTTTGGAGCTATTTTTTGGCATGTGGAATTTGGGCTTTGGTCAAGGAAATTATGAATAGTTCCAAATATCAGTCTATTTTGCATCCAAACCTTCAGGGATCTACTAAAAAGCTAAAGATGAAGATGAATTTCACCTTACAACACAACAAAAACTTGCCAGATGAAGATCAATGGTTTGGAATGACTCAGCCAGAGCCCAAGCCTGAATCCAATTGATAATGTGTGGGTTCACCGGAAGAGGGTGTATACAGGAGATGTCAATCTGACAAATGTGGAGCACTGCTGCAGGGAAGAGTGGACAAAAATTGCTAATTCTAGATATGCCATGCTGACAGACTCCTGTCCACAAAGACTGATTCTGTCATAAATTCAAAGTATTGGTTTAAGGGTGTACAGATATATGCAACCATATTGTTTTAGTTTTTCTTTTTTCCAAACAAAAGATTTCAGTTTATTTTTCAATTGAATTGTAGAGATTATTGGTGACATTAAGAAAAAGTGCAGATGACCATATTTTTGGGCCAGCAAAACATCAGATCTCCCTCAGACCCATGATATTCTATGGGGTTGTGCATATGTCAGATATTTAACTCGGAGGGAGCCCTTCCGAGGAAAAAAATTACTGTATACCCAAGTTTGATGCAATATTCAGATCTCACTTGGCCATTCAAGTCAATGAGGCCTTGGAAACCATCAGACTGCACCCAGATGACATCTGAGTGCAGTCCGATTTCCATGGACTGACAGAATGGAGATGATGAGAAAAAAAATTCTCTATCTTGTCCACATCCAAGATAATTGGATGATACAAAGCTCACTATGAATCTGATCAGATTGTAATTGTACTTGTAACTAGATTTTTTCGGATGACAAAAAATATGCTCGTCTGCACCTGCCCTGAAGGTGGGAAATGTTCTGAAATTTTTCTTCTTGGTTTAATTTTTTTTACACAACACACACCTGGCAGACATTTTAATGGGGGTGTCTAGACCTTTTGTATACACTGTGCTTATATGTACAGTATATATACACCGTATTTTTCAGACAAACGTTTATTCCCCAAAATTTGGGGAGAAAATGGGGGTGCGTCTTATAATTCGAACATACCTTACCGATTGTGGTGGAGCGGGGTGCCAGGGTCGCTGTTGGCGGAGGCAAGAATGGGGCGATGCTGCGGGCCTAAGGATGGGAGGAGGCTGGTTTTGAGGTGCAACGCTGCCTCTGTTCGGTGGTGCGGGGCTATGCCGACATTTTGTGAAAGCCCGGAGCCCCTGCACTTCCATTGTTTAAATTGCGGTGGACTCCGGGAAAATGGTTGCCAGGGGTGGCACATGCGCAGATGGAGATCTCGGCACCAAGGTTTTGGGAGACAAGATGTCGGTGCCGAGATCTCCATCTGCTCATGCGCCGCCTCCAGTGGCCATTTTCCCAGAGTCCACCGCAATGTAAACCATGAAAATTCGGGGCCTCCAGGCTTTCACAGAATGTCGGCATAGCCTTCGCACCACCGAACATCCACAGCTTCATACCTCCGAACACCCCTTCCTCCCAGCCTGGGGTTCGCAGAATCGTCAGCAACCCTGGCACCCCGCTCCCCCGTAGCCGCAATAAGTTGCATGGATTACAAGAAGCATCACCATTTTATTAACGTTTTTTTTCTAATTTTTCTCCCCAAAATTTGGGGTGCGTCTTATAATCCGCAAAGTATGGTATATTTATTGTCAAAATGCTACTGAACGCATGGCTACTCGGAGAAAATTAATGTCCTGGCTCAGTCATACAGGCAGTGCACACAGCAAGTACAGTCATCATTCACAATACTGTGAGCGGCGAATGTAGTCACTCTTTGGCAGTTTATTTGACAGCCGGGGGTATCGCTAAAGGGAAGCAGCATTTTTTAACATGATCAGCTCAAAATTTAAAAAAAAGTGTTTAAATAAAAGAAAGACCTAAATTAAAGTTTCATGTCACTGCCCATGCCTTCAAAACAGCATACATTCTTCTAGGTACACTTACACATACTTTTTGAACTAAATCAGAAAGGAGGAGAACTAACCACAGGTCTTCTGTGGATGTCGCTTGCACAAACCCTTCAGTCTTCATGTAATCCCAGACAGACTGGACGATGTGATCAGGACTCTGTGGGACTGTATCACGTCCAGGACGCCTTGTTCTTCTTTACAATCAAGATAGTTCTTAATGACATTGGCTGTATGTTTGGGGTCGTTGTACTGCTGCAGAATAAAATTGGAGCCAATCGTGATGAATAAGTATCTGTCTGTATTTCTCAGCATTGAGGACACTATTTCCTGAAGTGCAGCTCAAAACTTCCAATCACCCTCCACCATACTTCACTGTAGGCACTCGTTATTATACCACTCTGCAGACCTTTAGCAAACAAACAGCCTTCTGTTTCCTCCAAATATTTCACATTTTGACTCATCAGTCCAGAGCAGCTGCTGCCATTTTTATGCACCTCGGTTCCTATGTATTCGTGTGCTGTTGGCCTTATTTCCATGTCGAAGGTATAGTTTTGGCTCCAATTCTTCAATGAAGAAAACTTCCTGCCAGTCTGCTCTGAACAGTAGGTGCCAGTATTTGGTCCCACTGGCTGCTGCCAGTTCTTAGCTGATACCACTGCTGGACATTTTCCAATTTCAAAGGGAAGTAAGCATGTTGTCTTTCATCTGCTGCACTAACTTTTCTTGTTCGACCACTGCGAATATTATCCTCCATGTTGTACATATTTGTGGTGCTTCTTCAAAAGAGCTTGAATGGCACATCTTCAAACCCAAGTCAGCTACAAAATCTTTTCCGGGCAGAGACCTTGCTGATGCAGTATAACTACCTTGTCTTGTTGTTGTGCTCATTGTTGCCATGCAATATAAAATGTGACATGAAAGTGTCTTCCACAACATCACCTTTGTAGCAGAGTTTTGTAACTTCTCAGTTTTAAATCCCCTACACAGCTGTTTCTGTATCAATTATTGACTATGTTTCTACCTACATATGACGATCATTATCACCTGACTATAATCCTACAGAATCCCTGACTTTGTACAAGTGTACCTAGAATAATTGATGCTGTTTTGAAGAAAAAGAGCAGTCACCCCAAATATTGATGTGATTTACATTTCTCTTTTGTTCATTAACTTTTTGTCAATTAATGTAAGTAAACTATCAACACTTCTATTTTTTAAGGTACATTTACTTTGCAGCATTTTCTCATCATCTGCCTAAAACTTTTGCACAAAACTTTAGGTATTTATACCCACATATGACTGAGAATAGAAATTTGGAACTTCAAGTGTTTTTTTTCCACAAACAATAGGTCTTAGAATAATTATATTGTAATTTCCATAATTGGATGTGTTCAAATATGTTCCTGTGCTGAGATAATCTTATAAATGTGCCTCTGCTGTGTACTGTGTAATGGCCGTGTCTGACCGTCTACCGTAGCTCCTGAGCGGGGGGATGCAAAGGAGAGTATACAGATATTACAGTATTGGATCACAGTTGATTCTTTCTTTGAGGTAAAACATTTTTTAAAACAGGCGGAGAAATGTTTTACCTCACAAATCAGCTGTGATCCTGTGCTGTCTGTATACTCTATTTTGCCCCCCCTCCCCCGCCCCGGAGCTGTGGTATGATCAAACCATGTCACTGTATGGTCAGACACAGACATTACACAGTACACAGCAGTTGTTGCTGCTGATGGTAGCCCAACCAGTTATTAGGTTTAGGGGCAATCACTTTTTTTCACAGGGCCCTGCAGGTTTGAATTTCTTTTTCCTTTATTAATAAAGACCGCCAGGCCGCGACCAATCAGCGACGGCCACAGCCTGGCCGTGAATTAGTCCCTCCCTACTCCTGTCCAGTCAGTGCCCGCTCCATACTCCCCTCCAGTCAGCGCTCACACAGGGTTAATGGCAGCGTTAACGGACCGCGTTATGCCGCAGTGTAACGCACTCCATTAACGCTGCTATTACCCGTGTGACCAACTTTTTACTATTGATGCTGCCTATACAGCATCAATAGTAAAAAAATCTAATGTTAAAATTAATAAAAAGACAAAAAACCTGCTATTCTCACCTTCCGTCGTCCGCCGATGCACGCGCGGCTGCCGCCAGCTTCCGTTCCCAGAGATGCATTGCGAAATTACCCAGAAGACTTAGCGGTCTCGCCAGACCGCTAAGTCATCTGGGTAATTTCACAATGCATCTCTGGGAACGGAAGCTGGTGGCAGCAGCGCGCGCATCGGGACAGCTTCGCTGGACGCCAGAGGGTGAGTATATAACTATTTTTTATTTTAATAATTTTTTTTAACAGCGATATGGTGCCCACATTGCTATATACTGCGTGGGCTGTGTTATATACTGTGTGGCTGCTATATACTAAGTGGCTGGACCCGTAGAAGCGCTTGTGCGCGAAACGGCCGTCGTTCGTCTCGTCTTCACTCGCTCCCTCTCCTCACCAATGCCCTAACCTGCACCGCACTGTTGTGTGAATTATCTTTTTTATGGATTAAAGAATTTCCACACTAGAAGAAAACGGGTGAGTGCTACTTTTTCTTTTTCTCTCATACTACATTTGGATGTGTTGCCACCCACTGAACAGCACCTCCCTACCTTCTATACAAGCAGTATCCATTTTACCTCTATGGCTGACGTCCGCAGCTGTGGTGTCTTAATTTGAGTACTTTCAGTGCCAGCTAGCCCTTTTTTTCTTTGCAAATATATTTTGTGCTATATATTACCTGGGCTGTGTTATATACTGTGTGGCTGCTATATACTACGTGGGCAGTGTTATATACTACGTGGGCAGTGGTATATACTGCGTGGGCTGTGTTATAATGCGTGGGCTGTGTTATATACTGTGTGGCCACTGTTATATACTGCGTGGCCTATGTTATATACTGCGTGGCCTGTGTTATATACTGCGTGGCCTGTGTTATATACTGCGTGGGCTGTGTTATATACTGCATGCCCTGTGTTATATACTGCGTGGGCTGTGTTATATACTACGTGGCTGTGTTAAATATTGCGTGGCTCCTATATACTACGTGGCTCCTATATACTACGTGGCCTGTGCTATATACTATGTGGCTGCTATACAGTATACATAGCTATATACATACATACATATTCTAGAATACCCGATGGTTTAGAATCAGGCCACCATCTAGTTATTAATATTTGCCAAATGCCAGACTATTGAGAGAGAGAGAGAAAGTTTTAAGGCATTCTTATTTCTTACCCCAAAACACAGTGTCTGCAAATTGAGATTCTGGTTTGGCTTTTATCCTAAGTCATGTGACAAGGCTCGTTAAAGGGTCGACATTGACTGTTAGGATTGCTACTTCCAATAGGTGGCACTAGAGTTCTAGTCGTCTTCCTCTCTGAAGAGACAGTTTGCTTATTTCTTACTGCGAAGTCAAAAATGTACATGCATTTCATTAGTATGTGGTACCATTGCTCTTAAACTGAATGACTTGGGTCAAACGTTTGGGATATTCTTCCACAAGCTTCTCATAGTAGTTGGTCAGAATTTGGGCCCATTCCTCCTGACAAAACTGGTGTCACTGATCCAGGTTTGTAAGTCGCCTTGCTCGCACCTGCCTTTTCACTTTGCCCATAAATTTCCAATAGGATTGAGATCAGGGCTTTGTGATGGCCACTCCAAAACATTGACTTTGTTATCCTTAAGCCACTTTGCTACCATTTTGACAGTATGCTTCGGGTCATTGTCCATTTGGAAGACCCACTCCACCCAAGCTTTAACTTCCTGGCTGATGTCTTGAGATGTTGCTTCAGTATTTCCACAATCGTCTTTTCTCATGATGCCATTTATTTTGTGAAGTGCTCCAGTTTCTCCTGCAGCAACACAAGCCCACAACATTGTGCCTCCACCCCCATGTTTCACAGTTGGGATGTTGTTCTTAGGCTTCCATGCTTCTTCCTTTTTCCTCCAAATATAGCGATGGTCATTATGCCCAAAAAGTTCAATTTTAGTTTCATCAGACCACATGACATATCTCCAAAAATTAAGAGCTTTGTTCCTGTGTGCATTTGCAAACATTAATCTGGCTTTTTTTATGTTTCTTTTGGAGTAATGGCTTCTTCATGGCAGAGTGGCCTTTCAGCCAATTTTGATACAGTACTTGTTTCACTGTGGATACTGACACAATATTACCAGCTACCGCCATCATCTTCACAAGGTCTTTTGCTTTTCTCCTTGCACTGATATGCACATGTCGGACTAAAGCACGTTCATCTCTGAGACACAGAACCCATCTCCTTCCTGAGCGGAATGATGGCTGGACATTCCCATCTTATTTGTACTTGTGTATAATTGTTTGTACAGATGAACGAGGAACCTTCAGGTATCTTGAAATTGTACCCAAGGATGAGCCAGACTTGTGTAAGTCCACAATTATCTTCCTGATATCTAGGCTGATTTCTTTAGACTTTCCCATGATGCTACACATAGAAACAGTGTGTTTCAGGTGTGCATTAAATACATCCACAGGTGTGTCTCTAATTAACTCAGATGTTGCCAAAAAAACAGAATCAGAAGCTTCCAAACACATGACATCATCATATGGGCATTCCAGAATTGTTTAAAGCCATAGTAATCTTAGTGTATGTAAACTTTTGACTTTGCAGTAAGTAATAAAAATGTCTTAAACGTTCTGTCTCTCTCTCATTATTCTGGCATTTGGCATATATTAATAATCATGGTAATCCTAATTGACCAAAACAGGAAAGGTTTATTCTGATTTCATGTCAGATATTGCGATAAACATGCAGATGTGTCTTTTATATATTCCCCATCTTGATTTATATATATATATATATATATATATATATATATATATATATATATACACATATATACACTCACCGGCCACTTTATTAGGTACACCATGCTAGTAACGGGTTGGACCCCTTTTGCCTTCAGAACTGCCTCAATTCTTCGTGGCATAGATTCAACAAGGTGCTGGAAGCATTCCTCAGAGATTTTGGTCCATATTGACATGATGGCATCACACAGTTGCCGCAGATTTGTCGGCTGCACATCCCAAAGATGCTCCATACAAGGCAGGATGGATCCATGCTTTCATGTTGTTTACGCCAAATTCTGACCCTACCATCCGAATGTCGCAGCAGAAATCGAGACTCATCAGACCAAGCAACGTTTTTCCAATCTTCTACTGTCCAATTTCGATGAGCTTGTACAAATTGTAGCCTCAGTTTCCTGTTCTTAGCTGAAAGGAGTGGTACCCGGTGTGGTCTTCTGCTGCTGTAGCCCATCTGCCTCAAAGTTCGACGCACTGTGCGTTCAGAGATGCTCTTAGGCCTACCTTGGTTGTAACGGGTGGCGATTTGAGTCACTGTTGCCTTTCTATCAGCTCGAACCAGTCTGCCCATTCTCCTCTGACCTCTGGCATCAACAAGGCATTTCCGCCCACAGAACTGCCGCTCACTGGATTTTTTTTCTTTTTCGGACCATTCTCTGTAAACCCTAGAGATGGTTGTGCGTGAAAATCCCAGTAGATCAGCAGTTTCTGAAATACTCAGACCAGCCCTTCTGGCACCAACAACCATGCCACGTTCAAAGGCGCTCAAATCACCTTTCTTCCCCATACTGATGCTCGGTTTGAACTGCAGGAGATTGTCTTGACCATGTCTACATGCCTAAATGCACTGAGTTGCCGCCATGTGATTGGCTGATTAGAAATTAAGTGTTAACAAGAAGTTGGACAGGTGTACCTAATAAAGTGGCCAGTGAGTGTATATATATATATATATATATATATCACCCATCCTGGTATATATGTCCGTTATCCTGGGCCCTATCCTGATATATATATATATATATATATATATGTCCCTTGTCCTAGGCCCCATCCTGGTGTATATATCCCCCATCCTGGTGTATATATCCCCCATCCTGGTATATACTGTATATCCCCCATCCTGGTGTATATATCCCCCATCCTGGTATATACTGTATATCCACCATCCTGGTATGTATGTCCCATGTCATGGGCCCCATCCTGTTATTCTGGTGTACGTCCCTTATCCTGGGCCCCATGCTGGTATATGTCCCCTGTTCTGCCACTGTTCCTTAATGCATAGAAAAAATAATAATTATACTTACCTTCCCTCTGCTCCCCCATCATGCGGCGTTCTATTCTCTTTTGCAGCTGACTTCAGCATGCAAGCGACTGTAACATAGTAACATGACGTTAGCTTTTGCCTCTGATTGGCGTCGGTTTGTATTGCAGCACACGAACTCAACGGGTCTGTGCGCCACAATACACTTCAACTGGATGTGCAAAGAGGATGCACAGCCAGTTGAAGTTTCTGCTGGTGTTGGCAGACCGCTCACCTGCATGGTTCCCCACCCGCAACCCACTTGGAACTTTGTGACCGCGATAGTTACGCCCGTCTTTAAGATATCCTCCAGTATATACAGTGGTGTGAAAAAGTGTTTGCCCCCTTCCTGATTATTTCCTATTCTTTTGCATGTTTGTCACACTTACATGTTTAAATGTAAATATTAGACAAAGATCAGAGAAGTAAACACAAAATGCAGTTTTTAAATGAAGGTCTTTTTTTATTAAGGGAAAAAGAATTCCAAACCCACAGGGCGTGAAAAAGTGATTGCCCCCTATACCTAATAACTGGTTGGGCCACCCTTAGCAGCAACAACTGCAATCAAGTGTCTGGCAATGAGTTTTTTACAACGCTCTGAAGGAATTTTGTCCGACTCATCTTTGCAGAATTGTAGTAATTCAGTGACATTGGAGGGTTTTCGAGCATGAACCGCCATGTAAGGTCAGGCCACAGTTTCTCAATTGGATTAAGGTCAGGACTTGGACTAGGCCACTCCAAAGTCTTAATTTTGTTTTTCTTAAGTTATTCAGAGGTGGTGTGTTTTTGTTGGTGTGTTTTGGATCATTGTCCGCGGCATAAGCCAAGTGTGCTTCAGTTTGAGGTCATGAACAGATAGCCGGACATTCTCCTTCGAGATTTTTTGGTAGACCGCAGAATTAATTGTTCCATTTACCACAGCAAGTCTTCTAGGTTCTGAAGCAGCAAAACAGCCCCAGACTATCACACTACCACCGCCATATTTTACTGTTGGTATGATGTTCCTTTTCTGAAATGCTGCGTTACTTCTACTCCAGATATAATGGAGCATACACCTTCCAAAAAGTTCAACTTTCATATTGTCAGTCCAGAGTAATCTCCCAAAAGCCTCGGGGATCATCAAGATGTTTTCTGGCAAAACTGAGACAACCCTTTATTTTCTTATTGCTCAGCAGTGGTTTTCTTCTTGGAACTCTGCCATGCAGGCCATTTTTGCCCAGTCTCTTTCATATGGTGGAGTCATGAACACTGACCTTAACTGAGGCAAGTGAGGCCTGCAGTTCTTTGGATGTTGTTGTGGGTTCTTTTGTAACCTCTTGGATGATTCGTCGCTGCGCTCTTGGGGTAATTTTGGCTAGTCGGCCCCACCTGAGAAGATTCACCTCTGTTCCATGTTTTTACCATTTGTGGATAATGGCTCTCACTGTGATTCGCTGGAATCCCAATGATTTAGAAATGGCTTTATAACTTTTTACAGACTGATAAATCTCAATTACTTTATTTCTTATTTGTTCCAGACTTTCTTTCGATCATGGCATAATGTATAGCTTTTGAGGATCTTTTGGTCTACATCAATTTGTCAGGCAGATCCTATTTAAGTGATTTCTTGATTGAGAACAGGTGTGGCAGTAACCAGGCCTGGGTGTGGCTAGGGAGTTTGAATTCAGCTTCCCAAAGATATGATGAACCACAGAAAATTGTGTGATCTTTGTCTAATATTTAAATTCGTTTGGTGATCTGAAACATTTAAGTGCGACAAACATGCAAAAGAATAGGAAATCAAGATGGGGGAAAAAACGTTTTCACACAACTGTTTTTTTTTTAACTGTTTCCGTAGAGAAACCATCAGCAAGTAGGTTAATTGCTGCTGCTGCTATTGTTATATTTTTGTGTTTTTCTGTTAGAGAGCCGCCTTAGACATTAGATTGTGAACCTTTCAATAATAATCCAATGTCAGAATGCAGTTTTAGGCTTCATTGTGCCTCCACTGTGACAGGTGAACTTTAAATCGTCCTTTTCCTTATCGCCTGCAGGAATCGGCACAGTCCCAGTAGGCCGCGTAGAAACTGGGATCTTAAAACCCGGCATGGTAGTGACCTTTGCTCCTGTAAATATCACCACAGAGGTGAAGTCTGTGGAGATGCACCACGAAGCCCTGAGTGAGGCTCTTCCTGGAGATAATGTCGGCTTTAATGTCAAGAACGTGTCTGTCAAAGACATTCGCCGTGGGAATGTGTGTGGTGACAGCAAAGCAGACCCACCCCAGGAAGCTGCGCAATTCACCTCTCAGGTCAGTGGGCACAACACACAGTTATATCTGTCTGTGGGAAAGTTGGGTCACATCCACCACAATGGGACCATTAGTTTCCACAGATGTATTTCCTGGACTTCAAAATGGGGACTGTTCCAATTTTAATGTATAATCATATCTATAAAAAAAATAATAATATATTCAACAGTGCCACCCAATGGCCACCTTGGAATATTACAATTTTCCAAAATTGTAGAAGATTTTTCTGCACAACTTATTACCACTTCTTCACAGTGGCCCACCGGAGGATTCTCCTGTTCTCCCGTGGGCCAGTCCAGGCCTGAATATGTTAGTTGCATTCCTTACTGCATTCTAACCCCATCAATTTCCAACCAATTTTCAATTTTTTGTCTTCATTTTCTCCTCCTTTTCTTCCAAGAGGCATAACTTTTTTTCCCGTCCACATAGCCATATAGGGGCTTCTCTATTGTGGGACGAGTTGTACTTTAGAATGATAACATTCACTTCAGCATTTTTGGAGAGCCATAACGTTTTCAATTTTCGGGATATGGAGCTGTCATATGTATGAGGATTAGCACCCGGTCATCATATGATTTGTACCCATAGTTTCACCATTTTTCCCGTCTGCATGCTCCTTCTCTTAACTTTCAGTTGCAGTTGTCTCTGAGCTAGTGGATGGAGACTAGGTACTGTGACGTATTCTATTTAGAGCACACATAGACATGAGGATTTCCTCTCCTGTCTCTATTTAGCATGTATTCAGGAGCAGCAGCATGGACTATATTCAGCAGTATTGAGCAGTGTAGCTATGAATCCAGCACTGTGATGAGACAAAACACATACTAGAAAACTGTTGCACTATTTGTCTCTGCGTCTCTCTCACACTGATCCCCTCCCTAAATTGTTAATCTCAAACCTCGGTGAGCTGGCAGTATATCTTGTATTGCGCAGGATTGATTTTAGCAATATTTCACAGTAAATGATGAGGCGGGGTGGGAGACAAGAAGTGACTCTTAAGTGGAGGATCTTGTACTATTGATTCAAGCAATAATTGTTGAAATGACACTGACCATATAAAGAGGTCCTGTATACATAGTAATATTTATAAAGATATCTTTATATTTTGGGTCTTAGTAGATTTATGATTGTGGCTCTCTTTACTTGGTAGGTGATCATACTAAACCATCCTGGTCAGATCAGTGCTGGCTACTCTCCAGTCATTGATTGTCACACTGCACATATTGCCTGCAAGTTTGCTGAGCTCAAAGAGAAGATTGATCGTCGCTCTGGCAAGAAACTTGAAGACAACCCAAAATCCCTGAAATCTGGAGATGCTGCCATTGTAGAGATGATTCCTGGAAAGCCCATGTGTGTAGAGAGCTTCTCCCAGTACCCACCTCTTGGTGAGAACTTCATTTACTATGTTTTATTTTCCATATATTTTCATTCTAGAATTTAAAGACGAGAATGTAACTCATATAGTACTTCCTCCTAAGTACTACTATATAATGCAAAGTATGTACAAGAATATAACTACTATAATACTGCACCTTATGTATAATAATATATCTACTGTAATATTAACACCTATATACAAGAATATAACTACTATAATACTGCCCCCTGTGTACAAGAATATAACTACTATAATACTGATCCTATGTACAAGAATATAACTACTATAATACTGCCCCTATGTACAAGAATATAACTACTATAATACTGCCCCTATGTACAAGAATATAACTACTATAATACTGCCCCCTATGTACAAGAATATAACTACTATAATACTGCCCCCTATGTACAATAATATAACTATATAACACTACCCCCATGTATAAGAATATATCTACTGTTATATTACCCCTACTTACCAAATATAATTACTATAATACTACCCCAATGTACAAGGATTGAACTACTATAATACTGGCCCCTATGTATAAAAATATAACTGCTATAATACTGCCTCCTGTTTTCAAAAATATAATTACTAAAATATTGTCCCTATATATAAAAATAAAACTACTATAATACTGCCTCGATATACAAGAATATAACTATTATAATACTGCATCCTCCATACAAGAATATAACTACTATAATACTGCCCCTATGTACAAGAAATTAACTACTATAATACTGCCCTCTATGTACAAGAATATAGCTATTATAATACTGCCCTCTATGTAAAAGAATACAACTACTATAATACTGCCCCCTATGTACAAGAATATAACTACTATAATACTGCCCCCTATGTACAAGAATAATAATAGTATATTATTGCCCCTATGTTCAGAAATATAACTAATATAATACTTTCCATATTTACAAGAATATAACTACTATAATACTGCCCCTTATGTACAAAAATATAACTACTGTAATACTGCCCCTATATACAAGAATGTAACTACTATAATATTAATCCCTATGTACTAGAATATAGCTACTATAATACTGCCCCCTATGTACAAGAATATAACTACTATAATACTGCCCCCTATGTACAAGAATAATAATAGTATATTATTGCCCCTATGTTCAGAAATATAACTAATATAATACTTTCCATATTTACAAGAATATAACTACTATAATACTGCCCCTTATGTACAAAAATATAACTACTGTAATACTGCCCCTATATACAAGAATGTAACTACTATAATATTAATCCCTATGTACTAGAATATAGCTACTATAATACTGCCCCTTATGTACATGAATATAACTACTATAATACTGCCCACTATGTAGAAGAATGCAACTGCTATAATACTGCTCTGTATATACAAATATATACTATAATACTGCACCTTATGTATAATATATCTAATGTAATATTAACACCAACGTACAAGAATATAACTACTATAATACTTCACCTATGTATACAAATATAACTTCTATAGCATTGCCCCATGTTCAGAAATATAACTATTATAATACTGTCCCAATGTACAAGAATGTAACTACTATAATACTGCCCCCTATGTACAAGAATATAACTACTATAATACTGCCCCCTATGTACAAGAATATAACTACTATAATACTGCCCCCTATGTACAAGAATATAACTACTATAATACTGCCCCCTATGTACAAGAATATAACTACTATAATACTGCCCGCTATGTACAAGAATATAACTACTATAATACTGCCCCCTATGTACAAGAATATAACTACTATAATACTGTCCCCTATGTACAAGAATATAACTACTATAATACTGCTCCTATGTACGAGAATATAACTACTATAATACTGCCCCCTATGTACAAGAATATAACTACTATAATACTGCCCGCTATGTACAAGAATATAACTACTATAATACTGCCCCCTATGTACAAGAATATAACTACTATAATACTGTCCCCTATGTACAAGAATATAACTACTATAATACTGCTCCTATGTACGAGAATATCACTACTATAATACTGCCTCCTATGTACAAGAATATAACTACTATAATACTGCCCCCTACATACAAGAATATAACTACTATAATACTGCCCTTCTATGTACAAGAATATAACTACTATAATACTGCCCCTATGTACAAGAATATAACTACTATAATACTGCTCCTATGTACAAGGATATAACTACTATAATACTGCCTCCTATGTACAAGAATATAACTATTATAACACTGCCTCCTATGTACAAGAATATAACTACTATAATACTGCCCCTACATACAAGAATACAACTACTATAATACTGCCCCCATGAACAAGAATATAACTACTATAATACTGCCTCCTATGTACAAGAATATAACTACTATAACACTGCCTCCTATGTACAAGAATATAACAACTATAATACTGCCCCTCTATACAAGAATATAACTACTATAATACTGCCCCTATGTACAGGAATATAACTACTATAATACTGCACCCTATGTACAAGAATATAACTACTATAATACTGCCCCTATATACAAGAATATAACTACTATAATACTGCCCCATATACAAGAATATAATTACTATAATACTGCACCCTATGTACAAGAATATAACTACTATAATACTGCTCCTATGTACAAGAACATAACTACTATAATACTGCCCCTATATACAAGAATATAACTACTATAATACTGCCCCCTATGTACAAGAATATAACTACTATAATACTGCCCCCTATGTACAAGAATATAACTACTATAATACTGCTCCTATGTACAAGAATATAACTACTATTATACTACCCCCTATGTACAAGAATCTCTAACTACTATAATACTGCCCCTAGAATATTCCTACTTGAATACTGCCTCCTATGGACCCTTCAGATGCTCATTTGTTCTTCCTCCATTCCTGATTTCAGGGCGTTTTGCTGTACGGGACATGAGGCAGACTGTGGCTGTGGGGGTAATTAAGAATGTGGAGAAGAAGAGCGGAGGTGCTGGTAAAGTAACCAAGTCTGCACAGAAAGCCCAGAAAGCTAACAAATGAATCGTAGGCTCCCCGCGCCCGGCGTACAAGCCCGGTTCCTCTGAGAGGCTCCACACCCTTCCCTCTGAGGTGCACGTCAGCCCATCTGCTTGTAAAAGCCTACACGTTAACGACTGGATGCTCACCATTAAGGTCCAGTGGAAGTTCTTTAAGAGGAAAAGCATGCCCCCGCCATTGTGACCCCTAGTGCTCATTTTACCAATTAAACCGGTTCAACATCATGAAACATATCTGTGTGGTCTTCATTATTCTATTAGATGAGGCAGGATTATTTATAATAAATATGTGAACCCCTGGATTGCTTTTAATATGACACTGTTATGCGGTCACATTCAGACTGACTGTAGCAGTCCCGAATGCAGTCTGATCATGGCCTGATCATGGCGGAGGCAGGAAATTGGGGAACTTAACCCCTTAGTGACAGAGCCAATTTGGTACTTAATGACCGAGCCAATTTTTAAAATTCTGACCACTGTCCCTTTATGAGGTTATAACTCTGGAACGCTTCAACGGATCTTGGCGATTCAGAGTTTGTTTTTTCGTGACGTATTGTACTTCATGTTAGTGGTAACATTTCTTTGATATTACTTGCGATTATTCATGAAAAAAACGGAAATATGGCAAAAAAAATTTAAAATTTTGCAATTTTCAAACTTTGTATTTTTATGCCCTTAAATCAGAGAGATATGTCACACAAAATAGTTAATGGATAACATTTCCCACATGTCTACTTTACATCAGCACAATTTTGGAAACAATTTTTTTTTTTTGTTAGGAAGTTGTAAGGATTAAAAGTTGACCAGCAATTTCTCATTTTTACAACACCATTTTTTTTTAGGGACCACATCACCTTTGAAGTCATTTTGAGGGGTCTATATGATAGAAAATAACCAAGTGTGACACCATTCTAAAAACTGCACCCCTCAAGGTGCTCAAAACCACATTCAAGAAGTTTATTAACCCTTTACGTGCTTCACAGGAACTGAAACAATGTGGAAGGAAAAAATGAACATTTAACTTTTTTTTGCAAACATTTTACTTCAGAACCATTTTTCTTTATTTTCACAAGTGTAAAAACAGAAATTTAACCATAAATGTTGTTGGGCAATTTCTCCTGAGTACGCCAATACCCCATATGTGGAGGTAAACCACTGTTTGGGCGCACCGCAGAGCTTGGAAGAGAAGGAGCGCCGTTTGACTGTTTCAATGCAGAATTGGCTGGAATTGAGATCGGACGCCATGTCGCGTTTGGAGAGCCCCTAATGTGCCTAAACAGTGGAAACCCCCCACAAGTGACACCATTTTGGAAACTAGACCCCTTAAGGAACTTATCTAGATGTGTGGTGAGCACTTTACACCCCCAAGTGCTTCACAGAAATTTATAAAGTAGAGCTATGAAAATAAAAAATCCTTTTTTTTTCCTCAAAAATTATTTTTTAGCCTGCAATTTTTTATTTTCTCAAGGGTAACAGGAGACATTGGACCCCAAAATCTGTTGACCAGTTTGTCCTGAGTATGCTAATACCCCATATGTGGGGGGAACGTTTGGGCACCCATCGGGGCTCAGTAGGGAAGGAGCGCCGCTTGGAATGCAGACTTTGATGGGATGGTCTGCGGGCGTCATGTTGCATTTGCAGAGCTCCTGATGTACCTAAACAGTAGAAACCCCCCACAAGTGACCCCATTTTGGAAACTAGACCCCCCCCAAAGAGCTTATCTATGAACCCCCAACTGCTTCACAGAAGTTTATAATGTAGAGCCATGAAAATAAAAAAATCATATTTTTTCCACAAAAATGATCTTTTCACCCCCAAATTTTTACTTTCACAAGGATAACAGGAGAAATTGGACCCCAAAATTTATTGTGCAATTTATGCTGAGTAGGTTGATACCCCATATGTGGGGGATAAACCACTGTTTGGGCGCATGGCAGAGCTCGGAAGGGAAGGAGCGCCGTTTTGGAATGCAGACTTGATAGAATGGTCTGCGGGCGATATGTTGCGTTTGCAGAGCCCTTGATGTACCTAAACAGTAGAAACCCCCCACAAGTGACCCCATTTTGGAAACTAGACCCCCCAAGGAACTTATCTAGATATCTCTTATCTAGAGAACTTTGAATGCCCAAGTGCTTCACAGAAGTTTATAATGCAGAGTCGTTTTTTTTTTCCACAAAAAAAGATTTTTTAGCCCCCACGTTTTTATTTTCACAAGGGTAACAAGAGAAATTGGACCCAAAAAGTTGTTGTCCAATTACCCCCGGCAGCCGAGACCCCAAAGATCTTCCGGGTGCCGGCCGGCGGGTGCACTGCACATGCGCCCACCATTTTTTGGCCGGAACAAGATGGCGGCGCCCATCGACAGCCACGAGGAGCACCGGGGGAGACAGGTGAGTATTGGGGGGCGATCGGGACCCCATTTCTCTGTCCTCTGATGTGCGATCACATCGGAGGACAGAGAAATTAAATGGGAAATTGCGTATTTATTTTTTTTTGCGACCGCCGGTAAACGGTTGACTACCGGCGATCACAACCCGGGGGTCGGTAAAAAAACCCCGAATCATGTTCTCTGGGATCTCGGCTACCCCCGGCAACCGAGACCCCAGACAAAATCTGACTCTGGGGGGGTGCTATTCACTTTTTCCACAGCGCCGTTAATTAACAGCGCTGTGGTTTAAGTACCCTTAACTGCCGCCGCTAAAAGGCATATCGGCGGCCGTTAAGGGGTTAAAGGGTTTCAGCTTTAAATTATCTCTTTTATAATACTGTGTTTGGGCATTATAATAAAAAAGAGCTGAAAATGTAAAAGATATATTGCACTCACAGCTTGCCCAAATAAACAAACCTAAACAAATTGATTACACCTATACAGTAATATAACTATTATAATACTGCCCCCTATGTACAAGAATATAACTACTATAATACTGCTCTGTATGTGCAAGAATATAACTACTATAATACTGCCCTTATGTACACGAATATAACTACTACAATACTGCCCAATATGTACAAGAATATAACTACTATAATACTGCCCAATATGTACAAGAATATAACTACTATAATACTGCTCCTATGTACAAGAATATAACTAATATAATACTGCCCCTATGTACAAGAATATAACTACTATAATACTGCTCCTTTGTAAAAGAATATAACTACTATAAGAATGCCCCTAGGTAGAAGAATATAACTACTATAATACTGCTCTCTAAGTATAAGAATATAACTACTATAATACTGCCTCTTATGTACAAGAATATAACTACTATAATGCTGCCCCTATGCACAATAATATAACTGCTATAATACTGACCCTATGTACAAGAATTTAATTATTATTATACTGCCCCTTAAGTATAGGAATATAATTACTATACTACTGCCCCCATGTACAAGAGTATAACTACTATAATACCGCCCCCTATGTACAAGACTATAATTACTATAATACTGCCTCTATGTACAATAATATAACTGCTATAATACTGCCCCTAAGTGCAAGAATATAACAACTATAATACTGCCTCTATATACAAGAATATAACTACTCTAATAATGCCCCTATGTACAAAAATATACAGTAACTACCGTACTGCCTAGGATATAACTACTCTAATACTGCATTTATGCACACGAATATAACTACCATAATACTTTTCCTATATACAAAAATATAACTACTATATACTGACTCCTATTTACAAGAATATAACTACTACAATACTGCCCAATATGTACAAGAATATAACAACTAATATACTGCCCAATATGTGCAGGAATATAACTACTATAATACTGCCCAATATGTACAAGAATATAACTACTATAATACTGCTCCTATGTACAAGAATATAACTACTATAATACTGCCCGCTATGTACAAGAATATAACTACTATAATACTGCTCCTATGTACAAGAATATAACTACTATAATACTGCCCCCTATGTTCAAGAATATAACTACTATAATATGGCCCCTATGTACAAGAATATAACTGCTACAATACTGCCCTTATGTTCAAGAATATAGCTACTATAAAACTGCCCTCTATGTAAAAGAATATAACTACTATAATACTGCCTCCTATGAAAAATATAACTACCATAATACTGGCCCTATGAGCAAGAATATAACTATTATAATATGGTCCCTATGTACAAGAATATAACTGCTATAATACTTTCCCCTATGTTCAAGAATATAACTACTATAATACTACAACTATATACAAGAATATAACTACTGTAATACTGACCCCTATGTACAGGAATACAACTACCATTATACTACATAGTAACATAGTTATTAAGGTTGAAGGAAGACTTTAAGTCCATCTAGTTCAACCCATAGCCTAACCTAACATGCCCTAACATGTTGATCCAGAGGAAGGCAAAAAAAAACTCATGTGGCAAATAGTAAGCTCCACTTTGGGGGAAAAAAATCCTTCCCGAGTCCACATACGGCAATCAGACTAGTTGCCTGGATCAACGCCGTATCAAGGAATCTAGTGTATATACCCTGTAACATTATACTTTTCCAGAAAGGCATCCAGTCCCCTCTTAAATTTAAGTAATGAATCACCATACGGCAGAGAGTTCCATAGTCTCACTGCTCTTACAGTAAAGAATCCGCGTCTGTTATTATGCTTAAACCTTTTTGCCTCCAGATGTAGAGGATGCCCCCTTGTCCCTGTCTCAGGTCTATGATTAAAAAGATCATCAGAAAGGTCTTTGTACTGTCCCCTCTTATATTTATTGTTATGAACTGGTGGTTTAGGAGCAACATGCGACGAGCTCTGAGCAGGTGGTAACTATACTGACCGCAGTTCCTGAGCTTAACACAACACTAGAAGTAGCCGTGGGATGTTCCTGTCACTCCCTAGACACCTCGTCACAGCCGGAGAACTAACTACCCCTAAAGGTAGAAACAGGAAAGCTATCTTGTCTCAGAGAAAATCCCCAAAGGATAGGTAGCCCTCCACAAATATTGACTGTGAGTGGAGAGGGAAATGACATACGTAGAATGAAACAAGATGTAGCAAAGGAGGCCACTTCTAGCTAGATAGATAGTACAGGACAGAACACTGTGCGGTCAGTAATAAAAACTAGAAAAAGTCCACTGCAGAGAATGCAAAAATCTGCACACCTGACTAAAGGTGTGGAGGGCAAAATCTGCTGCCCAGAGCTTCCAGCTTAGCTGAATAGATCCATACTGATAAGCTGGACTAGAAAGAAAAACATAGAATGCACTGAACGATCAAGTCCACAACAAGTGGGCTGCAAAAGAACAAGCAAGGACTTATCTTTGCTGAACTGGTCAGAATATCAGGGAAATCCAAAAGAGATGTGACTCCAAACAGGAATCATTGACTACTGGCACTGGCTGAGGTATAAGGCCAGACTAAAATAGCCGAGCCAGAAAGACAATCAGTGGAAGCAGCTGCTGATGCTAAATCCAAGGAGCAGCCATTCCACTTAAAACCACCGGAGGGAGCCCAAGAGCAGAATTCACAAAAGTGCCACTTACAACCACCGGAGGGAGCCCAAGAGCGGAATTCACAACAGTACCCCCCCTTGAGGAGGGGTCACCGAACCCTCTCCAGAGCCCCCAGGCCGATCAGGACGAGCCAAGTGAAAAGCACGAACCAAATCGGCGGCATGGACATCGGAGGCAACAACCCAAGAATTATCCTCCTGGCCATAACCCTTCCACTTGACAAGATACTAAAGCCTCCGCCTCGAAAAACGAGAATCCAAAATTTTCTCAACCACATATTCCAACTCCCCCTCAACCAACACCGGGGCAGGAGGATCAACAGAGGGAACAACGGGTACCACATATCTCCGCAACAAAGATCTATGGAAAACATTATGGATGGCAAAAGAGGCTGGAAGGGCCAAACGAAAAGACACCGGATTGATAATCTCAGAAATCTTATAAGGACCAATAAACCGAGGCTTGAACTTAGGGGAAGAAACCTTCATAGGAACATGACGAGAAGATAACCAGACTAAATCCCCCACCCGAAGCCGGGGACCAACACACCGACGGCGGTTAGCAAAACGTTAAGCCTTTTCCTGAGACAACGTCAAATTGTCTACCACATGAGTCCAAATCTGCTGTAACCTGTCCATCACAGAATCCACACCAGGACAATCAGAAGGCTCAACCTGCCCCGAAGAAAAACGAGGATGGAAACCAAAATTACAAAAGAAAGGCGAAACCAAAGTAGCCGAACTGGCCCGATTATTAAGGGCAAACTCGGCCAACGGCAAGAAAGCCACCCAATCATCCTGATCAGCAGACACAAAGCATCTCAAATAGGTTTCCAAGGTTTGATTAGTTCGCTCAGTTTGGCCATTTGTCTGAGGATGGAACGCCGAAGAAAAAGACAAATCAATGCCCATCCTAGCACAAAAGGCCCGCCAAAACCTAGAAACAAACTGGGAACCTCTGTCAGACACAATATTCTCCGGAATGCCATGCAAACGAACCACATGCTAAAAAAACAATGGAACCAAATCAGAGGAGGAAGGCAATTTAGGCAAAGGTACCAAATGGACCATTTTAGAGAACCGGTCACAAACCACCCAGATAACAGACATGTTCTGGGAAACAGGAAGATCCGAAATAAAATCCATGGAAATATGCGTCCAGGGCCTCTCAGGGACCGGCAAAGGCGAAAGCAACCCACTAGTGCGGGAACAGCAAGGCTTGGCCCGGGCACAAGTCCCACAGGACTGCACAAAAGAACGCACATCCCGCGACAAGGAAGGCCACCAAAAGGACCTAGCAACCAAATCTCTGGTACCAAAAATCCCAGGATGACCGGCCAACACCGAACAATGAACCTCAGAAATTACCTTACTTGTCCATCTATCAGGAACATACAGCTTCCCCATTGGACAGCGGTCAGGTTTATCAGCCTGAAATTCCCGAAGCACCCGCCGTAAATCAGGGGAGATAGCAGAAAGAATCACCCCTTCCTTAAGAATGCCAACCGGCTCAAGGACTCCAGGAGAATCAGGCAAAAAACTCCTAGAGAGGGCATCCGCCTTAACATTCTTAGATCCCGGAAGATACGAGACCACAAAATCGAAACGGAAGAAAAACAGGGACCATCGAGCCTGTCTAGGGTTCAGCTGCTTGGCCGACTCGAGGTAAATCAGATTCTTATGGTCGGTCAAGACCACAACGCGGTGCTTGGCTCCCTCAAGCCAATGTCGCCACTCCTCAAATGCCCACTTCATAGCCATCAATTCCCGATTGCCGACATCATAATTGCGTTCCGCAGGCGAAAACTTTCGGGAAAAAAAGGCACACGGTTTCATCAAGGAACCATCAGAATTACTCTGAGACAAAACGGCCCCTGCCCCAATCTCAGAAGCGTCAACCTCAACCTGAAAAGGAAGAGAAACATCCGGCTGACGCAACACAGGAGCAGAAGTAAATCGGCGTTTAAGCTCCTGAAAGGCCTCAACAGCTGCAGAGGACCAATTCGTCACATCAGCGCCTTTCTTCGTCAAATCGGTCAGGGGCTTAACCACACTGGAAAAGTTGGCAATGAAACGGCGATAAAAATTAGCAAAGCCCAAAAATTTCTGAAGGCTCTATACAGATGTGGGTTGAATCCAGTCATGAATGGCTTGGACCTTAACAGGATCCATTTCTATAGACGAGGGAGAAAAAATAAAACCCAAAAAAGAGACCTTCTGAACTCCAAATAGGCACTTAGTTCCCTTCACAAATAAAGCATTATGACGAAGGATCTGGAATACCATCCTGACCTGCTTCACATGAGACTCCCAATCATCGGAAAAAATCAAAATATCATCCAAATACACAATCAAGAATTTATCAAGATAATTGCGGAAAATATCATGCATGAAGGACTGAAATACAGAAGGAGCATTAGAAAGCCCGAAAGGCATCACAAGGTATTCAAAATGGCCTTCGGGCGTATTAAATGCAGTTTTCCATTCGTCACCCTGTTTAATACGAACAAGATTATATGCCCCTCGAAGGTCAATCTTAGTAAACCAACTAGCCCCCTTAATCCGAGCAAACAAATCAGAAAGCAAAGGTAAAGGGTATTGGAATTTGACCGTGATCTTATTAAGAAGGCGATAATCAATACAGGGTCTCAAGGAGCCATCCTTCTTGGCAACAAAAAAGAATCCCGCTCCCAATGGTGATGAAGACGGCCGAATATGCCCCTTCTCCAAAGACTCCTTAACATTACTCCGCATGGCGGCATGCTCTGGCACAGATAGATTGAAAAGTCGGCCCTTAGGGAACTTACAGCCAGGAATCAAGTCAATAGCACAATCACAGTTCCTATGCGGAGGAAGGGAACTGGACTTGGGCTCCTCAAATACATCCTGGAAATCCGACAAAAACTCAGGAACATCAGAAGAGGGGGAAGAGGAAATTGACATCAAAGGAACGTCACTATGTACCCCTTGACAACCCCAACTAGTCACAGACATAGATTTCCAATCCAGCACTGGATTATGTACTTGTAACCATGGAAAACCCAGTACAACAACATCATGTAAATTATGCAACACCAGAAAACGACAATCTTCCTGATATGCTGGAGCCATGCACATAGTCAGCTGAGTCCAATACTGAGGTTTATTCTTGGCCAACGGTGTAGCATCAATGCCCCTCAAAGGAATAGGGCTCTGCAAAGGCTGCAAGGAAAAACCACAGCGCCTGGCGAATTCCAAGTCCATTAAGTTCAGGGCAGCGCCTGAATCCACAAATGCCATGACAGAAAAGGATGATAATGAGCAAATCAGGGTCACAGATAGGAGAAATTTAGGCTGTACAGTACTGATGGTAACAGACCTAGCGACCCTCTTAGTACGCTTAGGGCAATCAGAAATAGCATGAGCAGAATCACCACAGTAAAAACACAGCCTATTCTGACGTCTGAATCCCTGCCGTTCTGCTCTAGTCAAAATCCTATCACATTGCATAGGCTCAGGATTCTGTTCAGAGGACACTGCCATATGGTGCACAACTTTGCGCTCGCGCAGGCGCCGATCAATCTGAATGGCTAGAGACATAGATCAAACCAACAGGCGTGGGGAACCCCACCATAACATCTTTAAGGGCTTCAGAAAGACCCTTTCTGAAAATTGCTGCCAGAGCATCCTCATTCCATTTAGTGAGCACAGACCATTTTCTAAATTTCTGGCAGTATAATTCTGCCGCTTCCTGACCCTGACACAGGGCCAACAAGGTTTTTTCTGCATGATCCACAGAGTTAGGTTCGTCATACAATAATCCGAGCGATTGAAAAAATGCATCTACATTAAGCAATGCCGGATCCCCTGACTCAAGGGAGAATGCCCAGTCCTGAGGCTCACCACGCAGCAGAGAAATGACTATTTTAACCTGCTGAATGGGATCACCAGAGGAACGGGGTTTCAGAGCAAAAAACAATTTGCAGTTATTTTTAAAGTTCAAAAACTTGGATCTGTCCCCATAAAACAAATCAGGAGTAGGAATTCTAGGCTCTATAGCCGGAGTCTGGACAACATAATCTTGGATACTCTGTAGTCTTGCAGCTAGTTGAGTTGATCCACACGAGAAAACAAACCCTGAACATCCATGCCCGCGCCAAAATCCTGAACCACCCAGAGATTAAGAGGAAAAAAAAAAGACAAAACAGACTACAGAAAAAAAAAAATGTCTCAGAACCCTTTTTTTTCCTTCTTTTGAGATGCATTTAACTCATTTGTGGCCAGTTGCACTGTTGTGAACTGGTGGTTTAGGAGCGACATGCGAAGAGCTCTGAGCAGGTGGTAACTATACTGACCGCAGTTCCTGAGCTTAACACAACACTAGAAGTAGCAGTGGGATGTTCCTGTCACTCCCTAGACACCTCGTCACAGCCGCAGAACTAACTACCCCTAAAGGTAGAAACAGGAAAGCTATCTTGCCTCAGAGAAAATCCCCAAAGGATAGGTAGCCCCCCACAAATATTGACTGTGAGTGGAGAGGGAAATGACAAACGTAGAATGAAACCAAGATGTAGCAAAGGAGGCCACTTCTAGCTAGATAGATAGTACAGGACAGAATACTGTGCGGTCAGTATTAAAACTAGAAAAATCCACCGCAGAGTTTTACAAAAATCTCCACACCTGACTAAAGGTGTGGAGGGCAAATCTGCTGCCCAGAGCTTCCAGCTTAAATGAACAAATCCATACTGTTAAGCTGGACTAGAAAGAAAAACATAGAATGCACTGAACGGTCAAGTCCACAACAAGTGGGCTGCAAAAGAACAAGCAAGGACTTATCTTTGCTGAACTGGTCAGAATATCTGGGAAATCCAAAAGAGATGTGACTCCAAACAGGAACCATTGACTACTGGCACTGGCTGAGGGATAAGGCCAGACTAAAATAGCCAAGCCAGAAAGACAATCAGTGGAAGCAGCTGCTGATGCTAAATCCAAGGAGCAGCCATTCCACTTAAAACCACCGGAGGGAGCCCAAGAGCAGAACTCACAAAAGTGCCACTTACAACCACCGGAGGGAGCCCAAGAGCGGATTTCACAACAATTTATACATTAAAATAAGATCACCCCTTAGTCTTCGTTTTTCCAAACTAAATAGCCCCAAGTGTAGCAACCTATCTTGGTATTGCAGACCCCCAGTCCTCTAATAACCTTGGTCGCTCTTCTCTGCACCTGCTCCTTTTCAGCTATGTCT
Source organism: Ranitomeya variabilis (assembly GCF_051348905.1). Classification (NCBI taxonomy): domain Eukaryota; kingdom Metazoa; phylum Chordata; class Amphibia; order Anura; family Dendrobatidae; genus Ranitomeya; species Ranitomeya variabilis. The sequence goes on along the minus strand of NC_135235.1, from coordinate 578,187,511 downwards.
TTCTTATACACCGGAGACCAGAACTGTGCACAGTATTCTAAGTGTGGTCGCACTAGTGACTTGTATAGAGGTAAAATTATGTTCTCCTCATGAGCATCTATGCCTCTTTTGATGCATCCCATTATTTTATTTGCCTTTGTAGCAGCTGCCTGACACTGGCCACTGAATATGAGTTTGTCATCCACCCATACACCCAGGTCTTTTTCATTGATGGTTTTGCCTAGAGTTTTAGAATTAAGCACATAGTTATTCATCTTATTACTTCTACTCAAGTGCATGACCTTACATTTATCCCCATTAAAGCTCATTTGCCATATATCAGCCCAAGTTTCTAGTTTACATAAATCATCCTGTAATATAAAATTGTCCTCCTCTGTATTGATTACCGTGCAGAGTTTAGTGTCATCTGCAAATATTGAAATTCTACTCGGAATGCCCCCTACAAGGTCATTAATAAATATGTTAAAAAGAAGAGGGCCCAATACTGACCCCTGTGGTACCCCACTGCTAACTGCGACCCAGTCCGAGTGTGCTCCATTAATAACCACCCTTTGTTTCCTATCCCTGAGCCAGCTCTTAACCCTCTTACACATATTTTCCCCTATACCCATTATTCTCATTTTATGTACCAACCTTTTCTGTGGCACCGTATCAAAAGCTTTTGAAAAGTCCATATACATTACATCTATTGGGTTCCCTTGGTCCAGTCCGGAACTTTACCTCTTCATAGAAGCTGATCAAATTAGTCTGACATGAACGGTCCCTAGTAAACCCGTGCTGATACTGGGTCATGAGGTTATTCCTCTTCAGATACTCCAGTATAGCATCCCTTAGAATGCCTTCCAGGATTTTACCCACAGTAGAGGTTAAGATTACTGGCCTATAATTTCCGAGTTCAGTTTTTGTCCCCTTTTTGAATATTGGCACCACATTTGCTATACGCCAGTCCTGTGGTACAGACCCTGTTATTAAGGACTCTTTAACCCCTTAAGCCCCGAGGGTTGTTTGCACGTTAATGACCGGGCCAATTTTTACAATTCTGACCACTGTCCCTTTATGAGGTTATAACTCTGGAACGCTTCAACGGATCTTGGCGATTCTGACATTATTTTCTCGAGACATATTGTACTTCATGATAGTGGTAACATTTCTTCGATATAACTTGCGTTTATTTGTGAAAAAAATGAATATTTGGCGAAAATTTTGAAAATTTTGCAATTTTCCAACTTTGAATTTTTATGCCCTTAAATCACAGACATATGTCATGCAAAATACATAATAAGTAACATTTCCCACATGTCTACTTTACATCAGCACAATTTTGGAACCAAAATTTTTTTTTGTTAGGGAGTTATAAGGGTTAAAAGTAGACCAGAAATTTCTCATTTTTACAACACCATTTTTTTTTAGGGACCACATCTCATTTGAAGTCATTTTGAGGGGTCTATATGATAGAAATTACCCAAGTGTGATGCCATTCTAAAAACTGCACCCCTCAAGGTACTCAATACCACTTTCAAGAAGTTTATTAACCCTTCAGGTGTTTCACAGGAATTTTTGGAATGTTTAAATAAAAATGAACATTTAACTTTTTTTCACACAAAATTTTTTTCAGCTCCAATTTGTTTTATTTTACCAAGGGTTACAGGACAAAATGGACCCCAAAAGTTGTTGTACAATTTGTCCTGAGTACGCTGATACCCCATATGCGGGGGTAAACCACTGTTTGGGTGCATGGCAGAGCTCGGAAGGAAAGGAGCGCCATTTGACTTTTCAATGCAAAATTGACTGGAATTGAGATGGGACGCTATATTGCATTTGGAGAGCCCCTGATGTGCCTAAACATTGAAACCCCCCACAAGTGACACCATTTTGGAAAGTAGACCCCCTAAGGAACTTATCTAGATGTGTGGTGAGCTTTTTGACCCAACAAGTGCTTCACAGAAGTTTATAATGCAGAGCCGTAAAAATAAAAAATCATATTTTTTCACAAAAATGATATTTCGCCCCCAATTTTTTATTTTCCCAAGGGTAAGAGAAGAAATTGGACACCAAATATTGTTGTGCAATGTATCCTTAGTACGCTGATACCCCATATGTGGGTGTAAACCATTGTTTGGGCGCAGGGCAGAGCTCGGAAGGGAAGGAGCGCCATTTGACTTTTCAATGCAAAATTGACTGGAATTGAGATGGGACGCCATGTTGCGTTTGGAGAGCCCATGATGTGCCTAAACATTGAAACCCCCCACAAGTGACACCATTTTGGAAAGTAGACCCCTTAAGGAACTTATCTAGATGTGTGTTGAGCACTTTGAGCCAACAAGTGCTTCACAAAAGTTTATAATGCAGAGCCGTAAAATGAAAAATCACATTTCTTCACAAAAATGATCTTTTCGCCCCCATTTTATTATTTCCCCAAGGGTAAGAGAAGAAATTAGACCACAAAAGTTGTTGTGCAATTTGTCCTGAGTACGACGATACCCCATATGTGGGGGTAAACCACTGTTTGGGCGCATAGCAGAGCTTGGAAGGGAAGGAGCGCTATTTTACTTTTCAATGCAAAATTGACTGGAATTAAGATGGGACGCCATGTTGCGTTTGGAGAGCCCCTGATGTGCCTAAACATTAAAACCCCCCACAAGTGACACCATTTTGGAAAGTAGACCCCCTAAGGAACTTATGTAGATGTGTTTTGAGAGCTTTGAACCCCCAAGTGTTTCACTACAGTTTATAACGCAGAGCCGTGAAAATAAAAATTCTTTTTTTTTTCACAAAAATGATTTTTTAGCCCCCAGTTTTGTATTTTCACAAGGGTATCAGGAATCAGGATAAATTGGACCCTAAAAGTTGTTGTCCAATTTGTCCTGAGTACGCTGATACCCCATATGTGGGGGGAACCACTGTTTGGGCGGATGACAGAGCTCGGAAGGGAAGGAGCGCCATTTGGAATGCAGACTTAAATGGATTGGTCTGCAGGCGTCACGTTGCATTTGCAGAGCCCCTGATGTACCCAAACAGTACAAACCCCCCACAAGTGACCCCATATTGGAAACTAGACCTCCCAAGGAACTTATCTAGATGTGTTGTGAGAACTTTTAACCCCCAAGTGTTTCACTACAGTTTATAACGCAGAGACGTGAAAATAAAAATTCTTTTTTTTTTTTCACAAAAATTTTTTTTTAGCCCCCAGTTTTGTATTTTCACAAGGGTATCAGGATAAATTGGACCCTAAAAGTTGTTGTCCAATTTGTCCTGAGTACGCTGATACCCCATATGTGGGGGGAACCACTGTTTGGGCGCATGACAGAGCTCGGAAGGGAAGGAGCGCCATTTGGAATGCAGACTTAAATGGATTGGTCTGCAGGGGTCACGTTGCATTTGCAGAGCCCCTGATGTACCCAAACAGTACAAACCCCCCACAAGTGACCCCATATTGGAAACTAGACCTCCCAAGGAACTTATCTAGATGTGTTGTGAGCACTTTGAACCCCCAAGTGTTTCACTACAGTTTACAACGCAGAGCCGTGAAAATAAAAAATATTTTTTTTCCCCAGAAAAATGATTTTTAGCACCCCCAATTTTTATTTTCCCAAGGATAACAAGAGAACTTAGACTGCAAAAGTTGTTGTCCAATTTGTCCCGAGTACGCTGATACCCCATATGTTGGGGTAAACCCCTGTTTGGGCGCACAGGAGAGCTCGGAAGGGAAGGAGCACTGTTTTACTTTTTCAACGCAGAATTGGCTGGAATTGAGATCGGACGCCATGTCGCGTTTGGAGAGCCCCTGATGTGCCTGAACAGTGGAAACTCCCCAATTCTACCTGAAACCCTAATCCAACAACACCCCTAACCCTAATCCCAACGGTAACCCTAACCACACCCCTAACCCTGACACACCCCTAATTCTATTCCCAACCCTAATCCCAACCGTAAATGTAATCCAAACCCTAACCCTAACTTTAGCCCCAACCCTAACTCTAACTTTAGCCCCAACCCTAACCCTAACCATAACCCTAGCCCTAACCCTAACCCTAGCCCTAATGGGAAAATGGAAATAAATACATTTTTTTAAATTTATTATTCTTCCCTAACTAAGGAGGTGATGAAGGGGGGTTTGATTTACTTTTATAGCGTTTTTTATATCGGATTTTTATGATTGGCAGCTGTCACACACTAAAAGACGCTTTTCGTAGCAAAAAAGTTTTTGCGTCTCCACATTTTGAGAGCTATAATTTTTCCATATTTTGGTCCACAGAGTCATGTGAGGTCTTGTTTTTTGCGGGACGAGTTGATGTTTTTATTGGTAACATTTTCGGACACGTGACAGTTTTTGATCACTTTTTATTCCGATTTTTGTGAGGCAGAATGACCAAAAACCAGCTATTCATGAATTTCTTTTGGGAGAGGCGTTTATACCGTTCCACGTTTGGTAAAATTGATAAAGCAGTTTTATTCTTTGGGTCAGTTCGATTACAGCGATATCTCATTTATATCATTTTTTTAATGTTTTGGCGCTTTTATACGATAAAAACTATTTTATAGAAAAAATAATTATTTTGGTATCGCTTTATTCTCAGGACTATAACTTTTTTATTTTTTCTTTGATGATGCTGTATTGCGGCTCGTTTTTTGCGGGACAAGATGACGTTTTCAGCGGTACCATGGTTATTTATATCTGTCTTTTTGATCACGTTTTATTCCACTTTTTGTTCGGCGGTATGGTAATAAAGCGTTGTTTTATGCCTCTTTTTTTTTTTTTTTCCTTACGGTGTTTACTGAAGGGGTTAACTAGTGGGGCAGCTTTATAGGTTGGGTCGTTACGGACGCGGCGATACTAAATATGTGTACTTTTATTGTTTGGTTTTTTTTATTTAGATAAAGAAATGTATTTATGGGAATAATATTTTTTTTTTCTTTATTTAGGAATTATTATTTTTTTTTTTTTTTACACATGTGGGAAATTTTTCTTTTTACTTTTTTACTTTGTCCCAGGGGTCGACATCACAGATCGATGATCTGACAGTGTGCACAGCACTCTGTCAGATCTGCGATCTGCTGTGCAGGGCTGCAGGCTTACCAGCGTCTGCTCTGAGCAGACACTCGGTAAGCCACCTCCCTCCCTGCAGGACCCGGATGCCGCGGCCATCTTGGATCCGGGACCTGCGGCGAGGAGGGAGGTCTCAGGGAAGCCCGCAGGGAGCCCCCTCCCTGCGCAATGCTTCCCTATACCGCCGGCACACCGCGATCATATTTGATCGCGGTGTGCCGGGGGTTAATGTGCCGGGGGCGGTCCGTGACCGCTCCTGGCACATAGTGCCGGATGTCAGCTGCGATATGCAGCCGACACCCGGCCGCGATTGGCCGCGCTCCCCCCGTGAGCGCGGCCGATCGCGTATGACGTACTATCCCGTCACTGGGAATTAAGTCCCAGGTCACCTTGACGGGATAGTACGTCATATGGGATTAAGGGGTTAAAGATTAAAAATAATGGTCTATCAATGACTGTACTTAATTCCTGCAGTACTCGGGGGTGTATCCCATCCGGGCCCGGAGATTTGTCAATTTTAGTGATTTTTAGACGCCGCCGTACTTCCTGCTGGGTTAAGCAGGTGACATTTAATTGGGAATTTTTATCACTAGTCATTTTGTCTGCCATGGGATTTTCTTGTGTAAATACTGATGAAAAAAAGTCATTTAGCATATTGGCTTTTTCCTCATCCTCATCCACCATTTCACCTAGACTATTTTAAGGGGGCCAACACTATCATTTTTTAGTTTCTTACTATTTACGTAGTTAAAGAATATTTTGGGATTATTTTTACTCTCTCTGGCAATCAGTCTGCTCTTATGTATAAGACTATAACCAGGGCCGGCTCCAGGTTTTTGTAGGCCCCAGGCGAAAGAGTCTCAGTTGGCTCCCTCTTTAACACATGCCACGATTCATGATGCACCGATACAGCAGAGAAATATAGGTATAGTACAATGCCAGATTTCACTTCTTACATGAGTGATACCTATTGTAAATGCTACAATACCATACAGCAGAGGGGCTTTATATAAGACAGCCCCTTATATGCCAATTTTTGTGATCTACTCCCTCTTCCTCAGTTACCAGTAGGCATTTTATTGTTAGCTGAACTTGCTGCAAAGAAAAACTGCATACATTGAATATGACAATTTTTTAATGGAAAACTATTTAAAGTAAACATTAGAAAGTATTAACGTAGAACATTTGTAAAAGTGCAAAATGGGTAGCATATAGAACAGCCACATAGTATATAGCACCGCCAAGTAGTATATAGCACAGCCATGTAGTATATAGCACAGCCCGCGTAGTATATAACACAGCCCACGTAGTATATAGCACAGCCCACGTAGTATATAGCACAGCCCACGTAGTATATAACAGCCATGTAGTATATAACACAGCTACATAGTATATAACAGCCCACATAGTATATAACACGGCCCACGTAGTATATAGCACAGCCCACGTAGTATATAACACAGCCATGTAGTATATAACACAGCCACATAGTATATAACACAGCCCACATAGTATATAACACAGCCCATGTAGTATATAACAGAGCCCACGTAGTCCAGTACTCACTGTTATATTAAAAAAAACACACACACTACTCACCTCTCCTCGTGCCTGCACCGTGTTGCTCCCTGCTCCTGTCTCAGCGGCTGCACAGCCTGGCACACAGTGAGTGCGCAATGACGTCATCGTGCACCCGCAGTGTCAGAGGCAGAGCGGGGAATGATGGGAGAGGGAGCGTCAGCTGACATTCTCTCCTCCATCATTGCTTTGAACTGTACAGGCAAATGCCGGTATAGTTCAATGCGGAGTCGGCGCTGGGGGGGGGAGCGGGGGCCCTAGGCAGCTGCCTGCCCCTAACACCTTCCCTGCCTGCAGGGGCCCACCGGAGCCTCAGTGTACCGTACCGTGAATGGGCCCCCCTGTCTCGCCAGGGCCAAGGCACTTGCCCGGGTGCGCCAGGTGCTGACACCGGCCCTGACTATAAGTACTATAATACTACTTCTATGTACAAGAATATAACTACCATAATATTGTCCCTTATGTATAAGAATATAGCTACTATAATACTGCCATTTATATATAAGAATATAATTACTATAATACTGCCCCTATGTACAAAAATATAATGACTATAATACTGCCCCCTATGTACTATGGTATAACTAGTATAATACTACCTCTATTTACAAGAATATAACTGCTATATACTGCCCCCTATCTGCATGAATATAACTACTATAATACTGCCCCCATGTAAAAGAATATAACCGCTATAAGGCTATGTGCACACGCTGCAGAATGGTGTGCAGATTTTTCCGCACTGATTTTGATAAATCCACAGGGCAAAAACACTGCGTTTTTCCTGCGGATTTATCGTGGATTTACTGCGGATTTACCGCGTTTTTTGTGCGGATTCTACTGCGGTTTTACACGTGCGATTTTCTAATATGGAGCAGGTGTAAAACCGCTGCGGAATCCACACAAAGAATTGACATGCTGCGGAAAATAAACCGCTGCGTTTCTGTGCTTTTTTTTCCGCAGCATGTGCACAGCGTTTTTTATTTTCCATAGGTTTACATGGTACTGTACACCGCATGGAAAACTGCTGCGGATCCGCAGTGTCAAAAACGCTGTGGATCCACAGTAAAAACCGCATTGTGTGAACACGGCCTAATACTGCCCCTATGTACAAGAACGTAACTACTATAACAATGCCCCATGTAGAAGAATATAACTACTATAATGCGGCCTCCTATGTACAAGAATATAACTACTATATTACTGCCCCTATGTACAAGAATATAACTACTATAATACTACTCCCTATGTAAAAGAATATAACTACTATATACTGCCCAGTATCTGCATGAATATAACTACTATTAAACTGCCTCCTATGCAAAAGAATATATCGGCTATAATACTGCCCCTATGTGCAAGAATATAACAAGAATATAACTACTATAACAATGTCCCATGTAGAAGAATATAACTACTATAATACTGCCCCCTATGTACAAGAATATAACTAATATAATACTGCCCCTATGTACAAGAATATAACTACTATAATACTGCGCCTATGTACAAGACTATAAATACTATAATACTGCTCCCTATGTACAAGAATATATCTACTATAATACTGCCCCCTATGTACAAGAATATAACTACTATAATACTGCCCCTATGTACAAGACTATAAATACTATAATACTGCTCCCTATGTACAAGAATATATCTACTATAATGCTGCCCCCTATGTATAAGAATATAACTACTATAATACTGCCCCTATGTACAAGAATATAACTACTATAATACTGCGCCTATGTACAAGACTATAAATACTATAATACTGCTCCCTATGTACAAGAATATATCTACTATAATACTGCCCCCTATGTACAAGCATATAACTACTATAATACTGCTCCCTATGTACAAGAATATAACTACTCTAATACTGCCTCTATGTACAAGAATATAACTACTATAATACTGCTCCTATGTACAAGAATATAACTACTATAATACTGCCTCCACTTATTCAAGTGGAATTGAGTTCTACTCGAATTTTACAAAAATACAAGTTCTCCAAAATGTGGATTTTTTTGTATTTTGCTCCCTGTATGTTTAGCACAATGGACACTTTTCTGCACTGTAGAATGCCAGTTAATGGTAAAAAATAAAAACTAATATTCACCTTATTGCTCACCTTTTCATCCTCCCTGCTGCTTGCCGCCTGCCATCCGGTTCTCTTCTTTTCACTTCTTCTTGCTGCTTGTCATAAAGTCACGACACATGCTATCACAACCCTGTGACGCACAGTGATCTCGAGTCTGGACGTGATCAGAAGTCCTGGCTTATAGTGAAGAGCCAGAGAAGCAACGGCATAAGAGGACTGGATGATGGGCAGCAAACAGCAGGGTTGTTGGAGAAGTGAGTGAGGAGTTTGTTACATATTACGTCCATATCTACAAATTGAATGTAAGTTGGAGGTTTGTCACTCTGGGACTGCCTGTACTGTAATGCTGCCTCCCCCTAGTGTTTACAAGGAAAATCTACTATTTTATAGGGACATGTGGAAAGAAAGGCTCCGAAGTACAAATCCTTTCAAAAATTGATGTGTTAATAGTAGTGATGAGTGCAAGTGCTCGTTACTCTAGTTTGCCTAGGGTGCTCGGGTATCCACCAAGTATAGAGAGCAGGGCCGCTATCAGGGCATTACTGCCCTAACTGGCGTATGGGGCCCAATCAGCAGAGGGGGCCCGCATCGGGCTCCATCTCTTCTGCTGATCGGGCCCTAGTGGCAGGCTTCTGCTCTGTGCAGTAACTGAACGTGCGTCCGAGACGCAGGTTCATTTACTTATCGCCGTGAGGGCCCGCCAGCCAATCGGAGGCTGGCAGTTAACGTCAGCACGTCATTGTCATTTGCCGGCGACTGCATGCTTGACGCTTGAGACGCCTGGAGGGATCATCATCAGGAGCGCGGCAAGGTAAGGAGAATTTTTTTTTTTTTTATTGAAAGCAATATGTTTCACCAGCAGAATGGAGACACATGGACCATGCCTTGGGCAGAATGGAGACACGGGGCAGAATGGAGACATGGGCAGAATGGAGACATGGGCAGAATGGAGACACAACCAGGATGGGAGACGGGGGCAGAATGGAGACACAGGGGCAGGATGGGAGACACTGGGGCAGGATGGAAGACACGGGGCAGAGTAGAAGCACAGGCAGGATGGGAAACGGGGCAGAATGGAGACACTGAGGCAGGATGGGAGACACGGGGCAGAATGGAGACACAGGGCAGAATGGAGACACAGAGGCAGGATGGGAGACAAGGGGCAGAATGGAGACAATAGAAGCACAGGCAGGATGGGAAACGGGGCAGAATGGAGACACTGAGGCAGGATGGGAGACACGGGCAGAATGGAGACACAGGGCAGAATGGAGACACAGAGGCAGGATGGGAGACAAGGGGCAGAATGGAGACAATAGAAGCACAGGCAGGATGGGAAACGGGGCAGAATGGAGACACTGAGGCAGGATGGGAGACACGGGCAGAATGGAGACACAGGGCAGAATGGAGACACAGAGGCAGGATGGGAGACAAGGGGCAGAATGGAGACAAGGAGCAGAATGGAGACACGGAGGCAGGATGGGAGATGGGGGCAGAATGGAGACAAGGGGCACCATGAAGACACGGAGGCAGGATGGGAGATGGGGCAGAATGTAGACAAGGGGCAGAATGTAGACAAGGGGCAGAATGGAGACACGGAGGCAGGATGGGAGACACGGTGGCAGAATGGAGACAAGGGGCAGAATGGAGACACGGAGGCAGGATGGGAGACATGGTGGCAGAATGGAGACAAGGGGCAGAATGGAGACACGGAGGCAGGATTGGAGACACGGAGGCAGGATGGGAGACACGGGGGGCAGAATGGAGACAAGGGGCAGAATGGAGACACGGAGGCAGGATGGGAGACACAGGGGCAAGATGGAGACACGGGGGCAGAATGGAGACAGGAGGCAGGATGGGAGACACGGGGCAGGATTGGAGACATGGGGCAGGATTGGAGACATGGGGCAGAAGGGAGACACGGGGGCAGAATGGAGACACGGAGGCAGGATGGGAGACGGGGGCAGAATGGAGACAAGGGGCAGAATGGAGACACAGAGGCAGGATGGGAGACAAGGAGGCAGGATGGTAGACATGGGCAGAAATGAGACAAGGGGCAGAATGGAGACAAGGGGCAGGATTGAAGACACAGGGCAGGATGGAGACATGGGGCAGGATGGAGACATGGTGCAGGAATATGGGGCAGGATGGAGACAGATGTGCAGGATCATGGGGCGGAATGGACAAGATGGAGACAGATGGGGCAGGATGGAGACGGTGCAGAATCATGGGGCAGGATGGACTCGATGGAGACAGATGGGGCAGGATCATGGGGCAGGATGGAGACAGATGGTGCAGGATCATGGGGCAGGATGGAGACGGGGCAGAATCATGGGACAGGATGGACACGATGGAGACAGATGGGGCAGGATCATGGGGCAGGATGGAGACAGATGGGGCAGGATCATGGGGCAGGATGGAGACACATGGTGCAGGATCATGGGGCAGGATGGAGACAGTGCAGAATCATGGGGCAGGATGGATACGATGGAGACAAATAAGGCAGGATCATGGGGCAGATTGGGCAGGATCATGGGACAGATGGTGCAGGATCATGGGGCAGATGGGGCAGGATCATGGGACAGATGGGGCAGGAACATGAGACAGATGGGGCAGTATGTGGAGCTCAGATGGGGCACGATGGGACATCACATGGAGGCAGGATGGGAGAACATATGGCTGAAGCCAGGAATGAGACACACGGGGGCCAGGATGGGGGATATTATTACTGCAGTGAGGTATTTATTTTATTTTTTAAGGATAGAGTTTTAAATGGGGGAGGCGGTCCTGTTACTGTGCAGAGCAACACTGTCACTTTTTTTTCTTCATCTGGTGTAGTTTAGAATTTGGGGAAAACAAAAGTAATGTGTTCTGCAAGCAGAGCTCTAGATAACTGTGTTATTTCCTGCAGAGATGAGCCCTGGCTGGAAGAAGTGGTCTGTGCTGGATGAGGATGAAAAGCAAAGATGAAGGCCTTCACCTAGAGACGTCAATGGTGAGTCAGTGTGTTACCTGGGACTTGAACATGTCACTCCAGCACCCGCGATACTCGGGCACCCTAGGGAAACTTGAGTAACGAGTACTTGCGCTCATCATTAGTTAATAGAACATTTTTTATCAATTAACAAAATGCAAAGGAAATGAAAAAGAGAAAACTCTATGTCACACCAATATTTGATATAAATGCCTGGGCTTTCAAAACAGCACTGGTTCTTCTAGGTACATTCGCAGTTTTTTTCAGTTTTTCTTATTAATGACATTGGCTGTATGTTTGGGGTCGCTGTCTTGCTGCAATATAAATTTGGAGCCAATCGGAGGCCCCCTTGATGGTACAGCATGACGGATGAGTGACTGCCTGCATTTCTCAGCATTGAGAACACCATTAATCCTGAACAAGTTTTAGGCAGGTGTGGGAAAGATGCTACAAAGTCAGAAATGCCTCCAAAATATATATCTGTAAATTGGCTCTTCAGAGAGGTAGAGGACTTGAACTCTAGTGGCACCTATTGGGAGTAGCAATCCTAAAAGTCAATATAGACTCTTTAATGAGTTTTGCCATATGACTTATGATAAAAGCCAAACCAGAAAATTAATTTCCAGATACGTATTTCGAGTTGTTGCCCTTCCTCAGCACAAAGCACGAGATCTGATTTTACTGTATGAGAGGCTTCTGTCTGGGTTTAAAGGGGTAACATTTCTCCATGCGGAGGGTCACATGCCAGTGTAAGGAGACTTGTAGGCCATGCAATGCTCCTCTGGAAAATTAAATAAGCAAATTGCCTCTTCATAGAGGAAGAGGACTTGAACTCTAGTGCCACCTATTGGAAGTAGCAATTCTAAAAGCCAATAGGAAAAATGTGCACGAACATGAAAAACCTCACCGTGCCTTGTCTCTACATCAGTAGTAAGTACCTATATCTATTCTGCCGAACAGCGAATTGTTTGCAGTGCTGAGTTTGCATCAGCGACGCTTTACTTGGTAAGGCAACTCTAGATTATTAAATCCCTCTGGCTCTCAGCTCTGTAGCTGTGATTAACAGATTTGAGGCAACATGTCACTTGATGTTCTCCTCCAAAGAATAGCTAGTGGGTTGTGTTCTGCTCTCATGATCTCTAAACAAAGGTGACAGCCACCCTCATGGCAGACAGTTTTTGCAACAATTCTGGCGAAAAACTATTTCGAAGTGCTGCAAAATTTTTGCACAACTTATAGGTACACAAAAATTGTGCAACTTTTGGCATTTCTATGCCAGTCCCAGCCAATTTTTGTGCAAATTCAATTTTCTATAGCTAAATTCATCATTTTGTAAATTATGACAGAAATCTACAGGGGTATGTATTTTGCAGTTGTGCTCGGCAGATGCACCTCTTACTGAATTTAGCTCATCTTCCTGCCGTGCATTCTCCATCAGGACTGGAGTACAAAACACCAGTCTTGATGAATCAGGGCCTGTGTCTACTTCTCAGAATATGCTTATGTCGATTTCAGACATGAAGAAAAACAGATTGTTAGATGAGAATTCTTAGATATATGGGCTCTACACACATCCCCCAGCTTTATCTACATGAAGGCTCTGCGTATGGTAATGGACGCTTAGAACAGAGCCATTCATCCTCCTCTGTCGCATTGCTCATTAACAGAAGTAGATTTCTATCTCAGTGGCAGCACAATCCGATACTTGGAAGATGGCAGCGTGAGCCGAGTGCAGCGCCGGTCTCGCTGTGGGAGTGACGGTGCTGGGTTTTGATTACTGCAGTGACTGAGGAAATGTGATAGGTTTGTGTAAGAAAGTAGGACAGTGCATTAGGAGCAGGGAGCTGGGCGCTTTCTTGCAGGTAACATAAGTGGAGGAAATTCATTAATAATGCACCTACACACATGGGATGAACTCAGCGAGTGTAGGGAAAGGGCCGAAGCTATCACTGCACTCTGGAAGTGGTGGAGACCATCAATGAATATTGACATTTTTGTTGTGTTTTGTCCTTTTTTTTTTAAAGGGCACATTTACACGGTCAGTATTTTACCTCAGTATTTGTAGCCAAAACCAGGAGTGGAACAATCAGACAAAAAGTCTAAGGGTATGTGTCCACGTTCAGGATTGCATCAGGATTTGGTCAGGGTTTTCCATCAGTATTTGTAAGCCAAAACCAGGAGTGGAACAATTAGAGAAAAAGTATAATAGAAACATATGCTCCACTTCTGTATTATCACCCACTCCTGGTTTTGGCTTACAAATACTGATGGAAAATCCTGACCAAATCCTGATGCAATCCTGAACGTGGACACATACCCTAATAGAAACATCACCACTTCTGTATTTATCACCCACTCCTGGTTTTGGCTTACAGATACTGAAGTAAAATACTGACCAAAGACTGAAAATGTGCACGTGGTCTAACAGACAAAACAGGAACACGTTAACGTCAAGGCCACATTCACATGTTGAGTATTTGATGAGTTATTTACCTCAGTATTTCTACGCCAAAACCAGGAGTGGGTGATAAATACAGAAGTGGTGACGTGTTTCTATTATACTTTTCCTCTGACTGTTGCACTGGTTTTGACCGTGGCCTAATGGATATATCCACATGCCCATCTTTGATCCACAAATCAGATCAAAATAGGATATGTCTCCAATTTTAGAAAATAAAAGGAGACGTCCTAGTTGGATCCAGTTTACAGATCAAAGTCGCCCATTCAAGTAAATGGTTTCATTGAAAAAAAACAAAAACAAATGCTGCTTGGATGCCATCCTTGTGTCACCTGAGTGCTGTCTGTTTTTCATTAAGAAAAACAAATGGACCAAGAGTATTTTTTCATGTAGGAGAACACATTTGACATGTGAATAACCCCTTGCTAAGAGTGGGGAAGTTAGCCACTTGTACTCATTTTTTTTCTCGGCGGGTATAATGGCCTGAAAGGTCAGGCATGACATGGGACGCACTTATTGAAGCTGTTCAGAAGACCAACATCGTCTAGCAGAAGGTTGGATGGACTTCAAGAAATTGTATGACCGTAATATATGGTGAATTCTTGCAAAGACCATTTACGGGTCATTTCTGACATACCCAATGGGAACTTTCTGGATTAATTGGCATCTGATTTGCCAATGCTCTCATGGTTTTATTATGAGAGGAAGTCATGCCAAAAAGGGTTCATGTAGATGCTTGTGGATCTCGATCTGATCATGGACCACAATGCACGGACTGGCCGTGGGTCTCTTGACCTGAGCATGAGTGCCTCATAGAAATATATGATGCTGGGGACCTGAACTTTGGTGCTATAAAATGGTTGTAGTAAGGGCTAGGGGGCTGCCAAGGGAAGCAGAGTACCTTCACAGACATCGTTGGACTAGAGCACCTTGGGCCCACCAGAGAAAATCATTCTTGGGGACCACTATGTAGCTATATAGAAATAAATGCAAGACCACCGATTGTGCTGTAAAACATTATAATATCAAAGTATAATATAAGGTACACATCTTAATGATGTAGCAGGGGTTGGGGTAGTCCCCCTCATAGAATATAATGTTGCCCCCTCATAGAGTATAATGAAGCCCCTTCATAGAATATAATATAGCCCTCCTCATAGAATATAATACAGTTCTCTAATATAGTTTAAAACAGCCCCCCATAGAATATAATGCAGCCCCCCCATAGAGTATAATGAAGCCCCCTCATAGGGTATAATGCAGCCCCCCATAGAATATAATGCAGCCCCCCTCATATAGTAACATAAAGCACCTCATAGAATATAATGTAGAGTATAATGCAGCGCCCCTCCATAGAATATAATGTAGTTCCCTCATAGGGTATAATGCAGACCCCTCATAGGGTATAATGAAGCCCCCTCATAGGGTATAATGCACCCCCCATAGAATATAATGCAGTCCTGCTCATATAGTATCATACAGCACCCCATAGAATATAATGTAGAGTATAATGCAGCGCCCCTTCATAGACTATAATGTAGTTCCCTCATAGGGTATAATGCAGCCCCCTCATAGGGTATAATGCAGCCCCCTCATAGGGTATAATGCAGCCCCCTCATAGGATATAATGCAGCCTCCCCATAGAATATAATGTAGCCCCTCAGATTGTATAATGCAGGCCCCACATATAATATAACGTAGCCCCCTCATAGGGTGTAATACAGCCCCCCTCATATAGCCCCAATGGGTGTGGGGAGCAGTGAATATAAATTTTTCTTAGCAGGGGAACAGGCTTTAGTCGCAGCAGCTGGCTCCTGTCATCCACTTCTCCACTGCTGGCGCCGGGCGGGCCCCTGTGACTCATGGGCCCCATAGCAGCTTCATAGTGTGCCTCTATTAGCGACACGCCACTGGCTGGGGGCCCCTGGAGAAGCGGGGGCCCTTAGGCAGCTGCTGGCCAGTATGCCAGCAGAGGTCAGTGCATGGGCCCACGAGGAGAATCCTCTGGTTCTCCGGTGGGCCAGTCTGACCCTGCTCACAGAATTACCCTCTCTCTTCACTGAAACAGACTTCCGGGAGATGTCCGCGTACAGAATTCAGCACCGGACACTAGATGGTTGTGCCTAATATAGCGATTAGGTCCTATTCATTGAATGGGACTGACTTGCATTAAGTAGTATTTTGCACCTGTTTTGCCATCATCTTTCCTATATGGGCTGGCTGCATCCTGTAATGCATTTGTTCTGAAACCTGGGCAGGTAAGCGGTGCTGCTCTTCTTTCAGCTGTATTTTTTAATTTTTGGAGGATTTTAGTCCTCTTTTGTGGCTTTGCTACTAAGTTTAGTGATAGGACTCGCAAGCGTGGGGACCCTTGACGTTGGGTTGCGAGCTTGCATATCTGGAGCGCCCCCACACCGCCGCAGGGCCGAGGGGTACCCGGAGCCGGGCCTCTGGAATCTCAGTCCTGGGGTTATCACGGTGGCTAGACCCGGTCCGTGGCCCTGTCTGTCAGTGGGGGACGTCCAGTGCAATAAGTGGTGTTAGTAACGTAACGGTGCAGTTGTGGGGTGCAGGTCGCGGTAAATAACGAGGACACCAGGTTGCAGTCTCTTTACCTCTTTACTGGAGATCTCTGAGTCCTCAGTCCAGAATACGGTTCACCAGACTGCGCAAGTCCGGCCGGTCCAATGGCACCTCCAGAGTTCACTTCACAGGTGGAAATCGGTGCCTTCCTTCTTAGCGCTATGTGTTGTAGTCCTTCCCTGCTGTGCTTACGGAAAGTACCCCACAACCGTTGTGTCTGTTTCTTAAGTTCCCTCACAACTCGATTAAATGATGTTCTTCTAATCTTCCGTCCCTTCCTGATGTTACGGTTAGAACGGCACCCGTTTGTCGGATAGGCCTGGAGTTCTTCCGGGACCCTAGAGACGCCCCTCTCCCGCAATTGCCTCCCAAGACTTCATAGGTGATATGTGTTAGACAGCCCGCCTTAAACTGACTGTCCTGCCGCTGTTTAGAGTATTGCTTGAAGCTGAATGTTATAATACTCCCTCGGCGTTCCGGCCACCGGTAGTGCGCCTCAGCAGGGTGTTGCTCCGGTCTTACAGCATGACCCCTACTGGAATTCTCCTATTGCTTGATCTCGTTTCTCACTCAGCACAATCTATCTCGCTTCTAGTCCTTTCTTGGGTCCCGCCGCTTCCCGGAGCTGGCGCGGACCCGTTACGTTCTTTTCAATGCCAAGCCTCTGTCAGGATCCCACCCCTGACAGAGACCCTACTGTCTCTTCCTCCACAACACCCTCTGCCACTAGGTGTTGCTTCGTCCAATCCAGTCAGCTTTCTGATCTAACTTCCTGCCTGACCCCCAGTTTACCCACTATGGTGGGGGAGTGGCCTAATGAATACCACCCTTAGCTCCCCCCCCGGAGGCCCAGCTGTGAAATGTATTGGTGTCTGTGATACCTGATCAGATGAACTCCTTCAGTGCCATTGGACGCACCATGGCTCCCCATAGTGGCGGAGCCACAGTACTGCAACGACCAGGACTCTGGGGCACTGCATATCGACCTCACATATTTATATGTATTTTGTGCACTTTATTTTTCAGGGTGCAGCCAGCCCAGCATGTTGGGTCTTGTATACAGGGGTGTTCACATGGGACGTATTGAGAGAGTGCTGACCAGCCCGACTAATCGAATAGTATGGGCGTGACTAGTGATGAGCGACTATACTCGTTACTCGAGATTTCTCGAGCATGCTCGGGTGTCCTCCGAGTATTTTTTTAGTGCTCGGAAATTTAGTTTTTCTTGCCGCAGCTGAATGATTTACATCTGTTAGCCAGCTTAAGTAAATGTGGGGATTCCCTAGCAACCAGGCAACCCCCATATGTACTTATGCTGGCTATAGTCCAGTCAAAATACGAAAAAAAAATACTTTACCCTGAACAAATTCCACGAAAACGTTTTATTTGGTAGTATTATGTGTAGGGAAAAACATGCTAAAAGTTTACCAAGATAGGGTTACCACAAAGGGTCCAAATGTGACGTCAAAGAATATGGCCGCCAAAGCTGTAAAATGTTAAATGCGACTCGCCTTTCCATGTCTATCATATTTCTTTTACAATTACTACTATTATTATATTTATTATTTAACAATTTATTTATCTTCTTTTACAGAGCTGAGAATGATGGAAAGTCAAGAAACTTGCCCCTTATGCAGCCATGAAGTAGAAGATGATGGAGAAAGAGTGGTGATTGGTGCGAAAGGAGCTGAAGGGATCAATAAAGCCAGTATTGAGAGGGGCGTTAGCATTGTGGTAGCTGCTGGAGCAGTGGTGCACAAGAGATGTCGTATGAACTACATAAGCAAGACGCAAATAGACTTGCATAAGAAAGCTACTTCCGTTCATCGTTCACCTGCCAAGAGAGGTACACGGGTGTCTACTGGATCCTATGATAGCATGACGCAGTGTTTGTTCTGTGGACATGAAGTGGTGAAGACAAGATCTAGAAGTGATTTCGATGACTATAGCTTTGTTAAAACGGATGGATTTGTAAGGTCCATCATGTCACATTGCAAACAGCGTAATGATGACTGGGCAATCACCATTCAAGGGAGAATCGCGTACATTGGGAAGGACTTACATGCTGCAGACTGTCTGTATCATCGTTCATGTGACATTAACTTTCAGACAAATTACGGAATGCCTATGCGTCATGGTGGTGGATCTACTACAAATAAACCGCGGAAAGTAGGGAGGCCGATGAACATGGACCAAGAGCAAGCGTTCTTGAGAATATATGCATTTCTCGAGGATAACAATGAAGAGCAACTGACTGTCACAGATCTTGCAAAGAAAATGACAGAGTATCTTGTAGAAGGAGACAGTGCTGCCTATAGTAATAAATGGCTGAGGTATAGGCTGGAGGAGAGGTATGGCGATTCGCTATTCATAGCAGAGTGTGAAGGGTTGCCTAACATTGTAACGTTCCGTGAAAAGACCAGAATAATCCTGAGGGACTATTTCCGTAGTCAGGAAACGGATGAAGAAGCCCAGAAGAGAGCCATCATAGAGACTGCGGCCAAACTAATCAAGAGCGATATCAAGTCTAAGATCCCATCTTCAACCGATGAATATCCGAAGACTTCTTCGCTTGAATGTCAGTCTGCCTTAGATTATCTCCCCCTGAGAATTTCTTGTAGACAGTCTTTCAGCCATGGGATATTGTTCATCATGATCTTTCTCTTGATGAGGTGATGGCCTATGAACTTTCACCATACCCACCATCCCTCTTTGAGGCAAAACATCTCTAAGGCCATGTGCACACGTTCAGTATTTTTCACGTTTTTTTCGCGTTTTTTCGCTATAAAAACGTGATAAAAACGCGAAAAAAACACTAACATTTGCCACCTATTATTTACAGTGTATTCCGCATTTCTTGTGCAAATGTTGCATTTTTTTCCGCAAAAAAATCGCATCGCGGAAAAAAAAGCAACATGTTCGTTAAAAATGCGGAATTGCGGGGATTCCGCACACCTAGGAGTGCATTGATCTGTATACTTTCCGCACGGGGCTGTGCCCACCATGCGGGAAGTAAGCAGATCATGTGCGGTTGGTACCCAGGGTGGAGGAGAGGAGACTCTCCTCCACGGACTGGGCACCATATAATTGGTCAAAAAAAAGAATTAAAATAAAAAATAGTGATATACTCACCTTCGATGTCTTCCCGCCTCTCATGTGCATGCTGCTGCTTCGGTTCCTATAGCTGGTGTGCGGTGAAAGACCTGCGATGACGTCGCGGTCCTGTGATTGGTCGCGAGACCGGTAATGTGACCGCTCACGTGACCGTGACGTCATGGAACGTCCTGCGCACACACACCAGCTATAGGAACGGACGCCGCTGAGGAGATCAGCTGTCTGCAGGTGAGTATAAGCATTTTTTAATTTTTTTTATTATTTTTAAACATTCTATGTTTTACTATAGATGCTGCATAGGCAGCATCTATAGTAAAAAGTTGGTCACACTTGTCAAACAGTATGTTTGACAAGTGTGACTGCAGCGCCCCAGAGTCCTGGTCGTTGCAGTACTGATGCTCCGCCGCTAAGGGGGGCCATGGTACATCTGATGGCACTGAAGGAGTTCTTCTGACCAGGTATCACAGTCACCAATACACTTCACAGTCTGGCCTCCAGGGGGAGCTAAGGGTTCTATGTATTAGGCCACTCCTCACAATCTGGTAAAACTGGGGGTTAGGCAGAAAGTTAGTCAGAAGCTGACTGGGTTGGAACCAGGCAACACCTTGTGGCAGAGGGTGTTGTAGGGGGAAGATTCAGAGGGGTCCCTGTCAGGGGTGGGATCCTGACAGAGGCCTAGCAACCAGAGAGAACGTTACGGGACCGCGCCTGCAACATCCTATTGAGGCGCATAACTGGTGGCCGGAACGCCGAGGAAGTATAGAGCTCCAGGCCAAACTTCAAACCTACGGCAGGACAGTCAGTTATAGGCGGGCTGTCTCACCCAATTGACCTAGGAAGACACAGGGGGGTAACAACAGGAATGGGGCGACGCTAGAGTCCCGGAAGAGCTCCGAGCCTCCCCGTCATACGGGTGCGTCCTAACCATAAGATCTGGGGGACGTGGAAGAACATCAGAATCGAGTTGTGAGGGAACACGAGAAACAGACACAACAGTTGTGAGGACTATCCCGTGGTGCTTAGCAGGGAAGGACTACAACACACAAGCGCTAGAAGGTAGGCACAGATTTCCACCTGCAAAGGGAACTCTGGAGGTGCCATCGGACCGGCCAGGCTTGCGCAGCCCGGTTAACCGTATTCCGGATTGAGGATCCTGAAGCCTTCAGTAAAGAGGTAAAGAGACTGCAACTTGGTGTCCTCGTTATTTACTGCGACCTGCACCACACCACCACAACATCATCACCATTCCCTCCACCTTTATTGTACGCCCCTCAGCAGGGTCACGGACCGGGTCTAGCCACCGTGACAACCCCAGAGCAGAGACTTAGAGGCCCGGTACCGGGTACCCCTTGGCCCTGCGGCAGTGGGGGCGCTACAACTTGGCGTCACGAACAGGATCTACTTAAGCCTGAAGAATCGGGTCATATGTGCCTTGGAACTGTGATTTATTGTGCTTGGACTGTGACTTATTGTAAAGACTGTGCATTGCCATTTACCGCCAAAAACCGCCGCCATTACAGCGCTGAGGAGAGCGCAGGAGAAGAAGAGGGGCGTGGAAGTGGGCGTAACCAGGTTGGAGAGCGCGAAAGACAATGGCCGCCCAGTCTAAATATTTCTGCACCGTGAGGACGTGTCCGTCAGCAGCCGAGATCCGCCTCCTGATTCTCAATGGTGGGCAGAGACAGAGAAAACGAAACCGCCCACGAAGGCGAGAGCGGGAAAAGGATCAGGAAGCGACCCACGTGGAGGACGCCATGGCCAGCAGCTCGGGACCCGAATGTGGGGTGGAAGCAGAAGTCTCCCCCAACTACCCGGACGAATACCGCAGCCAATTCTCCACGGATAGCGCTGATCTCTTGCAGGCTGAGATGGGAGACTTGATCCACCAGCTCCTTCAGCTGAACGTGAAGGCCCAGGCTCCGCACCAGGTAGCGCCGGAAGGAAGTCCTCTGGCATCGGATCCTGTACCACCACCGGAGTTGTTGCTGGGGCCCTCGCCGGCCCAGTCAGCGGAACCCGCCGCAGAGGAGGAGCCTGCATTGGCTGGTGAGTCCGCCGACCCCGTCCCGCTGGCAGAGGGCTTGTTAGTGGGCCCCGTTGCGGCACCCCCTCTCCCTGGGACCCATAGACTCCAGCGCCTGTTACCATGGGAGGAGGCAACGGGTATGGAACACCTCCTGAAAGCCCCGATTCCGCCAACTACCCTGCTGTGTGATGCCCATGCGGAGCGTACGGTATGCCGCTGGGTGAACCCAGGATCCAACCTCATGGGGTTCCCCGGGGTGAAGACACGGGAAGGGGAGATTGTGCAGGCCCTGAGCTGGGAGGAATACCAGACCCAGCTGGAACAACAGTGGGAGGAGAAGGAAAAGGCGTACCAGGCCGGGCTGGAGACCCACCATCAAAAAGACCTGGCGGTCAAGGACCGGGCCCGCAAGGACCCCACCGTTCACCAGGCCCCGCGCAGGCAGGGCACTATTGTCGCCTTCAAGCTCCGCGGAGGCTGGGGCTTTATCAAAGAGCCGGGCCTATACGCCGAAGTCTTCGTCAACCGGCGGGATGTGGAGTCGCATCTCAGAGAGGGCCACCCAGGCTGGGATCTCTACCCGGGGGACGAAGTCACCTACACCCGGCATTTTGGGGGAAAGGGGTGGTTCGCCCTGAATGTCCACAAAAAGCGCAGCCCCGTGACACCCTCGACTAAGGTGTCGGAGAAGCTGTTCCCCATAGCCAAGGTGCTCCCTTATGATCAGCCCACGGTCATCACCAAGACCACCGTGGTCACTCCAACGTGCACCATGGTCAAGACCACGACCTGCAGCATAGTCACCTCAACCACCCTCGTGGCCAAGGAGGTGCCTCTTCAGGTGGGCAGTGCCCCTGCTGCTCCAGAACTGAAGACAGTGGGTACGCAGACCCCCAGATGGGACAACACTCCTCCTTACGCAGTACCAGGCGGCGGGCAATATCCACAGGGGTTGCCTCCGCCGGTGCTGCCTCCTGAGTGGTTCAAGTAAATATCCTAACACTCTGCGAATGTAAATAGTTGATTGTTTGTTTCCCGTTTGCTGCTACGACCCGATCAGGGTTAACTCTTAAAGGGGTCCCTTTGTTTACCCGGGATCCCTATTGCTTTTTATTTCTTGTTTTCTACCTGTTTGCACAAGTTATCAAGAACTGCTGAATCATGAACAATGCATGATTACAAACTTTTTGTACATAGTTTGCACCTTCTTAAAGGTGCTCTCTACTGGTTTTACACAAGGAAAGGACTCTTTGCGAAGACACTGGTCTTGGAACCAGCACCGGAGTCCTTACTGCGAACAGACTTGCAGCTTGAGAAGTTGCACTACCTCTTAGAGACTTAGTCCCTTCTTAAAGGGGATGTTCATCAAAAGCACTTAAAGAATGATGATGTTTTGAAAGAAAGTACTGATAATGCTGATATGTAAAAGTTATATGTAGCTAACTAGTTGATTGTGGGAAATGTTTAATGATGTTGATAGAAGAATGAGGACAGAAAGTGAACCCGTACGGGGTTAGTCAGTGAGTCCTCCTAGGAGCCATACAGAGATGGCTCAGTAATCCTGAACCGAAAGATGGATGATAAGTTCTATACCGTGTATAGTAGTAGAAAGGCAGTAGGCCCGGGCAGAAAGGGGCGGTCCTGTAACAGAAAGGAGAGGCAGTAGGCCTGGAGCGGATAGGACAGGCGGTCCTGCAGATGTAAAGAAGGAGAATGCAGAAAAGTTGATTAGCCTTATAATGTTTTATAAGAAGGTCTTTAGTGGATTCAGCGAGTACGTCCTTAAAGGCAATGTTAAATTATTGTTCAAAAATTTTGCACTTAGTAGAATACCCGGTTGGGTAAGAAAAGTTATTTATAGTATGTTATTTAAAGTATTTAACCATGTTTGTAACGTTCAAGTGTCCTCACCTCCCATAAAGGGAAGCTCTGTTAAAAAGTTTACTTGTACTTGCATTTTCAAAATTGTATGTCTTTTTGCTGACATATATTGTTGTTTTCTTCCCAGTCCAGGAGTACTGGATTTAACCGGGGGGGAGTGCAGCGCCCCAGAGTCCTGGTCATTGCAGTACTGATGCTCCGCCGCTAAGGGGGGCCATGGTACGTCTGATGGCACTGAAGGAGTTCTTCTGACCAGGTATCACAGTCACCAATACACTTCACAGTCTGGTGTTGTGAAATTGGATTTTGGGCTTCCCCGGTGGCCACTGGTGGAATTGAACTGGTGTGCATCATCCTCTCTGTTCACCTGTTTCCATCAGGATGTGGGAGTCGCTATTTAACTTTGCTCCTCTGTCACTTCCATGCCGGTCAACATTGTAATCAGAAGCCTTTCTGTGCATGTTCCTGCTGCTAGACAACTCCCAGCTAAGTTGGACTTTAGTCCTCGTTTGTTTTTGCATTTTGTTCCAGTTCACAGCTGTAGTTTCGTTTCTGTGTCTGGAAAGCTCTTGTGATCTGAAATTGCCACTCTGATGTTATGAGTTAATACTAGAGTCTTAAAGTAATTTCAGGATGGTATTTTGATAGGGTTTTCAGCTGACCATGAAAGTGCCCTTTCTGTCTTCCTGCTATCTAGTAAGCGGACCTCAATTTTGCTAAACCTATTTTCATACTACGTTTGTCATTTCATCTAAAATCACCGCCAATATTTGTGGGGGCCTCTGTCTGCCTTTCGGGGAAATTTCTCTAGAGGTGAGCCAGGACTATATTTTCCTCTGCCAGGATTAGTTAGTCCTCCGGCCGGCGCTGGGCGTCTAGGGATAAAACTCAGGCTACGCTACCCGGCTACTGTTAGTTGTGCGGCAGGTTTAGTTCATGGTCAGTTTAGTTTCCATCCTTCCAAAAGCTAGTTCTTATGTTTGCTGGGCTATGTTCTCTTGCCATTGAGAACCATAACAGTTTGACCGGCCTAAAAGGGTTAAATTAATTGACAGAGAAAGGAGAGAAAAGAGAAGTCTGCTGAAGATTTTTTTTTTTTTTTTTCTCAGTTCTGAGTGTGCTTGTAATTGAATCTCTTGCAAGTCTGCCTATATTGCAGCCTTTCTCTCTCTCTCTCCTTCTAATCCTGGAATGGCTCTGTGTTCACCTGTTTAAAATGGATATTCAGAGTTTAGCTGCAGGTTTGAATAATCTCACCACGAAAGTTCAAAACTTACAAGATTTTGTTGTTCATGTTCCTATATCTGAACCTAGAATTCCTTTGCCTGAATTTTTCTCGGGGAATAGATCTTGCTTTCAAAATTTCAAAAATAATTGCAAGTTGTTTTTGTCCCTGAAATCTCGCTCTGCTGGAGATCCTGCTCAGCAGGTCAGGATTGTGATTTCCTTGCTCCAGGGCGACCCTCAGGATTGGGCTTTTGCATTGGCTCCAGGGGATCCTGCGTTGCTCAATGTGGATGCGTTTTTTCTGGCCTTGGGGTTGCTTTATGAGGAACCTCAGTTAGAACTTCAGGCGGAAAAGGCCTTGATGTCCCTATCTCAGGGGCAAGACGAAGCTGAAATATACTGCCAGAAATTCCGTAAATGGGCTGTGCTTACTCAGTGGAATGAGTGCGCCCTGGCGGCGAATTTCAGAGAGGGTCTCTCTGATGCCATTAAGGATGTTATGGTGGGGTTCCCTGTGCCTGCGGGTCTGAATGAGTCCATGACAATGGCTATCCAGATCGATAGGCGTCTGCGGGAGCGCAAACCTGTGCACCATTTGGCGGTGTCTACTGAGAAGACGCCAGAGAATATGCAATGTGATAGAATTCTGTCCAGAAGTGAACGGCAGAATTTTAGACGAAAAAATGGGTTGTGCTTCTATTGCGGTGATTCAACTCATGTTATATCAGCATGCTCTAAGCGTACTAAGAAGCTTGATAAGTCTGTTTCAATTGGCACTTTACAGTCTAAGTTTATTCTATCTGTGACCCTGATTTGTTCTTTATCATCTATTACCGCGGATGCCTATGTCGACTCTGGCGCCGCTTTGAGTCTTATGGATTGGTCCTTTGCCAAACGCTGTGGGTATGATTTGGAGCCTCTTGAAACTCCTATACCCCTGAAGGGGATTGACTCCACCCCATTGGCTAGCAATAAACCACAATACTGGACACAAGTAACTATGCGGATTAATCCGGATCACCAGGAGATTATTCGCTTTCTTTTTTTTTTTTTTAACCAATAAATTTTTATTGAAAGATTGCATAACAAACAACATTTCAAAAAACATCCGGAGAGGGAAAGAAAGTAAGGAAGGGGGAGAGAACATGGAAAGGGGGGCAACAAAGACCCCAGTACATAATATAATAGGACCATAATGAAGTCAAAGCAAAACACATAAAATCTACAATCACAGAGTCAGTCATGACGAGAGACAATAGCAGAAGTAAAGTCTTTGCATAAAACTTTAAACTTTAAATTTTAAATTTTAAATTTTAGATGAGGGCGAGTGCAGACTGAGATATGTGTGTGGAGGAGATCCAAGGATCCCACCACGTAAGAACCCTAGACTTCCGCGATAGATCCTGCGCCATAATCACCTCATAACAGAAATGTAAATCAATTTTCGCAATCAGCTCAGCCCTGGAGGGGAGGGCCGGGGACTTCCAGTACTTTGCAATACATTGTCTGGCGGCAACAAGGACATTAGAGATTACGGGCCGGAGAGAGGAGGGGAGGTCGATGAGGGAAATACCCAGAACCGCAAGCTGCCCACTCAGCAGAAGGGGGAGACACGTCAGCTCAGTAATCAGTGCCTCCACCTCACGCCAAAAAGCCCGAACCCGCGGACATGACCACCAGACATGGGAAGCCGACCCCACAGCGCCACAACCCTTCCAACAGAGGGGGGAGGAGGATGGAGAGAACCTCGCCAGACGGGACGGAGTAATATACCAGTGTAGTTGTATCTTTTTCACCTGTTCCAAGTGGCCAATGCATGAAGAGAATTTAGCGGGATGTATCATTGCAAATTGCCAGTCCTCCAAGGAAGCCTCAAAACCCAACGAGGACTCCCAGGAAGTCATGAATTGAAATTTGTCAGCAACGCCACAGGATAGGAGGGCTTTGTAAATAATGGAGATGCCATGGGACAATACAGTGGAAGGTCTAAAAAATCTATGGACCAAGTCCTCTGTCAAAGGCGGGGGGGCCCCGAATGAGCGACGAGTCCTGAGGAAACTACGGAGTTGGAAATATTGGAAAAAGTCAGAGGCGGTCAGGGAGAACCTCCCCGAAAGCACCTCAAATGACAGAAGGCCATCTGAGCCGAATAGGTCCGCCACCCGAAGCACCCCGCGCCTCCTCCAGGAGGAGAGAGAGATGTGTCCGATGGCATACTCCAGAGCCCGTAGAGAGACATAATCATGCATGAACCCCAGTAGAGAGGGAATAAGCAGCGCCCACAGTTTTGTAGCAGTCCTGACAGAGCGGAGACACCTGCCCACAAGGGGAACCCGGAGAAACTGGAGTTCTAAGAGCAATTTTAACGAGTTTTGGGGGGCAAAGTGAGATTCGATAAGAAACCAGGGCAGATGTGAGTCCCCATCCCACCATATTTTAAGAGGCTCAAGGATCGCCGCTTTATAATAAGATTGAACCGCCGGAACACCCAGACCTCCCATTGAGTACGGTAAACACATAATCCGACGCTTGACCCTATGAGGTTTCTTGTTCCAAACGAACCTATCAATCAGCGATTGGAAAGCAGAGATAAATTTCGAGGGAATAAAAAGGGGAAGGCAACGGAAGAGGTACATAATTTTAGGCAGGAATAACATTTTAGCAGTTTGTATACGAGCCATCCATGATAGAGTCGTATTCGATAACTGATCCATACCTCTTCTGACCTCTGCAAGAGATTCCTCACAGTTTGCACGGACTATGTTGTCTAACCTAGTTATCTTGATGCCCAAGTATGTGAATCCCAGGGGGGCCCAGATGAACGCATATTTCGATTGAATTTGGACCTGAAGGGAAGTTGGAAGAAACAGAGGGAAAATTGTGGATTTTGTCAAATTAAGCTTATAATACGAAACCGCTGAAAATTCATTTAGAATGGAGGTGATGGCGTTCAACGAGGTTAAGGGTGAAGTGCAAGTTAATACTACATCG
Organism: Ranitomeya variabilis; assembly: GCF_051348905.1. Classification (NCBI taxonomy): domain Eukaryota; kingdom Metazoa; phylum Chordata; class Amphibia; order Anura; family Dendrobatidae; genus Ranitomeya; species Ranitomeya variabilis. The sequence goes on along the minus strand of NC_135235.1, from coordinate 578,159,525 downwards.
TCAGCATAAAGACCGATTTTATGTTCCGATCCCCCCACCACAATTCCCTTTATATCCGTCGACTGTCTAACTCTCGCAGCCAGGGGCTCCATAACCAGAGCGAAGATAATCGGTGAGAGGGGGCAGCCCTGACGCGTACCATTACGAATAGGGAACGTCCGAGAGCTAAAACCCGCCGAGCGAACCGACGCACAGGGGTTGGAGTACAATGCCATGACAGCTCTAGCAATCTGTCCAGTAAGCCCGAATCTCCCCAAAGTGAGTTCAATATAGTCCCAGTGTACCCTGTTGAACGCTTTTTCAGCGTCGAGTGACAGAAATACACTGGGAATACCCCCCCCCTCCACCACATCCAAAAGGTCTATCAGGCGCCTGGTGCCATCCCTGGTCTGCCTACCCGGGACGAACCCAACTTGATCTGGGTGAACAAGACTAGGGAGAACTGCAAATAGTCTGTTGGCCCAGATCTTGGCATAGATCTTCACATCACAGTTTAGCAGTGCTATCGGGCGGAAATTCCCCGGAGATGTGGGGGGCTTCCCCTGCTTGGGGAGAGTCACAATGGAGGCCCCCAGACCCTCATCCCCAATACTACCTGCCGACATCCAACTATTAAAAAGCCGCAGTAGGAAAGGGGAGAGAACAGAAAAGAACTGTGCGTAGTAGAGAAAGGAAAAACCATCTGGCCCAGGAGAGGAACCTTTATTAGCATCTCTAATAATTTGTGAGAGTTCAGACTCAACAATGGGAGAGTTTAGGAATGCGAGCTGCTCCTGGGTAACCGAGGGGAGATTAGCCCCATCCAAGAACGCCAAAATTGACTCCCGCGAAGGCTGGGGAATCCCTAGGTCAGACCCGAGGTCATAGAGCGAGGAGTAATAGGAGGCAAACTCCTCAGCAATCTGAATCGGGTTCCTCACCTGGGAGCCGTCAGGCCTAAGCAAGAATGGGATCTTAGACTGAGCCTCTCTCTTCCTAACACGTCTGGCCAGGAGAGCGCCCGCTCGGTCCCCCATTGTGTAGAACTTCGCTCTAGATTTCCTCAGGTTCCTCTCAGCCCTGTGGAGCAGAAGGTTACGGACATGCAAACGGGCCCTAGAAAGGTCAGAAAGAAGGGCTGGAGTAGGAGATAATTTATGAGCAGACTCCAGACGAGATAAATCCTCCAGAGCCGAGCGAAGGACCGCATTGTACTTCCTCTTGGCCCTGGCTGCCAGTTTAATGAAGTGGCCCCTAATCACCGCCTTGTGCGCAAACCAAAGGGTGTCATCCGCTATGTCAGGAGTATCATTGTAGGCGAAAAATTCACTCAGCGCCGCCTCTATGCATTGGGAGTTGGTTTGGTCAGCAAGGAAATGGGCGTTAAGACGCCAATGCCCGGGGGGTCCAATGGCCAGGGGGTCCTTCAGGGTGAGGGACACCGGAGCATGGTCCGACCAAGTAATGCCTCCAATATCTGCTGAAGTACAGTGAGGGAGAGCCACGTCATTCACCAGCACAAAGTCAATCCTGCTATAGGAACCGTGCCTGGGAGACAAAAACGTGTAGTCTCTCTCGCCGCAATGCAGATATCTCCAAATATCATGAAGGTTGAAAGAATTGACTAGGGGCCCCGCTTCACATCTTGATAGCGAGGAGGCAGAACAGTCCAGATCTTTAGACATTGGGACATTGAAGTCGCCAGCAATCAACTGGTGACCATGTTGGATATCGTGAAGGGTTTGAAAAACCCCCTCCAGGAACCTGAGCTGCCCCACATTAGGGCCATAGATCGAGGCGATGGTATAGGGTACATTGTTAATGAGACATAACACCACAATAAACCTACCCAGCGGGTCTGCAATGGAACGGACCAATTGAAAGGAGTTGGACCTACTAAAGAAAATGGCTACTCCCGCCTTTTTAGTCGGGGCGTTAGCAAAAAACTGGTGCGGATATAAGCCTGAGTGCATTCTCTGGTTGTCACATTCCAGCAAATGCGTTTCCTGAAGGCACAAAATATCATGGCGGGATTTACCTAATTGGCGCCACACAACAGACCTCTTGCCCGGGGAGTTAAGACCATTAACATTAATTGAAAGTAGCGAGATACTCATAATGAGAACATAAAAACAATTTAGTAATCATCAAATACTGACAATCTGTGAATAAAAGAAGACACGATATGGTCAATGAACTAAAGCATACATGTGAATAGACCGGGGGGAGGGAGGAAGGAGACGGGAGGACACAAACAAGACATACCACAAGAAACAAATAAACTAGCGGACTGGAGTCCATTCAGGAAAACCCTGAGTCCAAAAAGGTGAGAATCAGAAAAACAGTTCACCTATGGGGCACAAGAAAGCTGTAGAGATCCTCAAAAGAGGGCTCAGCACAGCAGCAAAAACCAAGAAAAAATAAAAGAGAGAAAAAAAAAAAAAACAGAGTACAACCGTGTGGGAAAATAGCCAGGAGCCACAAAAGCCGTGGAGTCAGACCTCCTCCCAATCAGGAGCAATGCGGGCCCTGGGGCCATTGTTACCTCCAGTCTTAGTAAAGGATGCAGAAACCGGAGATTCAGGAGTCGCGAGTCCCCATTTGGAGAGAGCGGAGGCCGCGTGAGCCGGGATCAAGCAGGTAGTGATCGAACCATCTTTACGGATGAGAAGCTTGGTAGGAAATCCCCAGCGGTACTGGATACCTTTCTCTCTGAGGATGGCGGTGTAGGGGCCAAAGGTCCTCCGAAGCGCCAAAGTACCTGGGGAGAGATCCGGAAAAACAGCAATGCGTGCGAACCTATCAGGGAGCACTGGATTTTTCCGTAGAGCCTGTAGAAATTCTTCCTTCATTTCATAAAAGTGTATGCGCGCTAACACATCTCTTGGAACGGAGGGACCCAAGCCGGACGGTTTAGGGATCCTGTGAATACGATCGATTATGACCTTCTTTGGGGCAAGCTGAGGGAGAGCTGCAGCCACAAATTCCTGCAGGAATAACTTCAAATCTCCTGACAAGGTAGATTCATCAATGCCCCTGAGTTTGACGTTGTTTCTCCTGGACCTGTCTTCCAGATCCAGGGCTTTAGAGTGGGTTTTAGTAGCCATGGTTTGCAGTGCCTCATGAGCATCCCAGAGGTCATTGTGTGAAGAAACCAGCTCCGCCATCTTACGCTCCAGACGGTCTGTGCGGTTACCCAGTTCCACCACTTCCCCTTTAAGCTCAGCCAGCATATTGCGCATATCCTCCTGAATGGAAGCTCTGAGGTCTCCAAGAAGGTTTTTGAGGAGAGCAGCAGTCACCGGACCATCGGCCGAATCCGACGCTGCAGCGCCTGAACGCGACGCCTCACCGCCAGATTTGAACGCTGCTGCGTTGGACTTCAGCGCCGCACCACCCGATTGCGACGCCTGAGCGTTACGTTGTGCAGAGCGGGAAGACCTGGGGGAGGACGGCGCCATCTTGGGTGCCGGCGGGAGCTGCGGGGCAGCGGCAAAGAAGTCAGGGATTCTCCTTGAGGGGTCACGGGCGCCTGTTTTCGCTTTCCCCATGCACTCACCACTGCAGCGGGGACCAGCGGCGGTATCGTGGAGGCAAAGAATATAGCAGAGGAGGTAGAAGAGAGCCGTTTTAGGGTTCCTGGCTGAGGAGCTCCCACTCTGTGCGACCTACTCCATCAGCAGTTAGGCCACGCCCCCGATTATTCGCTTTCTTGTGCTGTATAACCTACATGATGTGTTGGTGCTTGGATTGCCATGGCTGCAATCTCATAACCCAGTCCTTGACTGGAAAGCTATGTCTGTGTTAAGCTGGGGATGTAAGGGGACGCATGGGGACGTACCTGTGGTTTCCATTTCATCATCTATTCCCTCTGAGATTCCTGAATTCTTGACTGAATATCGTGACGTTTTTGAAGAACCTAAGCTTGGTTCATTACCTCCGCACCGGGAGTGCGATTGTGCCATAGATTTGATTCCGGGTAGTAAATACCCTAAGGGTCGTTTATTTAATCTGTCTGTGCCTGAACATGCTGCTATGCGAGAATATATAAAGGAGTCCTTGGAAAAGGGACATATTCGTCCTTCGTCATCTCCCTTAGGAGCCGGTTTTTTCTTTGTGGCTAAGAAAGATGGCTCTTTGAGGCCGTGCATTGATTATCGGCTTTTAAATAAGATCACGGTTAAATATCAATATCCGTTGCCACTGCTGACTGATTTGTTTGCTCGCATAAAGGGGGCCAAGTGGTTCTCTAAGATAGATCTCCGTGGGGCGTATAATTTGGTGCGAATTAAGCAGGGGGATGAGTGGAAAACCGCATTTAATACGCCCGAGGGCCACTTTGAGTATTTGGTGATGCCTTTTGGTCTTTCAAATGCCCCTTCAGTCTTTCAGTCCTTTATGCATGACATTTTCCGTGATTATTTGGATAAATTTATGATTGTGTATCTGGATGATATTTTGATTTTTTCGGATGACTGGGACTCTCATGTCCAGCAGGTCAGGAGGGTTTTTCAGGTTTTGCGGTCTAATTCCTTGTGTGTGAAGGGTTCTAAGTGCGTTTTTGGGGTTCAAAAGATTTCCTTTTTGGGATATATTTTTTCCCCCTCTTCCATCGAGATGGATCCTGTCAAGGTTCAGGCTATTTGTGATTGGACGCAACCCTCTTCTCTTAAGAGTCTTCAGAAATTTTTGGGCTTTGCTAACTTTTATCGTCGATTTATTGCTGGTTTTTCTGATGTTGTTAGACCATTGACTGATTTGACTAAGAAGGGTGCTGATGTTGCTGATTGGTCCCCTGCTGCTGTGGAGGCCTTTCGGGAGCTTAAGCGCCGCTTTTCTTCCGCCCCTGTGCTGCGTCAGCCTGATGTTGATCTTCCTTTTCAGGTTGAGGTCGACGCTTCTGAAATCGGAGCTGGGGCGGTTTTGTCGCAGAGAAGTTCCGATTGCTCCGTGATGAGACCTTGTGCTTTTTTCTCACGTAAATTTTCGCCCGCCGAGCGGAATTATGATGTTGGGAATCGGGAGCTTTTGGCCATGAAGTGGGCTTTTGAGGAGTGGCGTCATTGGCTTGAGGGGGCTAGACATCAGGTGGTGGTATTGACTGACCACAAAAATCTAATTTATCTTGAGTCCGCCAGACGCCTGAATCCTAGACAGGCGCGCTGGTCGTTGTTTTTCTCTCGGTTTAATTTTGTGGTGTCCTACCTGCCGGGTTCTAAGAATGTTAAGGCGGATGCCCTTTCTAGGAGTTTTGAGCCTGACTCCCCTGGTAATTCTGAACCTACAGGTATCCTTAAGGATGGAGTGATATTGTCTGCCGTTTCTCCAGACCTGCGGCGGGCCTTGCAGGAGTTTCAGGCGGATAGACCTGATCGTTGCCCACCTGGTAGACTGTTTGTTCCTGATGATTGGACCAGTAAAGTCATTTCTGAGGTTCATTCTTCTGCGTTGGCAGGTCATCCTGGAATCTTTGGTACCAGGGATTTGGTGGCAAGGTCCTTCTGGTGGCCTTCCCTGTCTCGAGATGTGCGAGGCTTCGTGCAGTCTTGTGACGTTTGTGCTCGGGCCAAGCCTTGTTGTTCTCGGGCTAGTGGATTGTTGTTGCCCTTGCCTATCCCGAAGAGGCCCTGGACGCACATCTCGATGGATTTTATTTCGGATCTTCCTGTTTCTCAGAAGATGTCTGTCATCTGGGTGGTGTGTGATCGTTTCTCTAAGATGGTCCATTTGGTTCCCCTGCCTAAGTTGCCTTCTTCTTCTGAGTTGGTTCCTCTGTTTTTTCAAAATGTGGTCCGTTTGCATGGTATTCCGGAGAATATCGTTTCTGACAGAGGTACCCAATTCGTGTCTAGATTTTGGCGAGCATTCTGTGCTAGGATGGGCATAGATTTGTCTTTCTCGTCTGCTTTCCATCCTCAGACTAATGGCCAGACCGAGCGGACGAATCAGACCTTGGAGACATATTTGAGGTGTTTTGTGTCTGCAGATCAGGATGATTGGGTTGCTTTTTTGCCTTTAGCGGAGTTTGCCCTCAATAATCGGGCCAGCTCTGCCACCTTGGTGTCTCCCTTTTTCTGTAATTCGGGGTTTCATCCTCGATTTTCTTCTGGTCAGGTGGAATCTTCGGATTGTCCTGGAGTGGATGCTGTGGTGGAGAGGTTGCATCAGATTTGGGGGCAGGTAGTGGACAATTTGAAGTTGTCCCAGGAGAAGACTCAGCTTTTTGCCAACCGCCGGCGTCGGGTTGGTCCTCGGCTTTGTGTTGGGGACTTGGTGTGGTTGTCTTCTCGTTTTGTCCCTATGAGGGTTTCTTCTCCCAAGTTTAAGCCTCGGTTCATCGGCCCGTACAAGATATTGGAGATTCTTAACCCTGTGTCCTTCCGTTTGGACCTCCCTGCATCTTTTTCTATTCATAATGTTTTTCATCGGTCATTATTGCGCAGGTATGAGGTACCGGTTGTGCCTTCCGTTGAGCCTCCTGCTCCGGTGTTGGTTGAGGGCGAGTTGGAGTACGTTGTGGAAAAAATCTTGGACTCCCGTGTTTCCAGACGGAAACTCCAGTATCTGGTCAAATGGAAGGGATACGGTCAGGAGGATAATTCTTGGGTGACTGCCTCTGATGTTCATGCCTCCGATTTGGTCCGTGCCTTTCATAGGGCTCATCCTGATCGCCCTGGTGGTTCTGGTGAGGGTTCGGTGCCCCCTCCTTGAGGGGGGGGTACTGTTGTGAAATTGGATTTTGGGCTTCCCCGGTGGCCACTGGTGGAATTGAACTGGTGTGCATCATCCTCTCTGTTCACCTGTTTCCATCAGGATGTGGGAGTCGCTATTTAACTTTGCTCCTCTGTCACTTCCATGCCGGTCAACATTGTAATCAGAAGCCTTTCTGTGCATGTTCCTGCTGCTAGACAACTCCCAGCTAAGTTGGACTTTTGTCCTTGTTTGTTTTTGCATTTTGTTCCAGTTCACAGCTGTAGTTTCGTTTCTGTGTCTGGAAAGCTCTTGTGATCTGAAATTGCCACTCTGATGTTATGAGTTAATACTAGAGTCTTAAAGTAATTTCAGGATGGTGTTTTGATAGTGTTTTTAGCTGACCATGAAAGTGTCCTTTCTGTCTTCCTGCTATTTAGTAAGCGGACCTCAATTTTGCTAAACCTATTTTCATACTACGTTTGTCATTTCATCTAAAATCACCGCCAATATTTGTGGGGGCCTCTGTCTGCCTTTCGGGGAATTTTCTCTAGAGGTGAGCCAGGACTATATTTTCCTCTGCCAGGATTAGTTAGTCCTCCGGCCGGCGCTGGGCGTCTAGGGATAAAACGCAGGCTACGCTACCCGGCTACTGTTAGTTGTGCGGCAGGTTTAGTTCATGGTCAGTTTAGTTTCCATCCTTCCAAGAGCTAGTTCTTATTTTTGCTGGGCTATGTTCTCTTGCCATTGAGAACCATAACAGTCTGGCCTCCAGGGGGAGCTAAGGGTTCTATGTATTAGGCCACTCCTCACAATCTGGTAAAACTGGGGGTTAGGCAGAAAGTTAGTCAGAAGCTGACTGGGTTGGAACCAGGCAACACCTTGTGGCAGAGGGTGTTGTATGGGGAGATTCAGAGGGGTCCCTGTCAGGGGTGGGATCCTGACAGAGGCCTAGCAACCAGAGAGAACGTTACGGGACCGCGCCTGCACGATATAGCAGCGGTACCCCAAGAAAGGACAAGAAGCGAGGTTCATTGTGCTGAGTGAGAAACGAGATCAACGCAACAAGGAGAATACCAGTAGGAGTCGTGCTGTAAGACGAGGCAACATCCTATTGAGGCGCATAACTGGTGGCCGGAACGCCGAGGAAGTATAGAGCTCCAGGCCAAACTTCAAACCTACGGCAGGACAGTCAGTTATAGGCGGGCTGTCTCACTCAATTGACCTAGGAAGACACAGGGGGGTAACAACAGGAGTGGGGCGACGCTAGAGTCCCGGAAGAGCTCCGAGCCTCCCCGTCATACGGGTGCGTCCTAACCATAAGATCTGGGGGACGTGGAAGAACATCAGAATCGAGTTGTGAGGGAACACGAGAAACAGACACAACAGTTGTGAGGACTATCCCGTGGTGCTTAGCAGGGAAGGACTACAACACACAAGCGCTAGAAGGTAGGCACAGATTTCCACCTGCAAAGGGAACTCTGGAGGTGCCATCGGACCGGCCAGGCTTGCGCAGCCCGGTTAACCGTATTCCGGATTGAGGATCCTGAAGCCTTCAGTAAAGAGGTAAAGAGACTGCAACTTGGTGTCCTCGTTATTTACTGCGACCTGCACCGCACCACCACAACATCATCACCATTCCCTCCACCTTTATTGTACGCCCCTCAGCAGGGTCACGGACCGGGTCTAGCCACCGTGACAACCCCAGAGCAGAGACTTAGAGGCCCGGTACCGGGTACCCCTCGGCCCTGCGGCAGTGGGGGCGCTACATGACCAACTTGTCAGTCAGTTTTCCAAGCAATGCTACAGATCGCTTGGAAAACTTTAGCATTCTGCAAGCTAATTACGCTTGCAGAATGCTAAAAAAAACGCGAAGAAAACGGAAAAAAACGCAAAAAAAAAATGCGGATTTCTTGCAGAAAATTTCCGGTTTTCTTCAGGAAATTTCTGCAAGAAATCCGGACGTGTGCACATACCCTTAGGCAAACCAAACAAAGCACAACTGGTGGCTGCTATAAAAGAACAGAGTTCAGATGACGCAGCACTCAAGGATGTACCAGAAGTGGAACATTATGTTCTTGACGGAGGTTCTCTTCTCCATCGATTGAAGTGGTCAGAAGGAAAGACATATTGTTCAATCGCTGAAGACTATGCATCTTTCTCACTAAAGCACTATGGTAAGGCTACGATAGTATTTGATGGTTACATTGGAGGACCAAACACTAAGGACATTACCCATCAGCGATGGCGCAAAAAACGAACAAGTAACAAAGTGAACATTGCTGAAGGAACAAAATTTGTCGGGAAAAAGGAGGACTTCCTCTCGAATGTGGAGAACAAACAGTCTCTTATCAATCTCGTTTCACAGCGCATGAATGACAGAGGTTGCCACGTAATACAATCAGAGAGGGATGCAAATGTGGAGATTGTTAAGGCAGCAGTGTCAATATCATCCAACAAAAGTAATAGACTCATTGACGAAGATACAGATCTTTTGGTGTTGTTACTTCATCATGCGTCAACCAGCGATGGCAACAAGCTTTATTTCTACTCAGATAAAGGGAGTCCTGCAACAGTATATGACATTAAGGTTATGAAGAAGTTCCTGGGAAACCTTGTCTGCAGCAGTCTTCTGTTCCTTCATGCATTCACGGGTTGCGATACCACTTCCGCGGTTTGTGGAATCGGAAAAAACCCCGGTCTACACAAGGTTTTGAAGGAAGACTCAGTCTTTAATAGCTGTGCTAAAATCTTTTCCACACCTAACAAAAATAGAGCTGAGATTGAAGATGCTGGGTGTAAAGCGTTGGCGGCATTGTTCGGGGGCAAACCTGGAGACAATCTGTCTGCAATGAGGTATTCTACTCTCTGCAAAAAAGTTGGTTCAGCCAAAATCTTTGTTACACCTGAACGACTGCCACTGACCTCCTCTGCAACGAAGTATCATGCTCTTCGGAGTTACCTCCAAGTGATGCTTTGGATGGACAATGGTGAGGCCATGGACACTACTGAATGGGGATGGGAATTGCAGAACAACAGTCTAGTTCCAGTGATGATGGATACTTCACCCGCGCCAGAAACACTTCTGAAAATAATTCACTGCAATTATTCCGAGGTTGTAGTACACTTCGGTGCACTTGCAAAAGACGTGGACTTACCTGTTCACGGGTATGCGGACCATGTCAAGAAGGGCATTGTGACAATATGAATGAGGAAGCAGTGTCTGATGATGAAAGTAGTGACTATTGACCTGACACGCTTATTCAGTGATGAAGTAGGTCTTAAAATGCACTGTGTATTAATTCTATAATTTCTAGAAATGTACATATACTGTATGTCATGGCGTCATTGATGATGTCATGACCTCGCCTGTCCATGTAGTTAGTATAAAACTTTGTATAAAAATTGCTATATGAAAATATATAGTATACAAAATGCAAACTCTTCTGTAACCTAAAGCTACAGCTTTGAAATAGGGAAATATTCGTTATTTTTAGTGCGATGGCTGTCATCGTCTTATGACGTCATAGTTAGGACCTTTGTGGTGATCAATTTTTGGAAAACTTTTAATATGTTGTTCCCCACATATAATAGTAATAAAAAAATATCATGTAATGCTTTCTTGGAATTTGTTCCGGGTCAAACCGTATTTTGACTGGACTACTAACAGATGTAAATCATTTAGCTGCGGAGATGAAAACTACATTTCCGAGCACTAAAAAATACTCAGAGGACACCCGAGCGTGCTCGGGAAATCTCGAGTAACGAGTATATTCGCTCATCACTAGGCGTGACTAATAGGCTGAGAACCAGACACTATGCATTACCTACATGTGAACAGCGCCCTATACAGGCCTCTACTGTACAAATGTATACTAAGCAGTCACCCCCTCCATGAACTGGTAGGCTGTGAGTGGCTGTCTATTTGGTATTTTTCACCTGTGTTGCCAACATCTTTGCTATATGAGCTGGCTGCATCCTGTAGTGCATTTGTTCAGAGACCTGGGCAGGTAAGCGGTGCTGCCCTTTATTCAGCTGTATTTTTTAATTTTTAAAGGATTTTTAGTCCTCTTTTGTGGCTTTACATAGTTATTAAGGTTGAATGAAGACTTTAAGTCCATCTAGTTCAACCCATAGCCTAACCTAACATGCCCTAACATGTTGATCCAGAGGAAGGCAAAAAAAAACCATGTGGCAAAGAGTAAGCTCCACATTGGGGAAAAAAATTCCTTCCCGAGTCCACATACGGCAATCAGACTAGTTCCCTGGATCAATGCCTTATCAAGGAATCTAGTGTATATACCCTGTAACATTATACTTTTCCAGAAAGGTACCCAGTCCCCTCTTAAATTTAAGTAATTAATCACTCATTACAACATCACACGGCAGAGAGTTCCATAGTCTCACTGCTCTTACAGTAAAGAATCTGCATCTGTTATTATGCTTAAACCTTCTTTCCTCCAGACGTAGAGGATGCCCCCTTGTCCCTGTCTAAGGTCTACGATTAAAAAGATCATAAGAAAGGTCTTTGTACTGTCCCCTCATATATTTATACATTAACATAAGATCACCCCTTAGCCTTCATTTTTCCAAACTAAATAGCCCCAAGTGTAATAACCTATCTTGGTAGTGCAGACCCCCCAGTCCTCTAATAACCTTGGTCGCTCTTCTCTGCACCCGCTCCAGTTCAGCTAGGTCTTTCTTATACACCGGAGACCAGAACTGTGCACAGTATTCTAAGTGTGGTCGCACTAGTGACTTGTATAGAGGTAAAATTACGTTCTCCTCATGAGCATCTATGCCTCTTTTAATGCATCCCATTATTTTGTTTGCCTTTGTAGCAGCTACCTGACACTGGCCACTGAATATGAGTTTGTCATCCACCCATACACCCAGGTCTTTTTCATTGACGGTTTTGCCCAGAGTTTTAGAATTAAGCACATAGTTATTCATCTTATTACTTCTACCCAAGTGCATGACCTTACATTTATCCCCATTAAAGCTCATTTGCTATTTATCAGCCCAAGCTTCTAGTTTACATAAATCATCCTGTAATATAAAATTGTCCTCCTCTGTATTGATTACCCTGCAGAGTTTAGTGTCATCTGCAAATATTGAAATTCTACTCTGAATGCCCCCTACAAGGTCATTAATAAATATGTTAAAATGAAGAGGGCCCAATACTGACCCCTGTGGTACCCCACTGCTAACCGCGACCCAGTCCGCGTGTGCTCCATTAATAACCACCCTTTGTTTCCTACCCCTGAGCCAGCTCTCAATCCACTTACACATATTTTCCCCTATCCCCATTATTCTCTATTTATGTAACAACCTTTTGTGTGGCACCGTATCAAAAGCTTTTGAAAAGTCCATATACACTACGTCCACTGGGTTCCCTTGGTCCAGTCCGGAGCTTACCTCTTCATAGAAGCTGATCAAATTAGTCTGACATGAACGGTCCCTAGTAAACCCGTGCTGATACTGGGTCATGAGGTTATTCCTCTTCAGATACTCCAGTATAGTATCCCTTAGAATGCCCTCCAGGATTTTACCCACAGTAGAGGTTAAGCTTACTGGCCTATAATTACCGAGTTCAGTTTTTGTCCCCTTTTTGAATATTGGCACCACATTTGCTATACGCCAGTCCTGTGGTACAGACCCTGTTATTATGGAGTCTTTAAAGATTAAAAATAATGGTCTATCAATGACTGTACTTAATTCCTGCAGTACTCGGGGGTGTATCCCATCCGGGCCCGGAGATTTGTCAATTTTTGTGATTTTTAGACGCCGCCGTACTTCCTGCTGGGTTAAGCAGGTGACATTTAATTGGGAATTTTTATCACTAGTCATATTGGCTGCCATGGGATTTTCTTTTGTAAATACTGATGAAAAAAAGTCATTTAGCATATTGGCTTTTTCCTCATCCACCATTTCACCCAGACTATTTTTAAGGGGGCCAACACTATCATTTTTTAGTTTCTTACTATTTATGTAGTTAAAGAATATTTTGGGATTATTTTTACTCTCTCTGGCAATGAGTCTCTCTGTCTCAATCTTTGCAGCCTTGATTTGCCTTTTACAGAATTTATTTAATTTTCTGTATTTATTTAATGCCTCCTCACTACCTACTTCCTTTAATTCTCCAAATGCTTTCTTTTTGTCACTTATTGCACCCCTTACAGCTCTATTTAGCCATATTGATTTCCCCCCTTCCATAGAATATAATGCAGCCCCCTCATAGGGTATATTGCTGCTTCCCCATAGAATATAATGTAGCCCTCTCAGATAGTTTAATGCTGACCCCACATAGAATATTATGTAGCCCACTCATAGGGTGTAATACAGCCCCCTTCATATAGCCCCTATGGGCGTGGGGAACAGTGAATATTAATTTTTCTTAGCAGGGGAACAGGCTTTAGTCGCAGCAGTCGGCTAGGGGCCCCTTGGGCAGTGGGGCCCTTAGGCAGCTGCCAGACCTGTATGCCAGCAGAAGTCAGTGCCGGGGCCCACGAGGAGAATACTCCGGTTCTCCGGTGGGCCAGATTGACCCTGCTCACAGAATTTCCCCCTCTCTTCGGTAAAACAGACTTCCTGGAGACATCCGTGTTCAGAATTTAGACACTAGAAGGTCGTGTCTAATATGGCAACTAGGTTGTATTCATTGAGTGGCACTGACTTGCATTGAGCAGCAATAACAGGCACAACCATTCCCAAATTTACAGTATGGTGCTATATAGGATAAGTAAGCAAAGGCCCACCATCCTCATTGCGGCCCTTACACTTATCTAATTGACAGGGGTGCTCCTCATATCCGATATTCATGACTTATCCTATAGACAGCTTTGGTGCATCTTATCCCAATGAATGCTGATAGATCCTGTTGACTTCTATTGGATCCATTAGCTTTTTTTTTTTTACGAGATTACTTTTTTTTGCCTTATTCTTAAATATTGGTATTTTTGTCAGTAGCCTCATGCTCTGAAAAAGATAGTAAACAAATAAAAAAATGTAATAAAAAAAACAAACAAATACAATAGGTGTTTATGCAAAGAGGAAAAACCTGTTGTTACGCATACGACACGCAGACATGAATTAAGGTTCTTGCCCAGTATAGAAGTCATTCAGGTATGAACATGTTAAGAGCGTAAGACAAAGTATGTTCTTTATACCAGCTTGTTAAATGAAATCTCCAGGGAATGAAGACTAATGTGAGCTTCTACCAGAATGAACACCCAGATGTGTTGGGGTAAAAAAAATATAAATAAACTAGAAAAAAAATCTAATATATATTTTTTATGCAAATTACTTTAGGTAAAAATATACATATATAATAAAAAATATGATTATTTTATACTGCAGGAGTAAAAATAAAATGTTGGTAATGTTAGAACATGACCACTAGAGGCACTAGCTCCTGTGCGGTGTTTTGGAGATTTTATCAAAGATATATATATATATATATATATATATATATATATATATATATATATATATATATATATATATATATAAAAACAAAATAATAGTGATGCATTATGTTTAGAAATGTTAATAATCCTCAAAGAAAAAATATATGGTATATACATTAAAAAAATGTGTTCGAAAGCTATAAAAAAGATATATAGTTTCATAATGATTTCTGGCTCTTGCCCTGAAGGCATTGCACTACATGGGACTTAAATAGCCATGAAGAGACTATAAATGGTAGAAGTGCCGAAAGCCTGTCCAGTCATATATACGATTACATGAGAAGTGGCGTCAGTAGTTATTCCCAGAAGAGGGAGCCCTCAAAATGAACTGTGAGAGTCAGAAGTGATGCGGGGAGTTGCTTTCATGAGCATGAAAATACGTAATTGTTCTTTGCACAAGCAATCAGCCTGAAAAATGACTGTCATGAAGCAGGCGGTGATTATTGTAACCTGCCACTGAATGGACAGTGACTGATACAGATTACTGGTTTTTGGCCGGTGGCTCCTGGACTGTAGGTTTCCTGTAATAATACGATAAGTTGTCTCATACATTGTTACAGTAATTTAAAAACTATCAGTGTATTAAAACATATCTAGTCTTGGGATACAGGGCAATGATAATGACACTTGGGGTACAGGACAATAATATGCTGACATTTTTGGTACAGGATAATGACACTTATGCTAGGTCGCCGGTCGGCATTGGACAATAACATGCTGACACTTGGAGTACAGGACAATGGAACACTGATACATGGGGCACCGGATAATGACACTTGGGGTACATGATACTGACACTTGAGGAACAGGACAATAACATGAAGACATTTGACAATGTCAATTTTTCTTGGAGTACAGTACAATAACACAGTGACACAAGGAGTACCAACCAATGACACCGTGACACTTGGGGAACCTGGAAAATGACACTTGGGGTACAGCACAATGACACAGTGACACTTGGGGTACAGGACAATGATACAGTGAAAACTGGGGTACCGGACAATGACACTGTGACACTTAGGGTACTGGACAATGACACAGTGACACTAGGTATACAGGACAATGACACAGTGAAACTTGGGGTACAGGTCAATGACTCAGTGAAAATTGCGGTACCGAACAATGACACAGTGACACTTAGGGTACCAGATAATGACACAGTGACAATTGGGGTACTGGACAATGACACTTGGTGTACTGGACAATGACACTGACACTTGGGGTACAGGACAAAGTCATATTGACACATACCTCCCAACTTTTGAAGAACAGAAAGAGGCACAAATCATGCGCAGTGCGTTGCATCAAATTTTGGCTACGCCCCTGGCCATACGCTAATCCAAACCCATTGCCTTTTCTTTCTTCTCTGGCAGGAGGAGATGTCAGAGGGGCGCTGGCAGTGAGGGACATTCAGCAGACGTCGGAGACTGCAGGGTATAGACCCAAATCCAGGACTGTCTGCTGTATACAGGGGACTCTGGTCCATCATACAGGTCAGTGATACCTGGCAGCTGTACGGGAGACCGCAAATCTCTAACCTTCAGACGTCCTCTGTTGAGGGCAGAGTAAAGTCGTCCTGCAGTGCGCAGGCGCTGGGCCTCTCTAACCTTTCCCGGCACCTCCTCACTGCAGCACTTTGCCTCAACAGGGCAAATCAGTACACCAGGGCAGGAGCGCGATGCCGGGGAGTGATGAAGCAACAGGAGGGCGGCATCACCAGAAGATGGCAGGCGCCAGACCAGGACCAGACAGCCCTGCAGGTGATTATAATAAAAGTTATTTTTACTCTCTGACATGTCGGATCGGGGGCTTATCTACAGCATTATAGAATGCTGTAGATAAGCCCTGAAAGGCAAAACCTGGTGACAGGTTCCCTTTAAAAACTCTGCACCAAAATCACATCAGATAAGCAGGAAAGTGCTAAAAGGAAGCACAGCAAACATGCAATAGTCGTAGAAGATTGTTATTACATTGTGGTGCGGACAACTGCAGAAAAAAGCAGCAAAAAGCACGCAGCATTTGCTACATTTTACTACATTTTTTATGTGTTTAACACCTTTCCGACATCATAATAGTCATAATTCCATTTGCACAACAGCATGTGAAATTGATTGTCAAACAGCCTTGCTTCCTAAGTGGACAGTTTGATTTCACGGAAGTTTGACTTGGAGTTATATTCTGTTGTTTAAGTGTTCCCTTTATTTTTTTGAGCAGTGTATATATATATATACAATGTATCTCTATGGACATGTATAACTGGGTTCACTGCCTGCAATAGAGGTCAAGATGACCAAATTCTTCTGTCTGCATCATTATAAGCTGTGGCTCATTGGTGGAGCTTCAGTTTGTGAATGTGGAGATGTGACTTCAAGTCCCAGTGAGACCTGATCAGGAGAAGTAGTGTACAACATATAATCTGATTTATGCAGAGAGAAACAGCCTCGCCCTCCCCTGAGGAAAAGCTGAAGACATTGACGTCAGTACCAGAAGCCGGGGAGTGGGACAGTCCCCTCTGAATTTGGGACTTTTGGAGTTATGCTGACACTTGGAGGGCAGGATGATCACAGAAATTTGCAGTAGTAGAATCAAGGCTGATTTTAGACAAACTGTAGCTGTGTGTGCATTAATTAAAACTGGGAGGTTGAGCTCCGACCGCGGCTGTTATGCATTTAAAGGGTTTGAACCAAGAACAAGGAACATTTTAATCGATAGATTTTGGAATAAAAATAAATTCCACAATTGGATGTCTTAAAAAAAAGTTCCTGTGTGGAGATAATCAGTCACCCGTCAGGGCAGTGGGGAACTCGGTACCAGGTCCGGTCACAATTAAAGGGGTGGTCACTGTAGCAGCGACCCGGTCCATGGCCCTGGGCACCCAAGCATAAGGGACGGTCTTTAAAGGGGTTGTGGAAATAATGAAAGTTCATGACGCCACCTGTGGTTCTCGGTCAGAGGTGACCAACGCTGCTTAAAGGGGTCCTCTGGGGCGATGGCGCTGCAGCATAGATGGTGTTGCTTCCCACAGGTGAAGCGGTGTCCCCAGGGCTCCCCGTGCACCTGGCAGGGATGGTGAATGCCGGCAAATAAATGGAGGACACAGGGTTGCAGTCTTTACCTAGTTTACTGGTGTTAAACAGCCTCAGTCAAGGGTACTGGCAACAGGTAAAGATGGAGTACAGGCAGCCTGAAGACAAGTGGAAATCCATTTGACAGGTCAGTTTGGGAGCCTTCCACTATGCGCTGGTCTGTGGTCCCTTGCTGCCTGTAGCTCTCTAACAAGGCCCTCTTTCTTCCCTGTCCAGGGACAGTACGTGCACGGAAGGCAACTTGAGCCATCTCTTTGGGGTCTCTGTCCACGGTGACTCCGGACTCTGATTGCTGCTGTACCTCAGGTATTATGTGGGCAAGTCCCTTTTAGTTTCCTGCCCTCCGGTTCTGCCATGGGATCTGTAGTTCCTCACGAACTCGGGCTCCCGGTGCCCGGTTTCTGCGCTCAGCTCAGAGAGGCCCAGTAGCAGTCCTCCTCTAGCTCCTAAGTCCTTCTGTGCTCCTCCACTGTCTGCTACCAACTGTCAACTGTCCGCTTGTCTGCACCAGACTAACTAATTCATCCCTAACTGCCTAGCAACTGCCTAGCAACTAACTCCTCCTCCCGACTAGAGAGAGCAGCTCCCCTGAAATCGGGTGTAGAGCTCCCCCTTCTGGCCTGGAGTCAGAACGGTGTTGTATGTGCTAATTACCTGTTAAAAGGAATCTTACATCACTTCCAAGTGTGATATCACTCTCCCCGTGAGGAAAGCAATGCCACTGTGACAACCAGGACCCTAGGGCGTCACAATAATCTTATAAATGTGCAGTTATAAATGGTGCGATTGCCAGTGCTTGCAAGCACTAGCTCCCAAAGGTGCCATTGCTATGCGGGGCATGGGATACTATGGCAGCAACGCCTGAAGGCCCCCTGATGCTGCCATGTTGGTACACAGGCTGGACTTCACAGGAGGCTTTAATTTACATATATACAGTATTGCAATAGTGTGGTATAGTATTATATGGAGTAAGCGATCAGATGATTGCAGTTTCAAAGCCTTTAAAAGGCCCCTTTCACACATCAGATTTTTTGCTGTCAGTCACAATCCTTTGGCTCGACAGATCCATAGCAGATTGTGAAAACCTGATGCGAAAAATCCTTTTTTGGACGGATGCGACTACAAGATCTGGCTAATTGGATCGGAGTATGTTAAAAAAAACAAATCCGCCGCCGGATTCCATCATTTGACGGATACTCCATAGGCTTCTATTCTAGCAAACGACGGACGGTGACGGATCTGTCGCTGTCCATTTTTTTCGACATGCGCAAATAACGTTACTTTGTCCATTGTCTCCGGCCACCGGACAAACAATTTTTGACGGAACCGGCGAACGACGGATGAAACGTGAGGCCATCGGTCGCAATCCATTGCTAATGCAAGTCTATGAGAAAAAAACAGATCCGGCAGCATTAGTCGCTGGATCCGTTTTTTTTCAAAATTCGACGGATTGCGACTGATGGTAAAAAACTAATGTGTGAAAGGGGACTAAGGGGAATAAAAAAATGGATAAAAAAGTTTATAAAATATGAAAAAATATAAAAATTGGAATCAACTCCATTTCCCCCAATAAAAAAATCAAGAAATTATATAAAAAAAAAAATAAAAAAAACCATATTTGGTATCACCACATCCGAAAAAGTCGGATCTATCAAATTCTAAAATTAATTAACCATATACTAAACGCAGTAAGGAGAACTACACCTCCCCCAAAAAATGCAGGAAAAAACAATCAAAGCTTTGCATCTATCCCAAATTATTGTCAATAAAGGAGCTTGTGGTACAAAAAATAAGACCTCACACAGCTCAATTAATAGAAAAACACAAATATTACAGGTCTAGAAAAAATGGATGCACAAATATATATATTTGTACATCCATTTGGTACAGACCAAAAGTTTGGACACACCTTCTCATTTAAAGATTTTTCTGTATTTTCATGATTATGAAAATTGTAAATTCACACTGAAGGCATCAAAACTATGAATTAACACCTGTGGAATTATATACTTAACAAAAAAGTGTGAAATAACTGAAAATATGTTTTATATTTTAGGTTCTTCAAAGTAGCCACCTTTTGCTTTGACGACTGCTTTGCACACTCTTGGCATTCCCTTGATGAGCTTCAAGAGGTAGTCACCAGGAATGGTCTTCCAACAATCTTGAAGGAGTTCCCAGAGATGCTTAGCACTTGTTGGCCCTTTTGCCTTCACTCTGCGGTCCAGCTCACCCCAAACCATCTCGATTGGGTTCAGGTCTTGTGACTGTGGAGGCCAGGTCATCTGGCGTAGCACCCCATCACTCTCCTTCTTGGTCAGATAGCCCTTACACAGCCTGGAGGTGTGTTTGGGGTCATTGTCCTGTTGAAAAATAAATGATGGTCCAACTAAACGCAAACCGGATGGAATAGCATGCAGCTGCAAGATGCTGTGGTAGCCATGCTGGTTCAGTATGCCTTCAATTTTGAATAAATCCCCAACAGTGTCACCAGCAAAGCACCCCCACACCATCACACCTCCTCCTCCATGCTTCACGGTTGGAACCAGGCATGTAGAATCCATCCGTTCACCTTTTCTGCGTCGCACAAAGACACGGTGGTTGGAATCAAAGATCTCAAATTTGGACTCATCAGACCAAAGCACAGATTTCCACTGGTTTAATGTCCATTCCTTGTGTTCTTTAGCCCAAACAAGTCTCTTCTGCTTGTTGCCTGTCCTTAGCAGTGGTTTCCTAGCAGCTATTTTGCCATGAAGGCCTGCTGCACAAAGTCTCCTCTTAACAGTTGTTGGAGAGATGTGTCTGCTGCTAAAACTCTGTGTGGCATTGACCTGGTCTCTAATCTGAGCTGCTGTTAACCTGTAATTTCTGAGGCTGGTGACTCGAATAAACTTATCCTCAGAAGCAGAGGTGACTCTTGGTCTTCCTTTCCTGGGGCGGTCCTCATGTGAGCCAGTTTCTTTGTAGCGCTTGATGGTTTTTGCAACTGCACTTGGGGACACTTTCAAAGTTTGCCCAATTTTTCGGACTGACTGACCTTCATTTCTTAAAGGGAACCTGTCACCCCCAAAATCGAAGTTCAGCTAAGCCCACCGGCATCAGGCGCTTACCTTCAGCATTCTGGAATGCTGCAGATAAGCCCCCCCCGATGTAACCTGAAAGATGAGAAAAATTAGATTATACTCAGCCAAGGGCGGTCCCGCTGCGATGGGCGTCGCGGTCCGGTCCGGGGCCTCCTATCTTCTTACATTCACGTCCTCTTCGTGTCTTCACGCCGCAGCTCCAGCGCAGGCATACTTTGTCTGCCCTGTTGAGGGCAGAGCAAAGTACTGCAGTGCGCAGGAGACAGGAAAGATCAGAGAGGCTCGGCGCCTGTGCATTGCAGACAAAGTACGCCTACGCTGGAGCCACAGTGTGAAGACAAGAAGAGGACGTCATTCTAAGAAGATGGGAGGCCCCAGACCGGACCGCGACGCCCATCGGACCAGAACGCAGCGGGAACGCCCCTGGGTGAGTATAATCTAACCTCTTTTTCTCATCTTTCAGGATACATCGGGGGCTTATCTACAGCATTACAGAATGCTGTAGATAAGACCCTGATGCCGGTGGGCTTAGCTCAACTTCCATTTTGGGGGTGACAGGTTCCCTTTAAAGTAATGATGGCCACTCGTTTTTCTTTACTTAGCTGCTTTTTTGTTCCCATAATACAAATTCTAACAGTCTATTCAGTAGGACTATCAGCTGTGTATCCACCAGACTTCTGCTCATTACAACTGATGGTCCCAACCCCATTTATAAGGCAAGAAATCCCACTTATTAAACCTGACAGGGCACACCTGTGAAGTGAAAACCATTCCCGGTGACTACCTCTTGAAGCTCATCAAAAGAATGCCAAGAGTGTGCAAAGCAGTCATCAAAGCAAAAGGTGGCTACTTTGAAGAACCTAGAATATAAGACATATTTTCAGTTGTTTCACACTTTTTTGTTAAGTATATAACTCCACAGGTGTTAATTCATAGTTTTGATGCCTTCAGTGTGAATGTACAATTTTCATAATCATGAAAATACAGAAAAATCTTTAAATGAGAAGGTGTGTCCAAACTTTTGGTCTGTACTGTATATATATATTTAAACTTATTTTTGTTTTAACCACTTAAAGAGGTTGTCCATTAGTTTATCCTTAGGATAGGTCATCAATGTCTGATCGGTCAGGTTCCGACAACCGGCATCCCCACCGATCAGTTGCACTCGGTGTTGGAGGCCGCCGGCTGGAACTGCTCAATTGTGGAGCTGCTACCCCTTCTGATAGTGGTCGAGGCTTGGTACTGCACATCCGCCTTCTATTCAAATCAACAGGAGGCAGATGTGTAGTACCCAACCGCGGCCACTATCAGAAGATGGAGTAGCTCCGCAATTGAGCAGTTCCAAATTATTAT